>NC_026005.2:51683778-52035832 GCF_000442705.2 Elaeis guineensis | reverse complement strand
AAGGATCAAGAAGACGACAAAATGAAAGAGGTGAAGAAATTCAAGAACAACCTCAAGGTACAAATGACCTACCCAAGGAATGGAGGTATGTTCACAACCACCCTAAGGAGTTAATAATTGGTGATCCTATGCATGGGGTAAAAACACGTTCTTCACTTAGAGATGTACTTAATCATTGTGCTTTTGTATCTCAACTTGAACCTAAAACTTTTGAAGAGGCTGAAAATGATCATAACTGGATTAATGCTATGCAAAAGGAACTTAATCAATTTGAAAGAAATAATGTTTGGACCTTAGTATCAAGACATAAAGATTATTCAATAATTGGCACAAAATGGGTCTTTAGAAACAAATTAGATGAGCATGGAAATGTAATTAGAAATAAAGCAAGACTGGTTGCTAAGGGATATAATCAAGAAGAAGGAATTGATTTTGATGAAACCTTTGCACCTGTTGCTAGATTAGAAGCTATTAGACTTCTACTTGCATATGCTTGCTTTATGAATTTCAAGTTATTTCAAATGGATGTTAAAAGTGTATTTTTTAAATGGATATATCTCTGAAGAAGTATATGTAGAACAACCCCCTGGATTTTTAAATCATGCTTTTCCTAATCATGTCTTTAGATTAAATAAAGCTTTATATGGATTAAAACAAGCACCTAGAGCATGGTATGAAAGGCTAAGCAAATTTCTACTAAATAATGGTTTTTCAAGAGGCAATGTAGATACAACCCTATTTATTAAAAGAATCAAAATGATATGCTAATTATACAAATTTATGTTGATGACATAATTTTTAGGTCTACTAATGAATCCCTTTGTCAAGACTTTGCTAAGCTTATGCAGGGAGAGTTCGAGATGAGCATGATGGGAGAACTCACCTTCTTCCTCGAACTCCAAATCAAACAATCAAAAGAGAGAATCTCCATCATCCAAAGCAAGTACACCAAGGAACTACTCAAAAGATTTAGAATGGAGAACTGCAAACCAATTGACACACCAATGAGTCCCTCAAGTAAGCTTGACAAGGATGATGAAGGTAAAAGCGTAGACTTAAAATACTATAGAGGTATGATTGGCTCATTATTATATCTAATTGCAAGTAGGCCTGATATCATGTTTAGTGTTTGCTTATGTGCTAGATATCAATCTAATCCTAAGGAATCTCATTTGAATGCTGTTAAAAGAATCCTTAGATACTTAAATGGTACACAAACTATAGGGTTATGGTACTCTAAGGACTCACAAATTAATTTGTTAGGATATTCAGATGCTGATTTTGCTGGATGTAAATTAGATAGAAAAAGCACAAGTGAAACTTGCCAATTTCTTGGAGTAAACCTAATCTCATGGTTTAGCAAGAAATAAAATTCGGTGGCACTGTCTACGGCTGAGGCCGAATACATTGCAGCCGGAAGTTGTTGTGCTCAAATCTTGTGGATTAAGCAATAACTCGAAGATTTTGGAATCAAACTTAATGAAACACCAATAAGATGTGACAACACAAGTGCCATAAATCTATCTAAAAATTCAATTCAACACTCAAGATCTAAACATATTGAAATAAGACATCATTTTATAAGAGAACATGTTCAAAACAAAAATGTAATTCTTGAATATGTTTGCACTGAAAATCAATTAGCTGATATCTTTACAAAGGCCCTTAGTGAGGATAGATTCTGTGAAATTAGGAGAAATCTAGGAATTCTAGATCCATTTGCATAAAATTTTTCAATTTTCAAAGAATTGATTAGAGCTCAATTTTAAACATCCATCCTGGTCCCAAAAGCTCAGATTTATCATTCTAAAAACTTATCATTGAGCAAAATTCCTTCACTCAAAATTTCAAATTTTTCTAGAATTTATTCACATTTTTCCTGATTTTCTGAACTTCATGAGTCGACCCCCATGAGTCGACTCAATGGCAAACTTGTAAATCCCACAAACTTCCCACGGGCTCATTGTTTTTAAACGGAAACCCTGTTTGTGAGACGACTCATCTTCTCATCATCTTCCTTCCGAAAGCCGTTCTTTCCAACTCTTTTTTGCTCCAAATCCAAGGATTTATCTCGAGGCAATTCTCCCTCCTACTCTCCACCAAAAAATCGCCTCCTTAGAAAAGAGATTTCTCGTGCTTTCTCGCATTGCTTGGCGCGGTTGGAACGTGCCCTAGCACTTCACCGAACTTCCAAAATTCACTTCTTTTCTCCACTAAAATTCCTCTTTACTCTCTTGTGATCCCTCCTCCTCTCAATTCAAGTCTTCTTGTCTGCTACTTTATTGGATATGGCTCCAAAGATGAAACTTCCTCAAAGAAGGAAATCAATCCGTGAGCCTGAGGAAATTGTCCGAAAGAAAAGGCATGTTCAGTCTTCCAGTGTTCCCACTCCAGTTTCAGTACCTGCTCAAGGTCCATCTCAATCCTCCATAAGCCCCAGTGTAAATCCTCTTTCTGATAGAAAAATAGAAACCGGGAAAAATATAGATTTTCGGTTCTTTGAGAAAGAAGGCTTTACTTTTGCAAGTAAGATCAAAAATCAAGGATGGGAACTTTACTGCTCCCTTAAGGAAGTCACCTATGTTGATCTAGTTAGAGAGTTCTACCAGAACCTAAATTATGGAAATGGGTCAGTGACTTCAACTGTAAAGGAGATTGACATATGCTTGGATTCTAGGATATTGGAAGAAATATTTCAGTTGCCTAGTGAAGGATACTCATATATGGAACTCCCAATTAAAGAAGAAGGGATCAGAATTATCTTAGGAGAAGCTTTTTCAGGAAATTTAAACAAATTGGAAGCAAAGCTATTATCCATTGAGATGAGGGTCCTGCATCAGATTGTAACAAAACTCTTCTTTCCTAGGAGTGGTAGGCATGATCTACTATCTGGCAGAGATGTATGTGTCATGTTTCATATCATCACTCAGACCCCCCTAAACCTCCCTGCACTTATGATAGAGGCCATGAGAGAAACTTTGAATAGATCCAAGGCACACTTGCCTTATGGTATGGCCCTTACTAGAGTATTTAGGAGGTTTGGAGTTAGCTGTGAGGGGGAGGCACCTATCAAACTCTCACATGTGGACACTTTCAACCAACACAGCCTGCATCGAATGGGAATTACAAAGACTGTTGGTGGTTGGATCAAGGGCTCTGAAGAAAGAACTGAGGATAGAGCTGAAACAAGAGCTGAAGACAGAACTGAAGGCAGAGTAGAAGAAGAAGGTCCATCTTCTCCTGTACATGACTTCAGGGCAGCTTCACCAGATACCCAGTTTATTCCTGATACTGAGGCTGGCCCTTCTGAGTTTACTAGGATGCCCACACCAGTGCATCAGTCAGAGAGCAAAGCACCTCATTCAGAGTTCAGACTGGCTGACGATCAGATCGAGCATATTTCACAGCGTGTGGCTTCTTTGCTGTCTAGCCAGTGGAGTAGTACTTCTTTTGCACCTGGAGCTACCTCTTCTGATCAGACCATTACTCCCCACATCTCCACTGTATTTCAGATGATATCAGATCAGTCCGTCAGGATACAGCAGCTTGAGGACACAGTCTGGAGACTGACTGGCAGAGTTCTTGACTTGCAGGGGCAAGTCCTTGCATTGGCCCATCCCCAGCCACAGGAGTCTACTATTGAGGTCACAGACCTCACTGCAGAGGCTGGCAGGCTCAGAGGAGCACTAGAAGGTGGATATGAATTACTGAGGAAAGAGATCCGAGGATCGAGTGAGCATGCTACCACCCAGTTCACTGCTCTACTTCAATCTGTTTCCAGAGCACTGAACGTACTTGATTCTATCAGACTCATGGTATCAGCCCTAGCATCTCAGCGTTCTCAGCCACCCAGTTCATCTCGTTCTCCTGCTCGTGCCAGAGGCAGACGGGGTAGAGGACGCACTTCTAATCCATCATCTCCTCACCCTATATCTGATGACTCCGATCATTGACTTATCTTGATCTTTACTAGATCCTAGGTGTTAGTATTTTGTTCTAGGATCTATACCTCGGGGCCATGTATTGACAATTAGCTGGTTGAATTTTATTTTTAAGAACTATGTATTGAAACAATTATGATATTAATGGAATCATCTTTTACCTATATTTCTACCTCTTTGTAATGATCATATTTTGGTTATATATTTTCTTCTTGTTGAAATATTGTCTTCTCCTTGTTGTTGTTTGTTGTTGATAATTGCTATATTAAGGGGGAGCAAACATCTGTGAAAAACTCTAAAGGGGAAGAAATTAAAGAATATTTCAAAAAAAAAAAAAAAAAAAGAAGAGTTAACTATGTTTGATGATGTCAAAAAGAGGGAGAAATTAAACAAAAACAAAAATTGAAACTAAACAAAAAGCAAAACCCTAAATTATGAGAAAAAGGGAGAGAAATTAAACAAAAACAAGAATTGGAAGATTAAACCAAACTTGAGAAATTAAACAAAAATTGGAAGATTAAAAAAAAAAATATTGGGAAACAAATATTGGAGAAATTAAACAAAACTTTGAGAAATTTGGTATCGAAATTTGGTATCAGACAGAAATTAAACAAAAAGCCATCCATCAAAAGCAAAATCATAAGTACAATGCAAATAAGTATTTTTTTTATATGCTCTGATATATTTCAAAATTCAAACTTGCTCTGATACATCTTTTGAAATTTTATTCACCTTGATACATCTTAAGAAATTTGTTTTACTCTGATACACCCTACAATTTCTTTTAACTTGCTCTGATACATGATAAAATTTAATCTGATACAGTGTGAAGGTTTCTCGGATAAATTATAACATTTGCTCTGATACAGTGTGAAATTTTCTCTGACATTTGCTCTGATACAGTGTGAAATTTTCTCTGACATTTGTTCTAATACAGTGTGAAATTTTCTCTGATATATTATAAAATTTTCTTGCTCTGATACATTGTAAAATCTTTTCTGATAACATTGTAAAAAAAATTATTTTTCTTGCTCTGATACATTGCAAAATTTATTTCTCTTCTCTTGCTCTGATATATCTTAAACTCAAAATGATCTAATACCCTTTTCAAATCTTTAAGAAAATGGACAAACTATTTTTGCATTTATATTACATGCCAAAAGAATCATACTCTTTTCAAGCATATACACCTATAATGGATTCTTTTGAAATTAATGCATTAACATAAATATTTTTGTTCAAATATTTTGTCATCATCAAAAAGGGGGAGATTGTTGCTCCTAGATTGATTTTGATGATTACAAAGCAGATTGAAGGGATACAAATAATTTTAAAATGAAAAAGTCCTTATGCTCTTCAAGGGCAAAATCATAATTTCACTAAAATTCTGATTTGATAGTACCATTTGGTAGAACAAATGATTTGAAATCTATTGGTGAAAATTTCATTGTGTTTGGACTTATATTTTTGAAGTTATGAAGGTTTGAAGTGCATGAGTCGACTCATGAGTCAACTCATGGCACTATGAGCTGAATGGCATGCAAAAAATTCCCATGGCATGCTGGATTTTTGACTTGGCACGACCTGTGAGTCGACTCATGAGTCGACCCACAAGGCATGAGTCGACTCATGAGTCGACCTCTGCTGATTTGAGCCGAAAAATCCAGAAATCAGACCTTCTGGTCTGTGCAACAGAAGTCGACTCATGAGTCGACTCCTGATGCATGAGTCGACTCATGAGTCGACCCCTGCGATGGAAAATATCAGCAATGGCTATTTTTTTGCCCGTTTTAATTGCCATTTATGCTTCCTAAAATTGCTCTAACGGCTCTTTATCTACCTAAATTATTTTCTCTTGCTTCTAATGCTACAAAATACTTAAAATGGTGAAAGAAATTGCAGATTAAATAGTGGATCAAACGTGAAATCAAAAACGAGAAGAACAGAAGAGAGGATCCGAAATCTGCACGAAAAAGCCTGAGATCAACGAAAAATCCAAAAAGAAAAAGAGAGAGGATCCACAATATACCAGAGAGATTGTGAAAGAGAAAAGCAAGATCTTTCAAGGAGAGAATCTTTCAAGCTTATTGTTTCTACCTTGGTCTAGAGATCGTTCAAAGCTTTCAAGAGATCTTCAATCAATAATCAACCTCTTCTCAAGCATTCAAGCGTTCATCCACTTTGAAAAAATCCAAAAAAGGGTTCTTCATTTGAGTAAAGCTTTTATTGTTATATTCGCTCATTTAAAGGAGCTGTTATTGTATTAATCTGTGCTCAAAATTTTCTAACTCTTTGTTAGTTTTTGTTCTTGTTTTTGGAGGATTTCCAAAACAAGGAAAGGTTGATCCGAACCTGAAATCGGAGTGTTTTGGGTTTACTTGTACCCGAGAAATAAGTGATCTAGCTTGGGATAGCTAGTGTCGGAGTTTCCAACGTTTTGTATTCGGGTTGAATACAAAGGATAGTGGATTGAAATTCCCAAGTAGGATCTTGGGGAGTGGATGTAGGTGCAAGGTTAGCACCGAACCACTATAAATCCTTGTGTTTGTGGTGTGCTTTATCGCTTCACTTTATTTCTTTATTATATTCTTGCATTCCTGCTTTAGATAATTAATATTGAATTAAAGTCTTTGTTTTGTTCTTCATAAGTAATCTGTTGGGCTTAAAATTTTTAGAAACCCAATTCACCCCCCCCTCTTGGGTTGCATAGCTGGGCAACAATCTACGTAATGTAGAATCTAAATAGTCACCAGTCCACTTAAACTGGTGTGTAGCCTCCCATAACTACAGCTAGTCTGGTAGACGATCCAACTACTGTGTCTACAATAAGTAAATAATAAAAGTAAATTAATTAAAGCATGCATATAAGATTTTTTATAGTTCTAGTGAAGAATTTTGGTATAGATTTTGTGCTGACCGAGCTGCTCGTGTGCCTGATCAGATCCTGCGGGACAGTTCTATTTTATCAGGCTCTCTGCCACCTATCAGAGTACTCTTCGCTGCTCCACTAGTCAGAGAGGGCTTGCCATATGTCTTCCCACATCCAATGATCCATGAAGGACCTTCAGTCTGATGGTGACTAAGAATCGATGTGCTGGATGGTGGACTATCTGTGGCTGTAGAGGCCATCTCGAAACCTCTGTATAGCCACCTCCTCGAAGGTCCAACAGCCAGCCTCTTCATCCTAGGGAGTCTTGAATCGGTAGTACTCCTACAAGATAGAAGCAAGTGTATATTAATATATAACTAAAATACCAACATATCAAGAAATTAAAAATTAAACTAGTTTTGACTTATCAGAAATATCTCCCAGGCTGCATCACGAGCTCCCAACGGCCAACTCGAGAACTCATTCACCAATCTCGACATCAATCAATGTATGATATCGGTAACGATACAGGATGTAGAAAGCTCTTTGAATGTGCTACAAAATTGATTTTGAAGAATAAATGTTAACTCTAAAATTACTAAATTCTAAACATATTAATTGAGCATGTGGTATTTATGAGCGGCTCTAGATATGGATGATCTCTCTATCCTCCGATCGAGTCGGAGGTGTCGCGAGCCGAATGGATCTTTGACCATGGTGCTGTGTCTAAGAGCCGACGATCATTATTGCATGTGACTGTGGGGTCACTGGTGATCCCTTATCCTTCGAACCTAAGCACAAAATATCTAATACAAAGAATGCTATATTATTTAACAAATGATAAAATAACATAAATAAAAATATATAAATTAAGTGTTAGAGCTTACTGCCTGATGAGAGAAGTACAAAACCATGCGAGCTAGCCACGTGATCGCTCTCTCCTCGAGAGCTCTGTCCTCGGCTGGTGCGGCTCCGACCTCTAAAAGACATTATGTATGCTCTCTGAAAATAAAAATAAATAGATTCACCAATTAGTTATACAATTATGGATGAAAATGTAAGATTTAAAATGATACAAGATAAGTAAGTAAAATGATCTAAGAATTATATACTTAGTAAAACTCATCGGCCTCTTCAGATGTGAGGTATCCTTCAAAATCTTCTTCCGATTCTTCCCCTTCTTCCACCTCTTCCTCTTCTTCTTCCTCTTCTTCCCCTTCTTGGGGAAGTTTATCTTTTAAAACAATCTCTGTTGGATCTACCTCCTTATATTAGCCATCTTCATGTAGAAAATTTTTTGAAGTATCCAATTCCACATCGTCGAATGATTGATGAACTCCTACTATCTCTCCTTCTTCTTCGAGCGTGTAATGAACGGCTCGAGACTTAATTTTGCATACAGCCCATCAATCTTTTCTTCCTCTTTTTTTTGATAGAAAATGAGTATAATGCACTTGAGTAGCTTAGGCAGTTAGTACAAATAGCTCGTTGACATAAGCTTTTGATCCATGTTTGATTTCAATAAGCCCATACTGTGGATCAACCTTCATACCATTGTCAATATCGAACCATTGGCACTTAAATAGAATGACACTATTACCTCTAATGTAGCTCATCTTAATCACTTGTTCAAGGATTCTATAGTAGTTACTCTCTATCTTATTTTCCCACCAGCTGTCTTTTATACACACCACTGTTCATTATGCTTTTATAATTTTCATATTATTAGGTTTGAAATTTGAAAATATTTACGTTACTGCCATTATAGCATATTACGTATTTTTCAGGCCCGTAACCTAATGGTCTCAGCTTCGTTGGTATAGACTCGCTCCTTTGAATGACCTATGTATTATAAAAAAAAATTGAAAAAAATTAAAACATATAAAATGATAATGGAAGCTTACCAATTGACGGAACCAATATGCAAAGTTCTCTGAGCGCTGTGTTGGTGTTGATATTTTTTCATCACTTATGCTCAGATTTTTTCGTTTCAACATCTCATCATATTGCCTAAATATGCATAAGATAAGTATACTGAAATAAGTAATTAAAGAGTTAGAATTATGATGGACACTTATAGGATATATGGATCGATCTCCACAAAGTTTAGCTAAACATATGCTCTACCTGTCGAAGTTCAGTATTGGAGAAAATCCAACGAACCTCATGCCTAAATTCTTGAGCGGGATAGGAAAATATTGAGATCTCCTGCTCTGATCCCTTAGCACCACCATCGTCATTTTGGCCCACTTGATTCAGCTTAGTCTGCACAATGAGATTTAAGTAGTGTCGGTTGAAATTTAAAATCTTTTCTATTATATAAGTCTCCATAATAGAACTTTCGATTCGGACCTTATTTTTTACTTTCTTCTTGAGACTGTGCATGTATCTTTCAAATGGATACATCCACATGTACTGCACTGGACTTCCCACTCTAGCTTCATATGCCAGATGAATCACGAGGTGCTCCATAGAGTCAAAGAAACTAGGAGGGAATATCTTCTCCAACTTGTATATGGTCTTTACACTACTAGCCTCAAAACTAGAGATGTGATCAGTGGATAGTTCGGTAGCATAAATATCTCTGAATAGAAGGCTAAGCTTGGTCAAAGAACTCCATATAGAGTTGGAAAGGAGATCATGCCAAGCCAATGGGAGTAACTGTTGCTGAATATATGGCAGTCATGGCTCTTTAGCCTATAAAACCTACAATCTTTAACATTGACGCACCGAGCTAGATTACTTACATAATCATTTGAGAATTTAAAGCTCTTACACCATTCACAAACATCCTTCAGCTGCTCTCTTGTTATGGTATAAGATACTTTCGACTTCAGTAATTTTTCAGATGATACCTCAATCAATTCTAATAGAGGATGCTTACATATATTTTTTATATCTACTCGAGCCTTAGGATTATCCTTCATCTTACCCTTGACATCCATAATAGTGTAGAAAATATTATTGAATATATTTTTCTCAATATATATGACGTCAAGATTATGATGGATCAAATTGGTGGACCAGTAGGACAATTCCTAGAAGATGCTTTGCTTCACCCAGTTATAAATTGTACCAAACCCCCGAGGCTTCTGCTTGTCAAATTCAATGCCAAACGAGACTTCGTCCAATTAGGATACCCTTTGAAACACTTCCATACTACTGAGGCACAGAGGTGCATGGTCTTTCTCTATCTTATTCCTCCTAAAATTGTCCTGCTACTTTTGAAAAGGATGATGCTCGGGGAGGAATTGATGATGACAATCAAACCAGTAGGGCTTACGAACATGCTCAAGCTGAAATAATTTTATACTCTCCATACAATAAGAATATGCTAACTTTCCATGCGTGCTTCATCCTGACAACATCTCATAAGTAGAAAAATTGCTAATGATCTACATCAATGCAGCTTTCATTGCAAAACTCTACTTCTTTGATGCATCAAAAGTATGAATGCCATCAGACCATAACAAGTTTAGCTTATCAACAAGAGACCTTAGATATATATTAATGCTTCTACTAGGATGTCGTGGTCTAGGAATGACTAATGTAAGAAATATATTATGTTCTTTCATGCACATCCTAGATGGCAGATTGTATGGAGTGATAAAGACTGACCAACATGAATAAGGGGCCGCTGCATGATCAAACGATGTAAAATCATCCGTAGATAGATCCAGCCAGATATTGCATGATTTCTTAGCAAATAAAGAATGACAAGCATCAAATTACTTTCATACCTCGCTATCCGATAGATGACATATCATATCGAGACACTTGTGTGGTTCTTCTTTGTGCCATCTCATCTGTCCGACAGTACTCTTGGATAAGTAGAGCCTCTGAAATGTAGGAGTGAGGAGAAGGTATCAAAGAATCTTATCGGATATGTCCTTCTGATTCCTACCCTCTTGCTTTGGCTTAAATTGGCTTGCACCGCATACATCGCATGAGCTCTTCTGTCAGTCCTCCTTATAGAAAAGTATGTAACCATTACAGTATGCATCTATCTTCTTATATCTCATGCCCAACCCTTTCATCATTTTCTTCAAAGCATAGAAGCTCCCAACAAGCTTCTCATCCTTCAATAGCATTTTCTTTATTATTACTACCATCCTATCATAACAATTGACCATCATATTAAACTCAGGCTTCAAGTTCAACAACTCTGACATAGTTGATAATACAGTGTGTGTTTTACATCTTGACCATAGTGGTTCATTAGTATCTTTTAGCATACAATAGAACTCATCGCTATCAGTTTCTGGATCATCCTCCATATCTTAGTTAAATTCAGGACCAGCTGCATCCAAACCATGTCTATCATTCTATCTGTGTCCATGTCCTGCTCGATTCTAACCCTTGCAACTTTCTTCCATATCTCTCTATGCAGGTACCAATGCTTATAGTTGGGCATAAATCCACTTTTATACAAATGAACAATAATTGTATCCCTATCAAATATTTCTCTATTATCACATCTGTTATAAGGGCAATAAGCCCATCATTGATGTAAGAGTGTCGTATTCTTAAAAACAAAATTGCAGAAGTACTCTACACCCTTCCTGTATTCAGCAAAAAATTTTTCATCGACTACTCGATGGTCCATCCAACTATGGTCCATGACAGACTACCTAAGAATTCTATATATACATAAATACAAGGCAATTGCTAAATACTATTTTATCATTCAAAATGGCTTACATAGTAAATGTATCCTATTATCAACTAATAGATAAAGATAAAACCTATCCCATTCAAAAAAATATAATAATTCTATAGATCCATTACAGTAATCAAACGATATACAACAGGGACTGAAAAAAATTTTGATAGATTTCTCCTTAGTTCTCTTGTGTAGGGAGAGCAAAAAAAAATACTATCCAAAATTTCTTTCGAGCCCTCAACATACTATTTGATTATTATAATGACCTATAAAATTACTTATATTTTTTAAACTATCCATAATGGATGATCTATTGACCAATGTACATAATTTTTCCATCCATACAAAAATAAATAAATGTACGAACATATTAGAATATGTACATCAATCAACTAATGGGTCCATCGCTCCATGCAATGCAAATTTTATTAAATTTAACATATAATTAATGCTACCCGACACCTTCCATTGGCTTGAGCACATTGGGCGCGTGAGAGTTAGATCCCTTGGATGACAGCTGTAACCCAAAGTTTGGACATGCAGGACACACTCAGACCCCATGTTTGCAATGCTGTCTGGCACATTTCCTTGATCCGAGTACTCTGATGGATCGTGCAGGGATTTCATACATGCATTTCAAAATTCTTAGCAGAAGAACATTAGATTAAACTATTTAATCTACAAATCTATGTATAAGAACTAATCTTAAAACTCTTACAAATAGATTTATAATATAAATTTATATGCATAAAAATTTGAATCTAATATTACAAGCATTTGAACAAGAACAGCAATTAGTAATAGATCTAATCTACCACTTCTAGGGTTCTAAACCCAATACTTGAGCATGGGTAGTCGATCTTCACAATTAAGAACATAGATCTAAAAGTCTTCTCTGATCACTCGCAGTTGCACAAGTACCTGACCTCTACGGATGGTCCACACGAAGTCTTCGAACCAATCAGCCCTCAGCAGGAGTGCTAGCCGCGTAGTTGGCTTTTGATGGCAGATCTGATTTGATCTCTTCCTTTGATCATCTCAGACCTTTTCAATGTCGAAGATGGATCAGAGGAGATGCTAGATGGTGAATAAAAATATGTTGAAGACTCTTTTCTCTTTAATTTTTCTCTCACCCAAAATCCTAGAACAGTTCTAGGTTGCTCACCTGAGAGGAGATCGGTCTCTTCTTTTGTTCATGCCATGGAAGAAGGAAACCCACCCAAACCTCATTCCCCAAAGAAGGATTTTCAACCCTTTTTCCCTCTGATATCTCACAGTGAAAATCTCTCTTAGTTTGGTTCACAGAATTATGACATTTTTATGATTGTCGTACAAACCAGATAAGACAGGATAAGGGTTTGAGTTTGTTGCAATACAAACCATTTTGAATTTTAATTTATACTCCAATTTTTTCTCACCCTTATCTGACTTAAAGAGAGACTTACTAGAGATTAGATGTGAAAAACCATCGGGAAGACTTCCTTTTCTCACACATAATGAGCCCCTTCAAAAACAGCCAATGAGTGGAAGGATATAGATAAGATTTTATGTTGAAATTCAAACCATTTTGAATTCAAATAAAAACCAATCAATTTCTATCCTTAATGGGTGATAAAAGAAGGATAATTTTTTGATTTTCTCATGTAGAAACTAAATTTGTACGGTGAGAAAATGTGTGGGATAATTTGGGTGGTGCAAGGAAGAGAGTCCCACTCATTTGGGACTCTAGGGTTTAACCAATTAGATTTCTTTCAAATCCAATCCAATTAGACCCAAATAAAATATGATAAACCTAATCTAATTAGGCTTCTATAATTTTAATTAAATTTGATCAAATCAATAATTTAATTGAGCCATAGATCTGATCAAATCAGGATCATTTCTCCCTTACCGATTAGGTCATCTTATAACCTAATCAGACTTGATCTGATTGAATCCAATTCAATCAAACTTGATCTAGACTTTAATGCTCAATCAAATTGAGCTAATTAGTGATCTAATCATTAATTAATTTTTTATTAATGATAGAGTCTAAGACTAGTGGGACTCTTCTCTAGAGTCTCCATCAGTGGGACTCTTCAGCAGAATCTCCATCCAGTGGGACTCTTCACCAGAGTCTCCATCCACTAGGACTCTTCAGATTAGCCATGTGATCGGAGAGAAACTTCTAATGTGTATAATCTCATAGGTTCAAACCTAAGATGGTAGCACAAAAATTGATTTCTGTACCAATCGGAGTAACTATCTAGCAATGGTGCCCGACGTCTGGAAAGGTCGAATGTATGCAAAGCAACACTCAAGAACCTATTTGGATATAGTGACCATATAATTTATCCTTTTGACTCTTGATGCTAGGATGACTTAGAGTTTAAACTGTCAACTCTTAATAGTATATCCATTATGTGTCTCAACCTAATAAATCCTGTGACTTCTCACAAGGATTGCCCTGACCAAGGTCTTACTAAATTGAAATACAAAGCATTCTATCTAATCTCTTGGAGTAGTCAATTCCATCTTGACTTACGTGCTGACTTCACAAGTACTTGACTATGTCCAGAAACCTTTCGATCCTGAATTAGAAATTTAGGTAGTCTGCCACCAAAGCACAGTGAGTTACTTGCAAGTCACCATGGTGATCTCAGATTGGGGGGACACTTATACTCATATCCCTTCAGAGTGACTCTTGATAGTAGAGTACTCCGGAGTTGGTCACGTTCAGTGAAATGTACTCCTATATTTTACCTGTATGCCATACCAGCATCTCCACATTCCTTGGTTAAGAGGATGACTAATGATATATGGCACACAACGATCTACACATGATATATCTATCATCCTAGTAATAGCATATCATTTGATCGTGAACTCTTTTAAGGACTAAATGATAAATCCTCCTTTATCGATTGAAATTAGTTCTAAGGACTTTCATCATAACACAGACGTTCGATATAGAAGATATACAAGCTTATGATAAAAAATATCAAATAAATATTTTATTAATTAATTTATATACAATTACATCAAATAGCACAACCATCAATAGGCTGACGATTAACTTTGGGATATATTTTCCAACAACTCCCACTTGTACTAAAGTCAATCGATACAGTATCGTATACCCATCTTCATTTTATGATCTTCGAACTCCTTTACCGTAAGGGCTTTAGTTAATGGGTCGGTCAGGTTCTCCTTTCCATCGATCTTCTAAAGGTTGATGTCATCTCGATCCATAATTTTTCAAACCAGATGGTAGCGATACAGAATGTGCTTGGTCTGTTGATGTGACTTCGATTCTTTCACTTGAGAAATGGCACCAGTGCTGTCACAGTACAATAAGACGGGGCCATCAAAGGAGGGTGCCACTCTAAACTCGTTGATAAATTTTTGTAACTACACAGCTTCCTTCGCAGCATCGGATGCCACGATATATTCTGTCTCGTAAGTAGAGTCGGCCACTGTGTGCTGCTTAGAACTCTTCCAGTAGATTGCTCCACCATTCAGGGTATAAATGTATCCTGACACGCTCTTGCTGTCGTCATGATCCGACTGAAAATTGAAGTCTATAAACCCCACAAGTTTTAAGTCAGATTCTCCAAAGATAAGCCACTGATCCTTAGTATTTCTCCAATATTTAAGGATGGTCTTTATGACTTTCCAGTGGTTCTCATCTAGATCGGATTGGTATCTACTCACTACCCGTAGTGAGTATGCCATGTTCGATCGCGTGCATATCATGGCATACATAATAGATCTCACTATCGAAGCATATGGAATTCTACTCATATGCTTTCTCTCTTAAGGAGTTGTCGGATAATCACTCTTTGAGAGAGAAAGTCTTTGGTTTATTGAAAGATAGCATTTCTTGAAATTCTCCATACTGAACCATTTTAGCACGGTATCAATATATGTCGACTGGGATAATCCAAGCAACCTTTTAGATCTATCTCTATAGATCTTCATCGCAAGGATGATGGATGTTTCTCCTAAATCCTTCATGAAGAACTGAAATGACAACCAAACTTTTATTCCTTATAATGTAGAGATGCCATTCTCGATTAAGAGAATATCATCCACATACAAAATAAGAAATACTATTATCGAGTTATTAACCCACTTGTATATGCAGGGTTTCTCTCCATTCTTAATGAAGCCATATGTTCTGATCACTTTATCAAAATATATATTCCAACTTTGAGATGCCTGCTTAAGTCCATAAATGGACCTCTGAAGTTTGCACACCTTTGACTCATTTGTAAATGTGAAACCTTCAAGTTGTATCATATACACCTCTTCTTCCAGCTCTCTATTTAAGAAGATTATTTTCACATCCATTTGCCAGATTTCATAGTCCAGATATGCTGCTATCGCAAGCATGATCCGAATGGACTTGAGCATTGTCATAGAAGAAAATATCTCGTCATAGTCAATACCATAACGCTGATGTTAATCTTTGACAACCAAACAAACTTTATAGGTCTCCACCTTTCCGTCTGCACCTCTCTTCCTTTTGAATATCCACTTACACCCTATGGATTTTATCCCTTCAAGTGGGTCAACCAATGTCCATACATTGTTGACTTTTATAGATTCTATTTCAGATTTCATGGCTTCCAGCCACTTATCAGAGTCAGACCTCTGTATTGCATCCATATAGATGATCGGATCCTCATTGTTCTCATCGAGTTCAACTGGATCACCATTTCAGACCAAAAAATTATAGTATCTATCCGGTTGACGTGGTACTCTACCAAATCTTTTTAAAGATATTTCTACAATAGGTTTCGAATTTGATCTAACCAAGTCCAACTCAATGGGTTTACTAGATTGTGTCAGTTCTTCTACTGATCGAACTTTATCAAGTTCAATCTTTGAGATATTAGTTCCTTCTCTAAGGAACTTCTTTTCTAGAAAGACTGCCCTATTGCTGACAAACACCTTCTGTTCATCAGTAAGGTAGAAGTAATACCCTTTGATCTCTTTCGGATACCCTATAAATAGACACTTGTCAGACCTAGGTCCAAGCTTGTCAGTTTTCAGATGTTTGACATCCTCAAACCCTAAGGTGAGAGAGTGCTGGCTTACACCCTGTCCACATCTCATGTGGTGTTTTACTTACAAATTTATTTGAAACTTTATTTAAAATATAACAAGCTAACTCAAATGCATATCCCTAAAAAGAGATTGGCAAACTTGCAAAGCTTATCATAGATCAAACCATGTCTAACAGGGTTTGATTCTTCTTTTCCAGTACACCATTATGCTGTGGTGTTCTAGGAGTGGTCCATTATGAAAGAATTCCATTCTCTTCTAAGTATGTCAGAAACTCACTAGAGAGGTATTCTCCTCTTCGGTCAGATCGAAGAGTTTTAATACTCTTTTTAGTTTATTTTTCTACTTCATTATGAAATCGTTTGAATATTTCAAATGATTCTGACTTATATGTCATTAAGTAGACATGCCCATACCTTGATAGATTATTTATAAAAGTAATGAAATAATAATATTCACCTCTGACACTGGTGTTTATCGGTCCACATACATCAGTATGTATGAAACTTAGAACTTCACTAGCTCGCTCACCTTTTTCAGTAAAAGGTGACTTGATCATTTTTCCGAGAGACAGGACTCACAGGTTGGAAGTGATTCACAATTACTGACTTCGAGAATTCTCTCGTGTCAACCTATTTATTCTATTCTTGTTAACATGACCTAACCTACAGTGCTAAAGATAGATATCAGAGACATCACTAATTCTAGGATGTTTGCTGGATGTGTACATTACACTAACAGGTTATGATAATATATAAATACTATTGTTCAGCTATCCATTCATCACATTAACACCATTCATAATGATGTTAAGATTATTTCTTTTTATTGAAATTTCATAACTGTTCATGGCCAAGAGGCCTACAGAAATAATGTTCAATAAAAAGGAAGGACAAAAGTGACATTCACTAAGAATAATTATATTCGACTTGAATACAAGCTTAATAATTTCTAATGCTAGAACTAAAATTGGTCTTCTATCTCCAATATTGAGAAATTTTTTGCCTTCTTCAAATCTCCTACTGACCTGCAGACCCTGCAATGAATTGCAAATATTAAAAAAGCTTCCGGTATCTAATACTCAAGTAGTAGAATCATAAATTAAGAAATTATAAGGTGTTATCATATAATTACCTTATGCAGCAATAACTTACTTCTTTCTCGACCTATTTGGATCCAAAGAGGCAATGTGCCGAGGATAATTTCTCTTCCAGTGTCCCTTCTTCTTGCAATAGAAGCATTCCGCCTGACTCTGCTCGAACTTGAATTTTTTGATCTGACTGGGTTTGGGTGCCCCAGCACTTTGCACCTTTTTCTTGTTCTTCTTATTCTTCTTCTCCTTTTTAAAGGGTCGACGTCTAGAAGAAGACCCTCTCACTACATTCACCAACTCCTTTTGGAGCTGATGATCCTTCTCAAAGTTCTACAGTAATCCTAGCAAATCATGGTAATTGACCACAGGCTTTGTCATTAAAAAATGAGTAAGGAAAGGAAGATAGGACTTGGGTAGAGAGTTCAGAATGGCACTTTTCTCCAACTGCTCATGCAGGGGAAAGTCAAGCTTGCTTAAATGCTCAATCATTTCGATCATATACAGTATATGATTGGTGACTGACGCTCCTTCCCTCATTCGAGCGTTGAAGATGGCACAACTAGTCTTGTGCCTCTCAATGTTGTCGGGTGTGCCAAAAGACTCGTTCAATATTTGTAACATGTCCTGTGGCTGAGCATTCTCGAAACGATGGCTGAACTCATCATTCATTGCCGCCAGCATAATGCAACAAACTGTAGTTCGATCGTTGAGCCACTTTTGATAAGTGTCTCTAACCATACTACACACATTCGGAGCTGGCTCCTCGGATGCCGAATCTGTCAATACATACAAGATTCATTCGTGCTCCAGGACTATTTTGAGCTTTCGATATCAGCTATCAAAATTTGATCCCATCAATTTATCACTATCTAATAGTGATCGGAGCGATAAGGTGGTGGCCATAACTGCAAAAAAAAAATCAAAACCTAATTAGTATATGAATTGATTAAGCCTAAAGACATGATTTTTAGTCTAAAAATTCTCTCACTATTTTATTCGAATTGATAGCCTCTACCTTCAATTCGAAGAATTACATTAATTTCTTAGTGGATACTAGAATCCACATGGACTGCACATGGGCTCGAGTGTAGCTCGACCAATCCTTATACACCCATGGGCAGGTTCTTAACCAATTATTTCACCAAACAATTTCTAGCATTCAATTTTGCCCCAGACACCTCTTCAGCAGGCGTGTGGTGCCTCCATTGAAAGTTCTAGTTAGGTCCAACCATTAACATGCCAGAATTTAGTGCATCTAACAAACGAGTAATCAAGCCCGAGTGTGGCTCGGCCAACTTGACCATCATCAGAAAGACACAACTAAATCCACATATTATGAATGATAATTTCGATAGCCAAATGAGCACTAGACATGTGGCACCTCCAATGATCATCTAAACTGTTAGACTCATTATCATCCATCTTAATGGAAGACTATGATGTAGTTATCACCATAACTATTTCATTTTAGGGACCTAAAAAATTTTAGAAGATTTAATTGGTTGAATTGAGAGATAAGAAGAAACTTGACTAGTTAATCTTAATTCTCTCACTAACTTTACCAAGTCAGATTAAAGAAGATTAGGTATAAGCTGGTCTAGCCAACCAATCATGAATCCTTCCACTGACTTCACCAAGTCATAAAGAGGATTCAAAACAGGTTGAACTAGGGACACCTAAATCAGTCATACTGATTGTTGCCCAGCTATGCAACCCAAGAGGGGGGGGTGAATTGGGTTTCTAAAAATTTTAGTGTTAATCAATTACTTATGATGAATGAGAACAAAGACTTTAAATCAAGATTAATTTCCTAAAGCAAGAATGCAAGGATATGATAAAAAAATAAAGCGAAACAATAAAGCACACCACAAACACAAGGATTTATAGTGGTTCGGTGCCAACCTTGCACCTACATCCACTCCCCAAGCTCCTACTTGGGAATTCTAATCCACTATACTTGTATTCAACCCGAATACAAACGTCGGAAATTCTGACACTAGCTATCCCAAGCTAGTCTACTTATTTTCCGGGTACAAATCAACCCAAAACACTCCGATTTCAGGTTCGGATCAACCTTCCCTTGTTTTGGAAATCCTCCAAAAACAAGAACAAATACTCACAAAGAGTAAAATAGCTTAGAGCACAAATTAATACAATAACAGCTCCTTAAATGAGCGAATATAATAATAAAAATACTTTACTCAAATGAAGAATCCCCTTTTGGATTTTCTCAAGGAGGATGAATGCTTGAGAAGAAGATGATCTTTGATTGAAGACTTCTTGAAGGCTTTGAAAGATCTCTTGATCAAGGTTGAACAATAGGCGTGAGAAATCCTCTCTTTGAATGCTCTTGAATCTCTTTCACAATCTCTCGTGTATATTGTGAATCACTTATCTCTCTCGTGCAGATTTTGGATCCACTTTTCTTTTTCTCTAGAGTATCTCGTTGATCACCTCTTGTATTTTAGATCCTCTCAATTGTATTTCTTTTGTGTCTCTCGATCCTCTTTTTTTCTTTCACCTTTAGAAACCTTTTTATAGCATTAAGAAATGAGAGAAAACATATTAGGCAGATAAAGAGCCGTTAGAGCATTTTTAGGAAGTATAAAAGGTAATTAAAATGGACAAAAAAAACTAGCTGTTGCGGACGATTTCTGTCGCAGGGGTCGACTCATGAGTCGACTCATGCTTCAGGGGTCGACTCATGAGTCGACCTCTGTTGCAAAGACCAGAGATTTGGTTTCTGGAATTTTTTTGGCTCAAATCAGCAGAGATCGACTCATGAGTCGACTCATATCTTGTGGGTCGACTCATGAGTCGACTCACAGGTCGTGCCAAGCCAAAAATCCAGCGTGCCATGGGTAATTTTTGCATGCCAATCAGCTCATAGTGTCATGAGTTGACTCATGCACTTCAAACCTTCATAACTTCAAAAATATAAGTCCAAAAATAATGAAATTTTCACCAATAGATTTCAAATCATTTATTCTACCAAATGGTACTATCAAATCAGGATTTTAGCAAAATTACAATTTTGCCCTTGAAGAGCATAAGGACTTTTTCAATTTAAAATTATTTGTATCCCTTCAATCTGCTTTGTAATCATCAAAATCAATCTAGGAGCAACAATCTTCCCCTTTTTGATGATGATAAAATATTTGAACAAAAGCATTTATGTGAAACACTAATTTCAAAAGAATGCATTATAGATGTATATGCTTGAAAAGAGTATGATTCTTTTGGCATGTAATATAAATGGTCATATACAAAAATAATTTATCCATTTGCTTAAGGATTTGATGATATGCTCATTGGATTATGTGATTTTGATGTTAGAGCGAAAAACTTATTTTTGTTATCAGATTAAGCTATATTTTGAAAATTTTATTTTCATTTGATTTTAGTTTTAGCATCAGAGCAAAAAAATACTTATGTACTTTAATTACTTTTTGATACAAAAAAAATAATTATGTGTGCCAAAGTATGTTTAAGAGTTGATTTGAAAACTGTATTAGATCATTTTGAGTTTAAGATGTATCAAAGCAAGAGAAAAATAAATTTTGCAATGTATCAGAGCAAAAAAAATAATTTTACAAAGTTATCAGAAAAACTTTACAATGTATCAGAGAAAATTTTATAATGTATCAGAGCAAAATTTTATAATGTATCAGAGCAAATTTTTATAATGTATCAGAGCAAGTTTTATAATGTATCAGAGCAAGTTAAAAAAAAATTTTAAGATGTATCAGAGTAAGATAAATTTCTTAAGATGTATCAAGGTAAATAAAATTTCAAGAGATGTAATAGAGCAAGTTGTAATTTTGAAGTATATCAGAGCATATTTAAATTTTTAATGCAAATCAGAGCATATATAAAGAAGTAATTTAAAAGTTACTTATTTGCATTGTACTTAGCATTGTATTTTTTATATTATTCTTTAAATTTTCAATTCATTCATTAATTTCTCATAATTTATGGTTTTGATTGCTTTTTCTTTAATTGCTCATAATTTATGGTTTTGCTTTTGATGGATGGCTTTTTGTTTAATTTCTGTCTGATACCAAATTTCTCTTTAATTTTTGTTTAATAATTTTTCTCCCTTTTTGACATCATCAAACATGGTTAACTTCTCCTTTTTCTGAAAAATTCTTTAATTTCTCTCCCTTTAGAGTTAATCACAGATGTTTGCTCTCCCTTAATACAGCAATTATTAACAGCAAACAACAACAAAGAGAAGACAATATTTCAACAAGGAGAATATATATAACCAAAATATGATCAACATCATTACAAAAAGGTAGAAATATAAGTAAAAGATGATTCCATTAAAACCATAATTGTTTCAATACATAGTTCATATTATAAAAGTCAAACAGCTAATTGTCAATACATGGTCCCCAGATACAGATCCTAGAACAAAACACTAACACCTAGGATCTAGTAATGATCAAGACAAAATCATGGATCGGAGTCATCAGATATGGTATGAGAAGCTGATGGATCAGAAGTGCATCCTCTACCCCGTCTGCCTCTGGCACGAGCAGGAGAGCGAGATGTACTGGGTGGCTGAGAACGCTGAGAGGCTAAGGACTGAACAGAAAGGATGAGTCTAATGGAATCAAGTACGTTCAGTGCTCTGGAAACAGACTGTAGTAGAGCAGTGAACTGAGTGGATGCTTGCTCACTCGATCCTCGGATCTCTTTCCTCAGTAACTCATATCCTCCCTCTAGTGCTCCTCTGAGCCTTCCAGCCTCTGCAGTGAGGTCTGTGACCTCAATAATGGACTCCTGTGGCTGAGGATGGGCCAATGCAAGGACTTGCCCCTGCAAGTCAAGAACTCTGCCAGTCAATCTCCAGACAGTGTCTTCAAGTTGCTGAATCCGGATGGACTGATCTGACATCATCTGAATCACAGTGGATATGTGGGGAGTCATGGTCTGATCAGAAGACGTGGCTCCAGGTGCAAAAGTAGTACTACTCCACTGGCTAGATAGCAAGGCAGCCACACGCTGTGAAATATGCTCTATCTGATCGTCAGCCAGTCTGAACTCTGAATGAGGTGCTCTGCTCTCTGGCTGATACACTGGTGTGGGCATCCTAGTAAACTCTGAAGGGTCAGCCTCTGTATCAGGAATGAACTGGGTATCTGGTGATGCTGCCCTGAAGTCATGTACAGGAGAAGATGGACCTTCTTCTTCTACTCTGCCTTCAGTTCTGTCTTCAGCTCTTGTTTCAGCTCTATCCTCAGCTCTTTCTCCAGAGCCCTTGATCCAACCACCATCAGTCTTTGTAAATCCCATCCTTGGTTTTTAATCTTGGTAGCAAAAGTAAAGCCCTCATCTTCAAAGAACCGAAAATCTATATTTTTTCCGGTTTCTACTTTTCTATCAGAAAGAGGGTTCTTACTGGGGCTTATGGAGGACTGAGGGGGACCTTGAGCAGATACTGATGTGGGAGCAGTGGAAGTCTGAGCATGCCTTTTCTTTCGGACAATTTCTTCAGGCTCACGGATTGATTTTCTTCTTTGGAAAAGTTTCATCTTCGGAGCCATATTCACTATAGTAGCAGGCAAGGAGACTTGGAGGAACACATGAATGAGTGGAGGAGGGATCACAAGAGAGTAAAGAAGAATTTTGATGGATAAAAGAGGTGGATTTTGGAAGAACGGTGGAGTACTAGGGCACGCTCCAACCGTGACAAACAATGGGAGAAAGCACAAGAAATTCCTTTCCAAGGTAGCGATTTTTGGTGGAGAGGAGGAGGGAGAAGTGCCTTGAACTAGTTCCTTGGATTTGGAGCAAAAGGAATTGGAGAGGATGGCTTTTGGAGGGAAGAGGATGACCGGATGGGTCGGCTCATGAACAGCAACCCATATAAAAACAATGAGCCCGTTGGAAGTTGGTGGGATTTACAAGTTTGCCATTGAGTCGACTCATGGGGGTCGACTCATGAAGTTCAGAAAATCAGAAAAAATATGAATAAATTCCAGAAAAATTTGAAATTTTTGAAGAAGGAGTTTTGCTCAAAGATAAGTTTTTAGAATGATAAATTTGAGCTTTTGGGACCAGGATAGATGTTGGAAATTGAGCTCTAAGAGTTTTTGACATCAATTCTTTGGAAATTGAGAGATTTTAGGCATATGGATCTAGAATTCCTAGATTTCTCCTAATTTCACAGAATCTATCCTCACTAAGGGCCTTTGTAAAGATATCAGCTAATTGATTTTCAGTGCAAACATATTCAAGAATTATATTTTTATTTTGAATATGTTCTCTTATGAAATGATGTCTTATTTCAATATGTTTGGATCTTGAGTGTTGAATTGGATTTTTAGATAGATTTATGGCACTTGTGTTGTCACATCTTATTGATGTTTCATTAAGTTTGATTCTAAAGTCTTCGAGTTGTTGCTTAATCCATAAGATTTGAGCACAACAACTTCCGGCTGCAATGTATTCGGCCTCAGCCGTAGACAGTGCCACCGAATTTTGTTTCTTGCTAAACCATGAGATTAGGTTAACTCCAAGAAATTGGCAAGTTCTACTTGTGCTTTTTCTATCTAATTTGCATCCAGCAAAATCAGCATCTGAATATCCTAATAAATTAATTTGTGAGTCCTTAGAGTACCATAACCCTAGAGTTTGAGTACCATTTAAGTATCTAAGGATTCTTTTAACAGCATTCAAATGAGATTCTTTAGGATTAGATTGATATCTAGCACATAAACAAACACTAAACATGATATCAGGCCTACTTGCAGTTAAATATAATAATGAGCCAATCATACCTCTATAGTATTTTAAGTCTACACATTTACCTTCATCATCCTTGTCAAGCTTACTTGAGGGACTCATTGGTGTGCCAATTGGTTTGCAGTTCTCCATTCCAAATCTTTTGAGTAGTTCCTTGATGTACTTGCTTTGGGTGATGGAGATTTCCTCTTTTGATTGTTTGATTTGGAGTCCGAGGAAGAAGGTGAGTTCTCCCATCATGCTCATCTCGAACTCCCCCTGCATAAGCTTAGCAAAGTCTTGACAAAGGGATTCATTAGTAGACCCAAAAATTATGTCATCAACATAAATTTGTATAACTAGCATATCATTTTGATTTCTTTTAATAAAGAGGGTTGTATCTACATTACCTCTTGAAAAATTATTATTTAGTAGAAATTTACTTAGCCTATCATACCATACTCTAGGTACTTGTTTTAATCCATATAAAGCTTTATTTAATCTAAAGACATGATTAGGAAAAGCATGATTTTCAAATCCAGGGGGTTGTTCTACATATACTTCTTCAGCAATATATCCATTTAAAAATGCACTTTTAACATCCATTTGAAATAACTTGAATTTCATAAAGCAAGCATATGCAAGTAGAAGTCTAATAGCTTCTAATCTAGCAACAGGTGCAAAGGTTTCATCAAAATCAATTCCTTCTTCTTGATTATATCCCTTAGCAACCAGTCTTGCTTTATTTCTAATTACATTTCCATGCTCATCTAATTTGTTTCTAAAGACCCATTTTGTGCCAATTATTGAATAATTTTTAGGTCTTGATACTAAGGTCCAAACATTATTTCTTTGAAATTGATTAAGTTCCTCTTGCATTGCATTAATCCAATTATGATCATTTTTAGCTTCTTCAAAAGTTTTAGGTTCAAGATGAGATACAAAAGCACAATGATTAACTACATCTCTAAGTGAAGAACGGGTTTTTACCCCATGCATAGGATTACCAATAATTAACTCCTTAGGGTGGTTGTGAACATACCTCCATTCCTTGGGTAGGTTATTTGTACCTTGAGGTTGTTCTTGAATTTCTTCACCTCTCTCATCTTGTTCGTCTTCTTGATCCTTGTCTTCTGGAGTTGCTGAATCTTTCAGAGTGATCTCCTTCATACCTTCTATTAGTAGATCTGCATCATCAACACTTTCATTCTTCCTTGAAGGAAGATCGTTAGATTCATCAAAAACAATATGTATGGACTCCTCAACTACTAAAGTTCTTTTGTTGAAAACTCTAAATGTTTTACTAGTGGAGGAGTAACCTAGAAAGATTGCTTCATCTGATTTTGCATCAAATTTACCAAGTTTTTCTTTACCATTATTTAATACAAAACATCGGCAACCAAAGACATGAAAATATGCAATATTTGGTTTTCTTCCTTTCCAAAGTTCATAGGGGGTTTTCTTTAAAAATTGTCTAATCAATGCACGATTTAAAATGTAACATGCTGTGTTAATTGCTTCCGCCCAAAAATATCTTGGAAGGTTGCTTTCACAAAGCATGGTATGGGCCATTTCTTCTAAGGTTCTATTTTTCCTTTCAACTACCCCATTTTGTTGAGGTGTCCTAGGAGCAGAGAAGTTATGGCCAATTTCATTTTCATCACAAAAATTTTTAAAATTTTGATTTTCAAATTCAGTTCCATGATCACTTCTAATATTTTGAATTGTAAACCCTTTTTCATTAGTGACTTTTCGGTGAAATTTAGTGAAAATATGAAAAGTTTTATTTTTGTGTGCCAAAAAGAAAACCCAAGTAAAACGAGAGTAATCATCTATAATTACAAAGCCATATCATTTTCCTCCTAGACTAGTGGTTCTAGTTGGTCCAAATAAGTCCATATGCAAGAGTTCTAAAGGTCTAGAAGTTGAAACATTATTTTTGGATTTAAATGAAACTCTAGTTTGTTTACCTAATTGGCATGCATCACAAATTCTATCCTTTTCAAAGTTCAGTTTTGGCAAACCAAGAACTAATTCTTTCTTAATTAATTTTGAAAGAGAATGCATGCTAATATGTGCAAGTCTACGATGCCACAGCCAACTAGTCTCATTAATTTTAGCATTCAAGGATACTAGGCATTGCATGTCTAATTTGGCTAAGTCATTCAAATCTACCATATAAATATTGCCATGCCTATGTCCTATAAATTTGATGCCATCGTTAATAGGACTAGTCACAATGCAAACAGATGATTCAAAAACTACTTTATACCCTTTATCACAGAATTGACTAATGCTAAGTAAGTTATGCTTTAAACCTTTAACTAATAAAATATTCTCAATGTATTTGGAGGGAGTGATACCAATGTTACCTATCCCGATGATCTTTCCTTTGCCATTATCTCCAAAGGTGACCATCCCTCCATCCTTAGCATCAAGCGTGATGAATTGTGATTCATCACCAGTCATGTGTCTCGAGCATCCACTGTCAAGATACCATTTCCTGTTTCCTCCTTGGGATGCCAGACACACCTGCAAGCAAAGGTCAAGTTTCTGTCTTAGGTACCCAAGCTTTCTTGGGTCCTTTTAGGTTAGTCAGAATGGTTCCTTTTGGAACCTATATTTTCTTTATAGTTATGTTTGCAGATTTGAGGCATGTGTATGATTTATGTCCTATTCTACCACATTTGAAACAAGTAATATTTGTAGACTTGTTACTTGAATAATTTACATAAATATTCTTCAGAAATTTTTGTTTCTTCAAGGGATTATATCCAAGTCCAGCCTTATCATATACAGCTTTTTGATTATCAAGAATCATATTTAATTTGTTTGAACTTAAGGTGAACTTATCTACTATAGGTTTCAGCTTGTTAAATTCATTCTTTAAGCTTTGATTTTCTTGAATCAAGATGGATTTTTCAATTGAAAGGTTTTCAGCTTGTTTCACTAAGGACTGATTTTCCAATTTCAGTTCTTTGTTTTTCATCCCTAGTTTTTTTAATTCATCAATCAAATCATAGAATGCTTCATGCAATTCTTCAAAAGTAAATTCACTAGGGGATTCAGA
Organism: Elaeis guineensis; assembly: GCF_000442705.2. Classification (NCBI taxonomy): domain Eukaryota; kingdom Viridiplantae; phylum Streptophyta; class Magnoliopsida; order Arecales; family Arecaceae; genus Elaeis; species Elaeis guineensis. The sequence continues at coordinate 52,008,415 of NC_026005.2, read as the reverse complement.
AGTTACCTCATTTTCGTGTGCCATAAGGCACAGGTTGGCTTGTTCTGTTGAGGTTTCCTCATCGGAGCTTGAGTCATCACTCGCACTCCAAGTCGCCATCATTGCTTTCTTTTTAAACTTTTTGAGACCTTTCTTCAGTTGTGGACATTCGGATTTGAAATGTCCCGGCTTCTTGCACTCGTAGCATATAAGGAGTTGATCTTTCTCTTTCTCTTTGCTTTGTTCTCCTTTTGTGAATGACTTCTTTCTCATCCCCTGTTTCCTTTTTCTTAGGAACTTCTTGAATCTCCAGGTGATGAGTGCCATTTCTTCATCCTGTTCTTCATCTTCAGTGTCATCCGTTTTATAATCAAGCGAAGCTGTGGATTTAAGGGCAATGGTTCTTTTCTTTTTGACTTCATCCTCTTGATGTTGCTTCATGCTGAGTTCATGAGTCATCAAGGATCCAAGAAGCTCTTCTAGAGGTAGAGTGTTCAAGTCCTTTGCTTCTTGGATGGCAGTCACCTTGGCTTCCCAAGTTCTTGACAATGACCTAAGAATCTTCCTTACTAGTTCACTGTTAGTATAAGATTTGCCAAGACTCTTCAAACCATTAATTATATCAGTAAAACGAGTAAACATAGCAGTTATGGACTCATCATGCTCTATTTTGAACAATTCATATTTATGCACTAGCATGTTTATTTTAGTCTCTTTTACTTGATTTGTTCCCTCATGGGTTACTTCTAACCTATCCCATATTTCTTTAGCAGATGCACAAGTAGAAATGCGATTAAATTCATTTGCATCTAGTGCACAATAAAGAACATTCATAGCTTTGGCATTTAATTGTGCCAATTTCTTATCAACCTCATCCCATTCTTTCTCGGGTTTGGTTGACTTCTCACCATCTATAATCTTGGTGGGTGTGTGAGGACCGTTCACTATGATACTTCACATATCATAGTCGAGTGCTTGTATGAATATCTTCATCCGAGCTTTCCAATAGGTGTAATTAGACCCATTGAAAAGTGGAGGTCGGTTTGTAGATTACCCCTCGGTTAGAGAAGTACCGACATGGGTTGCCATAGATCTTTGACTCTTTGATTTTTAGATCAAAGAAGGGCTAGAGCACCGGGCTCTGATACCACTTGTTGCCCAGCTATGCAACCCAAGAGGGGGGGGTGAATTGGGTTTCTAAAAATTTTGGTGTTAATCAATTACTTATGATGAATGAGAACAAAGACTTTAAATCAAGATTAATTTCCTAAAGCAAGAATGCAAGGATATGATAAAGAAATAAAGCGAAACAATAAAGCACACCACAAACACAAGGATTTATAGTGGTTCGGTGCCAACCTTGCACCTACATCCACTCCCCAAGCTCCTACTTGGGAATTCTAATCCACTATACTTGTATTCAACCCGAATACAAATGTCGAAAACTCTGACACTAGCTATCCCAAGCTAGTCTACTTGTTTTTCGGGTACAAGTCAACCCAAAATACTCCGATTTCAGGTTCGGATCAACCTTCCCTTGTTTTGAAAATCTTCCAAAAATAAGAACAAATACTCACAAAGAGTAAAATAGCTTAGAGCACAAATTAATATAATAACAGCTCCTTAAATGAGCGAATATAACAATAAAAATATTTTACTCAAATGAAGAATCCCCTTTTGGATTTTCTCAAGGTGGATGAACGCTTGAATGAATGCTTGAAAAGAAGATGATCTTTGATTGAAGACTTCTTGAAGGCTTTGAAAGATCTCTTGATCAAGGTTGAACAATAGGCGTGAGAAATCCTCTCTTTGAATGCTCTTGAATCTCTTTCACAATCTTTCGTGTATATTGTGAATCACTTATCTCTCTCGTGCAGATTTTGGATCCACTTTTCCTTTTCTCTAGAGTATCTCGTTGATCACCTCTTGTATTTTGGATCCTCTCAATTGTATTTCTTTTGTGTCTCTCGATCCTCTTTTTTTCTTTCACCTTTAGAAACCTTTTTATAGCATTAAGAAATGAGAGAAAACATATTAGGCAGATAAAGAGCCGTTAGAGCATTTTTAAGAAGCATAAAAGGTAATTAAAACGGGCAAAAAAAACTAGCCGTTGCGGACGATTTCCGTCGCAGGGGTCGACTCATGAGTCGACTCATGCTTCAGGGGTCGACTCATGAGTCGACCTCTGTTGCAAAGACCAGAGATTTGGTTTCTAGAATTTTTTTGGCTCAAATCAGCAGAGGTCGACTCATGAGTCGACTCATACCTTGTGGGTCGACTCATGAGTCGACTCACAGGTCGTGCCAAGCCAAAAATCCAGCGTGCCATGGGTAATTTTTGCGTGCCAATCAGCTCATAGTGTCATGAGTTGACTCATGCACTTCAAACCTTCATAACTTCAAAAATATAAGTCCAAAAATAATAAAATTTTCACCAATAGATTTCAAATCATTTGTTCTACCAAATGGTACTATCAAATCAGGATTTTAGCAAAATTATGATTTTGCCCTTGAAGAGCATAAGGACTTTTTCAATTTAAAATTATTTGTATCCCTTCAATCTGCTTTGTAATCATCAAAATCAATCTAGGAGCAACACTGATTTCCTAGTTAGCATGGGTCAACCCCAATCATTAAGTGATCTAATCAAAATATGATTCATCATGTTGACCAGGTAAGTGAGATCGGTGGGAGGGATATGCCATTAACTCGATATAGATTCAATCTATGCAAATAGCTCCCAATTAATAACCACCAATCAAAGCTGCCATACTTATCTTAGACACCAACTGGTTAGTCATTTTTAATTTGATCAACTTATAGACTTGGGTTCGACCATGGAGCCACGATCAAAATCCATATTAGTCTAATCAAAGACATGGACTTGACCAACTATAACTATTAAAATTGATCAAGAGAAGAAATTGATCCAATCAGAATTAACTTTTAATTAGATTTGATCAATTACTAACATGATATATTATCAATGATTTCTAACCCTAGATCTAACCCAATTAAATGGACTTGACTCGAGCTAACCCATTAACCCATGAATTATGAAATTAATGCCTTAGATCTTTGATTCTCAAATCTAGATCGCTTAATTCTCAATTAATTTTGGGCTGACATAGGTTCAGATTCGATATTTGAAAATAATTTTTAATTTTATAAAATATTTTTATAATCAATCATCTAATGATCAAAATATTAATTTTAGATCTAATATATATTATCTAAAATAAAATTTTAAAATTTTTTTCATTGTTCATCATCATGGAAAAGATCGTGCAGTACCTCTACACTCCATAGGAGATCCCGTTGAATAGGCAAATAGAGTTGTGATACCCTGATTTCTCCTATGATCGGACGGCTGTGAGGATCTATCCAATTAGATTACTACATTACTTAGATGCTAAATTAATTATATAGATCTAATCTAAATAATTAAAATCAAATTATATGCAAGAATAAATTCATGTTATAAGCAACCTGGCTTTGATACCACTGATGGATCGCGCAGGGGTTTCATGCATGCATTTCAAAATTTTTAACAAAAGAATATTAGATTAAACTATTTAATCTATAAATACATGCATAATATCTGACCTTAAAACTCTTATAAATAAATTTATAACATAAATTTATATGCATAAAAAATTAAATCTAATATTACAAGCGTTTGAACAAGAACAACAATTAGTGATAGATCTAATTTACTATTTTTAGGGTTCCAAATCCAATACCTGAGCATGGGTAGTCGATCTCCAAAATTGAGAACATAGATTTGAAAGTCTTTTCTGATCCCTCATAGTTGCACAAGCATCTGACCTCTACGGATAGTCCACACGAAGTCCTTGGATCAATCATATTAGATGTGTGCCCTAGATGCCAGATTGGCTGACACATTCCTATACAAATCTAAGGATAAATTTATAATTTTGACTATAAATCAATAAATGGGTTATTCTTCTATCACATTATGTATATTGTGTCTGTGATACATCTTTTGAGTTAGTAGGAATGTCAATTCATATTTTCAAGAGTTGAAAATTTAAGACATGAATTTACATAACTAACTCATAAACAGCTCCTGACCATAGGATCATCACGAGGATGGTGATCGATCTGAAAGGTTGGTGTACGATCGCTTCTTAGGATAGATGTGTCTTGAGTCTACGGTGTGGAGATATCAGAGTGAGAGTACAGGTATTCGTTGAGAACGAGAGTACTGAGCATGTCCATATCGAGCAGTCATAAGAAAGTCTACTTTCTCATCAATGACTAGCTCGATGCTGCAGTTTTGTGTCTAGTTCTTTGACCTGAGGTGCATCGACAGTTCACCTTGAATGTGTTATAGTTTGACTACACCATAACTTGATCTCCTAGCCATTCAGAACCCTGAGGTATATTCATTGTAGGAACTAGATCGCACCAAGATGGAATCTATCAACCTCGGTAGATGAGAGGAGTAGTCCTATGATGATCGAAAGATCGAGTCCTTAAGCCCATAGCCATGGCAGAGTGAAATAATGGAAAAAGAGTTTTTCATTAGGGTTTCACATCAGACTCAGATCGATCGATTGATTCATATGACTGATGTTGGGTTCGACGAGTTCACCTTAATCCTAATTCAGTCGGGACTCATGATAGAGGAACTCAATCACACAGGTAGCTGCACCAAGAGGTTCATCTTCAGTTCTGATGGGTTACCACCATATACTGCTAGGTGTCACTGATAGATTTTGGGAGCAATTAGAATGATCTTGATGATCGATCATTCTAATTGTCTGAATCAGAAGAGTTCTGATCCATCAAAAGGAGTTTCGATGATGTCGATGATGAGATCATGACATGTCTCATTACCATACAGAATTGAACCTAACTAGGTCACACAAATAAGGGTTAGGGTCTAGATGTCATCAATTGGGCTGACCCAATTGATTTGGATAAGATCCAATTAGGTTTAAGGAAATCGTGCTAGCACACGATTGAGCCTAACTTTTTCCTCGTGTAATCTTTTCTGTCTCTACTGAGCCAAATATGATTTGACTCATCCAGAGAACCTTGAAAAAATTTTTGTCAGTCTAAATAAAGCTTGTCCAGTTCAAAAAAGGCTTGTCTTAATTCATGAGATGAATTTAAGACAAGCACCTGCTAATTCCTGTCACCTGCCAATTTCATTTTAGGACATCTGTCAAATGTTGACATATAGGTCTTAAACTGAAGAGAGCTCATTGAAAGATTTTTATGGAGTGTCCACATGCCTAAACCACATCAAATTGGATGCTGTTGGGTATAAAATACTCACAGCCAGAACCCCAGCGGAATCAACTACAGAACAGCTCCGCCCGGACTCCTACGGGAGCTGGGCTCCGCCTCCGACATCAGCTACAGAATAGCTCCGCCCGGACTCTTACAGGAGCCGGGCTCCGCCTCCGACATCAGCTACAGAATAGCTCCACCCGGACTCCTACGGGAGCTGGGCTCCACCTCCGACATCAGCTACAGAACAGCTCCGCCCGGACTCCTACGGGAGCCGGGCTCCGCCTCCGACATCAGCTACAGAACAGCTCCGCCCGGACTCCTACGGGAGCCGGGCTCCGCCTCCGACATCAGCTACAGAACAGCTCCGCCCAGACTCCTACGGGAGCCGGGCTCCGCCTCCGACATCAGCTACAGAACAGCTCCGCCCGGACTCCTACGGGAGCCGGGCTCCGCCTCCGACATCAGCTACAGAACAGCTCCGCCCGGACTCCTACGGGAGCCGGGCTCCGCCTCCGACATCAGCTACAGAACAGCTCCACCCGGACTCCTACGGGAGCCGGACTCCGCCTCCGACATCAACTACAGAACAGTTCCGCCCGGACTCCTACGGGAGCCAGACTTCACCTTTAACTTTGATTGAATAGGACTCCGCCCGGCCTCCTACGGGAGCCGGGCTCCGCTCTCGGTGTCAACTGCTGGTAAGCTCCGTCCGGACCCCTACGGGAGCTGGACTTCACCTTTAACTTTGATTGCAGAGGACTCCGCCCGGACTCCTACGGGAGCCGGGCTCCGCCCGCAGCTTCAGCTCCGAGAGGGTTCCGCCCGGACTCCCACGGAAGTCGGACTCCACCCACGACCCCAACCGCCAGGAGGACCCCTCTCGGACCTCTACAGAGGCCGGACTCCGACCGCTGCCAAGCTTCAATCAACAGGTCCGCGCCCCCTGGCAGGTCACAATAACAACCATGATCCTGTTCCACTTCCTGTAGCGGATTCCGCACGGCTCCATCACCCCCTGCGACGGACCCATTACTCTCTGACAGGCTGTGTCAACGGCCACGATTCTGCTCCACTCCCTGCGACAGGTGCTGCGTGACTCCACTACTCCCTGACAGCTAGCGGCAATGGACACCGCCCCACTACCTGCAACTGGCTCTACGTGGCAGGCCGTAACAATAGCCACGTGTCTACTCCACTATCCTTCACAATCAATTCCCCTGACCATGGGCGGCCCACTACCAGACGGTTACAAATGTCGCCATCAATCCGTTGCCTCCTCCGCCTATAAAAGGGGGACCCAGATACGTTATTCTCTAAGCTCATTTCTTATCTCAAAACTCTGCTAAATTCTCCGTTCGAGCACTCCATTCTTGTTGAGGCAGAGAACTGACTTGAGCGTCGGAGGGTCTTGCCGGAGCAACCCCACCTCCGATTTAGACTTCCTTTGCAGGTCCCGACGGCGACCGCGGCTTCCCCGACTCCAGCTTCCCCGGCGCAAGCAGATTTTTGCACCAACAGGATTGGTGCTAGAGGAAGGGGTGTGTCTTCGCAGTACCCTTGTTCTTGATGGAGCGCTCAACGGATCCGCTTCTGGCCATCTTTTCCGGCGCCCAATCCTCCTTCCCTCATCGGGTGCCCTCTCACGAGGTCTTTGCACAACTACCTCCGGCTATGGTCGCCGATAAGGGGTGGCCGGATGATCGGTCTCTGCCGGATTCCGTCAACATCATCTCGGGGGAATCCCGGCGGGAGGCAATCAGCGTACCGGCTGCATCCCCCAAGCGACAAAAAGTTGAAGAACCCATAACCTTCACTGAAGTGGACACCCAGGGAGTCCAATTCCCCCATAACGACGCGGTCGTAGTTTCCTTGAACATAGCAAATTACGACGTCCGTCGCATCCTCGTCGACAACGGGAGTTCGGCTGACATCCTGTTCTACAACGCCTTTTCAAGAATGGCCACTCTTAGCGGTCATCTGAGACCGATTTGCTCCCCCTTGATAGGGTTCACCGGTGACGCCGTTCCAACGGAGGGAATGATAGCTCTGACTGTGACCGCGGGTCAGTATCCAAAGCAGTCCAGAGCTTTGGTGAATTTCCTGGTGGTAAAGGCGCCATCTGCCTACAATGCAATCCTTGGCCGACCCAGCCTCAATGCCCTCAGAGCTGTTGTTTCAACCTACCATTTGAAATTGAAGTTCCCCACCGACCAGGGGATCGGAGAGGTCCGGGGAGACCAAGCCCTGGCCAGACATTGCTACAACATCATCTTGCAAAGAAGCGATCAAGCGGACCTCTGTCCGGTCGATGGATTGGATGCTCGCGATGACCTCACTGAAGAGAGGGACGGTCCTATCGAAGACCTAATACCAATCCCTTTGAATGATGGGAACACGGAGCATGTGGTGTTAATTGGCTCCAACCTGGGGGAGGAGGTGCGGACGCGTCTCGTAGATTTCCTCCAAAGGAATGCGGACGTTTTTGCATGGGTCCCGGTGGACATGCCGGGGATCGACACAGAAGTCATGGAACATCATCTGGCGGTCGACCCTAAACATCGGCCAACAAAAGAAAAAATCCGGAGTCATGCCCCGGAGAGGCAGAAGGCGATAGCCGAGGAAGTGGATAAGCTTCTCAAGGCCGGATTTATTAAGAAAATCAATTATCCTGAGTGGATCTCCAATGTTGTTTTGGTCAAGAAAGCAAACGGCAAGTGGAGGATGTGTATCGACTTCAAAAAGCTGAATAAGGCTTGTCCAAAGGACAGCTACCCCCTTCCCAGAATCGACCAACTGGTGGACGCCACCTCAGGCCATGAGCTCCTAACTTTTATGGATGCGTTCTCCGACTATAACCAGATTAGAATGGCATCGAAAGATGAAGAAAAGACAGCTTTCATCACTAATCATGGCCTTTACTGCTACAGGGTCATGCCGTTCGGCCTCAAGAATGCGGGCGCCACCTATCAACGACTGGTGAACAAAATCTTCAAAGAGCAGATCGGCCGAAACATGAAGATTTACGTGGACGATATGCTTGTAAAAAGCAGGTCTTCCAGAAATCATGTCGCTGACCTCGAGGAAACCTTTGGCGCTCTTCGAAAGTATAAAATGAAGCTGAACCCAACCAAATGTGCTTTTGGGGTAACCTCAGGAAAGTTCCTGGGCTTCATGGTATCGGGGCGCGGGATTGAGGCCAATCCAGAGAAAATTTGCGCCATCCAAGAGATGACCGCCCCAGGGTCGATCAAGAAGGTTCAGTGCCTCACGGGAAGGATTGCGGCTCTTAATCGCTTTGTCGCGAGGTCGGCCGAACGATGTTTGCCCTTCTTTCAAACCCTCAAGCAGCCGAAGAACTTCTGTTGGACCTCTGAATGCCAACAGGCATTCGAAGAATTAAAAGTCTACCTTAGCTCACCCCCACTGCTGGCGAAGCCCGAACCTGGGGAGGAACTATTTTTGTACCTGGCAGTCTCTCCCACAGCCCTCGCAGCTGTCCTTGTCAAAGAAGAAATGAAAGTCCAGCGACCGGTCTACTACATTAGCCGCGCGCTGAGGGACGCCGAGACCAGGTATACTAAACTAGAAAAACTGACCTACGCCTTGTTGATTGCAGCTCGGAGACTCCGACCTTACTTTCAAGGGCACACGATGACGCTACTCACCGATCAACCGATCAAGGCGGTTTTACACCGAGCTGATACCTCTGGAAGAATGGCAAAATGGGCAATCGAGCTCACAGAATTCGACATCAACTACAAACCTAGACCAGCAATAAAGGCCCAAATATTGGCAGATTTCATAGTAGAGTGCACCATCCCAGAGGAGGCCGAACCTGAGCAAAGCAAAGTTGACGACCTGAAGACTCAACCGAACTCCCCCAACGAAGAAGCCAGTCCCTCCGATTGCTTTTGGACCCTCTATGTGGACAGATCTTCCAACATGACAGGCACGGGTGCAGGCCTGATCTTGGTCAGCCCGGAGGGAGTCGTCGCGGAGTACGCTCTGTATTTCGAGTTCCCCGCAACAAACAATGGAGCGGAATATGAAGCACTGATTGCAGGATTAAGGGTCGCCAAAGAGCTTGGAATAGGTCAACTCCGGGTGCACAGCGACTCCCAACTTGTGGTGGGACAAGTCAGCGGGAGCTACGAAGCACGGGAGGACAGTATGGCCAAATATCTTGAGAGAGTAAAGGAGTTTACCCCCACCTTTAGCAGTTTCGACATCAGGCAGATTCTAAGGTCAGAGAATACCAGAGCCGATCTTCTCTCCAAGCTGGCGACATCGGCTCCGACCGAATTGCCCAAAGGCATCCTCTTTGAAGTTCTAAAACATCCGAGTACAGAAGAACCGCGGCCCGTAATGGAGATCGACCACGAGCCCAGCTGGGTCGACCCACTGATAACCTATCTTAGAGATGGAGTTCTCCCCCAGGACACGAAAGAGGCCCGGAAGCTCCGAAATCAAGCCTCCCGATACATCCTTTATGAGGGCAAATTGTACAAAAGATCATACTCCTTGCCCCTCTTAAGGTGTCTCCGGCCCTCAGAAGCTGACTACGCTTTATGGGAAGTACACGAGGGAGCTTGCAGAAACCATTTGGGTGTCAGATCTTTATCCCACAAGCTACTCCGCCAAGGGTATTACTGGCCAACAATGCATCATGATTCGATTGAATATGTCAAAAAGTGTGATCGATGCCAGAGATACGCCAACATCCAGAGACAACCCGCTACCGAGCTCACACCCTTGAGTGCCCCATGGCCTTTTGTACAATGGGGGATGGATATTCTTGGCCCCTTTCCCATGGCGTCTGGGCAAAGGAAGTTCCTCCTTGTAGCGATCGACTACTTCACCAAATGGGTCGAGGCCGAACTACTAGCAAAAATCACAGAAGCAAAAGTACAAGATTTCATTTGGAAGTCAATCATGTGCAGGTTCGGTCTGCCTAGAACCCTAATCACTGATAACGGACGGCAATTCGCGGGAGCACGATTCACCGAATTCTGTGAAGATCTAAACATCTCCTACAACTTCACATCAGTAGCCCACCCTCAGGCGAACGGCGAAGCTGAGGTAACTAACAGAACCCTGTTGCAGGGAATTAAGACAAGGCTGGAAAAAGCAAAAGGAACTTGGGCGGACGAGCTTTATCATGTGCTATGGGCGTATCGAACCACCCAGAGGCTACCTACGGGGGAGACTCCCTTTGCTTTAGCCTTTGGTACGGAAGCCGTCATCCCGATCGAGCTTAAACTCCCGTCGGCACGAGTCGTTGCATTCGACGAACACCAAAATTCACAAAGTCTCAGAGCCAACCTCGACCTGCTGGAAGAAAGACGGGAGATCGCTCAGGTTCGAATGGCAGCCTACAGACAAAAAGTTGCTCGATATTACAATGCCCGAGTCAAGAACAAAGCATTTAAAGTAGGGGATCTAGTGCTCCGACGAGCTGCTGTCTCGCAACCACAGGGCCAGGGGAAACTTGCCCCAAACTGGGAGGGACCTTACGAGGTCAAAGAAGTAGTCCGGTCCGAAACTTATTATCTCAAGGAGCTTGGAGGAGCCGACCTCCCACGACCGTGGAGCTCAGAAAACTTACGAATGTACTACCAGTAACTTCGTTTTAGTCGAAAATCGCATACCCATGCATCTTTAGACAATTCAAGCAAACTGTGTCAAAAACAAAGGGGCAATCTCATAAAGTCGAAGGCCCGGTTCTTTTAGACCGGATGGGGGGAGAGGCCTTACAATGCCCATATGTGCCCCCACAGCCCTGTTAGGGACAGGAGGAGAACCTCGCCCTAACTTGAGCAAAGTCGAAGGCCCGGTTCTTTTAGATCGGATGGGGGGAGAGGCCTTACAACGTCCATATGTGCCCCCACAGCCCTGTTAGGGACAGGAGGAGAACCTCGCCCTAACTTGAGCAAAGTCGAAGGCCCGATTCTTTTAGACCGGATGGAGGGAGAGGCCTTACAACGCCCATATGTGCCCCCACGGCCCTGTTAGGGACAGGAGGAGAACCTCGCCCTAACTTGAGCAAAGTCAAAGGCCCGGTTCCTTTAGATCGGATGGGGGGAGAGGCTTTACAACGCCCCAATGTGCCCCCACAGCCATGTCAGGAACAGGAGGAGAACCTCATCCTGACATGAGCCCGGATGGGGGAGAGGCTTTACAACGCCCCAATGTGCCCCCACAGCCATGTCAGGAACAGGAGGAGAACTTCGTCCTGACATGAGCAAAGTCGAAGGCCTGGTTCTTTTAGACCGGATGGGGGAGAGGCCTTACGGTGCCCTAACGCGCCCCCACAAGCCAGGCTGATAACGAGAGGAAAACCTCACGCCGGCTCGAGCGAGATGAAAGGTCCGGACTCCTACGGGAGCCGGGTTTCGACGCCAAAGAAGGTTTCATCCGGACTCCTACGGGAGCCGGGTTCCGATGCCAAGGAAGGCTTCACCCGGACTCCTACGGGAGCCGGGTTCCATCCACGACGCCAAAGAAGGTTTCATCCGGACTCCTACGGGAGCCGGGTTCCGATGCCAAGGAAGGCTTCACCCGGACTCCTACGGGAGCCGGGTTCCATCGCCGACATCAGCTACAGGACAACCCCGCCCGGACTCCTACAGGAGCCGGGCTCCGCTGACAACAGCAACTACCGATAGGCCTTGTCCAGACCCCTACGGGACCCGAACTTTGCCTACGACTTTGATTGCAGGAAGACTTCGCCCTGACCCCTACGAGAGCCAGGCTACTCCAACTTCAGGAGGGCTTCTCCGTTCGGACTCCCAAGGGAGCCGAACTTAGCTCCGACTTCAGCAGAGAAAAAACCCAAGCAAAAAAGGAAAGCAAACAGTGCCCGAAGGCAACGGAAGCTCGAACCCCCAAATTCAAGCCCTAGGAGGGACTTCGAGCCCGAAGGGCCCCAAGCGAACCTGCAACTGTCGACGGAATGACAATCGGGTATCTTCGAACGGCGTAAGAGCCGAAAAGTAGCTCGGCAAATGACAACCCCACATGAACAGAAGAGGTCGTCGACGACCTTGGGACGACGTGATGCAGACGAAGAGAAGAAAAGAAAAATGAAGAAGTTCGACAGACAACTATTTAATGCGAGATGCAGACGAGGTAACAAAATCTCTTTTTCATTTAACAAGAGTATACGTTACAGGACCCGGTGGGCCAAAAAAAAAAAAAAAAAAAGAGAAGAAGAAGATACACGTCGTCGCAAGCCTCGCAAACACGATTCGAGAAGGGTGCACCGGAGGCCGCTCTGAGCTGCGAGCTCCTCTTCCCATCTCTGTCCTTCTCAATCGCGTTCTCCAATGCGTGTAACAGCTCTCGCCCCATCTCGCCTCATTCTGTCTCCGAAGTCCCAACCCTAGCGAGAAAAGGGTGGGATAGATCTTCGGAGGCGGTAAGGGCAACGGCGGCAGTAGCGAAGACCTGTTTCAAGAAGAACCGGAGTCATCTTGGAAGCGGTAGTGATGCCAGAGATGTGCCTCATCTCCGAATGCTCCACGACAGCCGCCATCCAAAATGCTCCGGCAAGGTCGGCATGCACTACTTCCACCGTCCCCGCAACAAGTTCCACTACCCCACCGTCGACGCCGACCACCTCCGGTCCCTCGGCCCCGACGGCGTCAAGGATCCTGTCATGGCTAATGACGGCAGCTCTGCCCTCTTGACCGGTACCACCCCGTCTTGCTACTCCAAAATTCGCAGGCAGAATAACTTCACCGACAGCCCCCGTTACTAAACCCCTGTTGTTGAAGGAATTCTTCCCTGAGGCCCCTTTAAAACGACGGAGATTCTCACCGACCGCCGTTCTCCTCCTCACCTTCCTCCAAGCCCTAGAAATCCCCTCAAGAACAGCCTCCGGGGTAGAGGACATGGTGTAGAAACCCTCAGAGAAGAATTGGGGGGGGGGCTGAAGAAGGCAAGGACTGGTGCGAGGGAAGCAAGGCTCTCAGACGAAAGAAAGGCGCCAGGATGAAGCCATGAAAGGACTAGGTGGTTTAAATAGCCGACGGATCCTAGCGCAGTTATGGCGGCGAGTCTTCCTGGGCCAACTGGTGCGTGCCACATGTCGCGCTTATCCCCTTTATCGCTATCGAGGGTTGACCGTTCGCATATTCCCGTTCCACGGTGCTTGGGGATCGCGTTTCAACGGAGGTTCCGAAAAGACTCTTCAGGTCACCTTCACCGAAAAGCGAGCTCTGACGTACACACATTAAATGCCAAAATATCTGGAGGCGGCAGTGCGCAGGATTCGAAGAGATGGTTCCAGCTGTGCCCATCTCTCTCTGTACTTCCTTCATTTGAAATTCAAACTCGAAAGTAGGGGGACTGGTGTTGGGTATAAAATACCCACAGCCGGAACCCTCAGCGGAATCAACTACAGAACAGCTCCGTCCGGACTCCTACAGGAGCCGGGCTCCGCCTCCGACATCAGCTACAGAACAGCTCCGCCCGGACTCCTACGGGAGCCGGGCTCCACCTCCGACATCAGCTACAGAACAGCTCCGCCCGGACTCCTACAGAAGCTGGGCTCTGCCTCCGACATCAGCTACAGAACAGCTCCGCCCGGACTCCTACGGGAGCCGGGCTCCGCCTCCGACATCAGCTACAGAACAGCTCCGCCCGGACTCCTACGGGAGCCGGGCTCCACCTCCGACATCAGCTACAGAACAGCTCCGCTCGGACTCCTACGGGAGCCGGGCTCCACCTCTGACATCAGCTACAGAACAGCTCCGTCCGGACTCCTACGGGAGCCGGGCTCCGCCTCCGACATCAGCTACAGAACAGCTCCGCCCGGACTCCTACGGGAGCCGGACTCCGCCTCCGACATCAGCTACAGAACAGCTCCGCCCGGACTCCTACGGGAGCCGGGCTCCGCCTCCGACATCAGCTACAGAACAGCTCCGCCCGGACTCCTACGGGAGCCGGGCTCCGCCTCCGACATCAGCTACAGAACAGCTCCGCCCGGACTCCTACGGGAGCCGGGCTCCACCTCCGACATCAGCTATAGAACAGCTCCGCCCGGACTCCTACGGGAGCCGGGCTCTGCCTCCGACATCAACTACAGAACAGCTCCGCCCGGACTTCTACGGGAGCCAGACTTCACCTTTAACTTTGATTGAATAGGACTCCGCCCGGCCTCCTACGGGAGCCGGACTCCGCTCTCGGTGTCAACTGCTGGTAAGCTCCGTCCGGACCCCTACGGGAGCCGGACTTCACCTTTAACTTTGATTGCAGAGCACTCCGCCCGGACTCCTACGGGAGCCGGGCTCCGCCCGCAGCTTCAGCTCCGAGAGGGTTCCGCCCGGACTCCCACGGAAGTCGGGCTCCACCCACGACCCCAACCGTCAGGAGGACCCCTCCCGGACCTCTACAGAGGCCGGACTCCGACCGCTGCCAAGCTTCAATCAATAGGTCCGCGCCCCCTGACAGGTCACAATAACAACCATGATCCTGTTCCACTTCCTGTAGCGGATTTCGCGCGGCTCCATCACCCCCTACGGCGGACCCATTACTCTCTGACAGGCTGTGTCAACGGCCATGATTCTGCTCCACTCCCTGCGACAGGTGCTGCGCGACTCCACTACTCCCTGACAGCTAGCGGCAACGGACGCCGCCCCACTACCTGCAACTGGCTCTACGTGGCAGGCCGTAACAATAGCCACGTGTCTACTCCACTATCCTTCGCAATCAATTCTCCTGACCATGGGCGGCCCACTACCAGACGGTTACAAATGTCGCCATCAATCCGTTGCCTCCTTCGCCTATAAAAGGGAGACCTAGATACGTTATTCTCTAAGCTCATTTCTTATCTCAAAACTCTACTAAATTCTTCGTTCGAGCACTCCATTCTTGTTGAGGCAGAGAACTGACTTGAGCGTCGGAGGGTCTTGCCGGAGCAACCCCACCTCCGGTTTAGACTTCCTTTGCAGGTCCCGACGGCGACCACGGCTTCCCCAACTCCAGCTTCTCCGGCACAAGCAGATTTTTGCACCAACAGATGCCATAATCAAATTATGGTGTGAGCCCAATTGGATTAAAGTGGGCACCCCAAATGGATAAGAATGAAAGAGTCCTGATAAACATGGACTCTTTGGCGCCACCTTGCTTGTGCTTATCCAAAGTTGGTGCCAATATAGGAGAGAGGGTAGGGGTTCTTATCTGATGTGATCAGATAATATCACTCCACCAATCAAAATTTTTTCAAAATTTATTGGAACTTTTTGATTGGTCGAATGATGTGGCACTGCGCAGCATACAGGGTCTATAAAATCCCTGTCTGCGCCTAGGGTTTGTAAGTTTTTGCTCAATACCTAGCCAAAACAAGAATTCTCTCTTCTTCTCCATATCCTCCCTACTCTCCTCTCTCCTCTCTTCACATCCAAGGAGTTGGACATCCATCTGGCAAAGGTCCAAGGTGTGGTGATGCCTGGAACAGGAAGGCTGTAGGACATCTTCAACAGGCTGCTGCTCTAACTTCAGAAGGAGTTCTGAAGTACCTTCAAATCAGATAGAGATCTGATTTTTGGAGCATAGATTCATGAGGAGAAGATGTTTTAGGTTCTGCCTGAGTGGATACTGGTAGAGGCCAGACGCTTGTGTGGCTACATCAGAACCTCAGGCTGTGCTGAGATCATCTACAGGGTAATCAGATTACCCTCGAGGTATTACTTGTTTCCTCATCTCTTTTAGATTTATTTTAGACTTAATATCAGATATGAATATTAGATCTAGAGACTTAGATCTAAAATAAATGTAGAATAATTTTTTTTTTAAAATTATTTCATCCCAGATTTGATGAAATCTGAAAGATCCTACAAAAGAAAAAGGCGATTTTCCTCCTTCAACTGGTATCAGAGTCAGGTTGTTGGCTCTATTTCAGATCTAATTTAGATCTGATTTAATTTTTATTTATCTGATATTAAAGATTTTAGATGTCACATCAGATGTGATAGAATCTAAAATCAAAATATTTAAAATTAAATCTAAGAAGATCTAACATGCATGAGATGCATGACTAGACTAGGATTAGTTGAATCCATGAATAGTCTTAAGTTTTATGATTTAATGAGATTAAAATATGAATTAAATCTAATTTATTTTATATTTTTTTGATATTATAATTATTATAATTAAATCAAAAAATAAAAAATAAAATTTTAATTATTTCATAAAATTGATCTGTTGCATGCCTAGACTAGTTGTAGAATTGTTCTAGTAACTTATCTAGAATAGTTTTTATTTTGAATAGTTCAATTTAAATTTTATTTTTTAGATATTACATGTGATGTATCAGATCTGAAAGTATGTTAATTAGATCAATTCTTGATACATGAGATGTATGCAAAGCATGTATTAGTTAGATCTTAAATTGTTTATGAGATATGTAAATTTAGATCTAACTAGTTTTGTAGTTAAATTTATATTTCTGATTAAGGTATTCCTCATGGCTGTCTGATCATAAGAATGAAGTAGGATTTTAAGATCCTCTCTTTCCATTCAATGGGGTGTTCATATGACGTGTAGGGGTGTCGCATATTTATCCTTAATCAGAAATCAAAACTTACTTTTCTGCAAAACCCTAGATCTTGAAATCCTAAGATTTATTTTACATGCTTTGCTTATGAACCCAAACTTAATTAATAAATTAAGCTTATGAAATTAAGTTAGGTCTAAAATTAAAAATTTTAGATCTAAGATATTTTCATAAAATTGGGTTCAGGCTTGGGTAGCTCAATTAGGTCTAGCGATTGATCAAACCGAATCAAGAGTTGGTTAGGTGGGATCATGAAAGCTAATAATTGACCAGCCTAATGAGATTAAGTCTGGGTCAAGGTCGAATCACATTTAGATGTGATCCAATCAAGTTAAGACCTAATTTGGCTGAGAGGTTAGAGTCTAGATTGTAGGCTAACCCAATTAGTTCTGGTTCGACAATTTGGTGTCTAAGATAAATTGGGCAGATGCGACTGACTGATTTTTAATTGGGAGCTACTCGACTCGAATGCATTCTTGTCGAGTTAATGGCATATCCCTCCCATCGGTCTCACTTACCTGGCCATACGTGTCGACTCAGTTTTGATTAAAGGTGGCTAACAATTCGAGCTAACCCATGCTACTAGGTTAGTCATAATTGTTATGACTATGTCAAGTCAAGTTTAATGAGACCTAAATCAAATCTCTCTAAGAAAATATTAAGTCTAGGTCTTCCACCATTATGGATGTGCGGGCCCTTCCTGAGGTTGATTGTTCTCAGCTGGTTACAGTAGCTCAGTTACATCGGGAAGACGCAACCATGTCCATTAGGCATTGGATGCTATGAATTAGAGGATGGATTGGGCTCAATATTTCGGTGAGGGACCCAATCAGAAATCTATTTCATGCAAATGGTGGGTCTGACTTAACTAAGTATTGGAGAAATATCTCGAGCATGGTGAGCTTCATGAATTAGAGATCAAGTTTTGGGTGCACCATGATTAGAGAATCATTGGATAAGAGTTGTCCACTCATCGGTTGACTCATTACCAATAACTGTTAGGTGAGGTGGTGAGCCAGTCGGTGAGACCGTACCACCCACTAAAAATCACTGATCATGGAGATTTTCACATCTCTACCAAGGGAGTGTAGGGATCTGAGAAAATAGTGGGAGCCTAATTTATTTTAAAAATAAAACTCCTAAATAAATTAGTTAAGTCTGATTACAAAATCTAACTAGAAATTTTTGACTCTCTACAGGAAACATGTCTGCCTCAAACCCCTAACCAAAATACTAGACACCCACAGATTGACTGGACCCAATTTCAAAGACTGGTTGAGGAACTACAGAATTATTCTAGGTTTTAAAAAATTGACTCATATCTTGGACCAGGACCCACCTGCCATGCCAGCACGTCCGATTGCTGAACAGAGAGCGTCTCTGGAAAAATGGATGGATGATGATAACAAAGCAAGGTACTACATGTTGGGTGCAATGTCTGATGACTTGCAGCACCAAGATGAGAATATTTTGACTACCCACCAAATGTTGGCTCACCTGCAAGAGTTGTTTGGTGAACAGAGTCGCACGGTCAAGTATCAAGTCTGTCAAAGACTTTTTAAGGCCAAGATGCATGATGGGCAGTCAGTCCAAGATCATTATTTTACAATGATCAAGGATCTTGAGGAGCTTGAGAAGTTTGGTATCATCTTAGACAAGAATTTTTAGATTGATGTGATCCTTCTGTCCTTGTCCGATGCATATGGTCAGTTCATCATGAACTTTCATATGCATAAGATGTAGTGTACCTTGGTCGAGTTAATAAACATACTGGTTACGGCTGAGCTTTCTATGAAGGGTTTAAAAGGCTCAGTTCTTATTGTGGAGCAGACTTCTTCCAAGAAAAAGTCTTTTGGAAAGAAAAAAAGTCTGCGAAGAAGCAGAAGGTGGATGGCAAGAAGAAGAAGATAGAATCGAAGAAGAAGGCTGCTGATAAGAAAAAATATTTCCACTGCCAATCAGACGGCCATTGAAAGTGGAACTATCCTCAATACCTGACCACCCTGAAGAACAAGAAAGATGGTCCTTCTGGAGGTATGTTTATTTTAGAATCTAATCTTATGATTTCTTCTACATCAAGTTGGATGCTTGACTCTGGTCCTAGTGCTCATTTGTGCACTCTATGCAGGGTCTTGAGGAGAGCAGGAGGCTGAGGGATGGGGAGATGATCCTACGTGTCGAGAACAGAGCAAGAGTTGCTGTTGTGACCGTGAGAACCTATCCTCTGCGATTACCATTAGGATTAGATTTATTTCTTAGAGATTGTTATTATGTGCCTGCAGCAAATAGGAATTTGATTTCTATTTCATATTTAGCACAAGAAGGCTATGTGATTAGCTTTCATAAGAACCATTGTAACATTTTTATGAAAATAATAAAGTTGCAGATGGTTTTCTTATTGACGGTCTCTATCAGCTACATATTGATGTATCTGTATTTAATATTGAGCAAAATATGAATGCCATAGAAATTAAAAGGCCTAGAGATAGTCTAAATGATAGGTATTTGTGGCACCTAAGGCTAGGTCATATAGCGGAAGACAGGGTTAACAAATTAGAGAAATTCGGGCTATTGAGTTCATTGACTTTCGAGTCATATCCAGTTTGTGAATCATGCCTTCAAGGCAAAATGACCAAGCTTTCTTTTGTGGGACATGGGGAAAGGGCCACAGACCTACTTGTCCTAGTACATATGGATGTGTGTGGTCCATTTAATGTACCGGCTAGAGGCAACTATGTCTACTTCATTACCTTTACCGATGATGTGTCTAGGTACGGGTATGTATTTCTAATGAAACATAAGTCTGAAGCCTTTGAAAGGTTCAAAGAATTCAGACATGAGGTAGAAAAATAAACAGGAAAGCCCATTAAGGTTCTTCGATCAGATCGAGGAGGTGAATACCTTAGTCGAAAATTCCTAGACTATCTTAAGGATAATGGCATAGTCTCTCAATGGACTCCATCTGGAACACCACAACTCAATGGGGTTTTAGAATGGAGAAATCAGACCCTATTAGATATGGTCCGTTCCATGATGAGCTTCACAGACCTCCTTGAGTTTCTTTGAGGATATTATCTCATGATAGCAATATATGTATTGAATAGGGTTCCCTCTAAAATCGTTCCTACCACACCATATGAGATATGGCATGGTAAGAAGCCAAGTCTGAATCATCTCAGAATTTGGGGTTGTCCGGCTCATGTTAAGAGACAGCAGGTGGACAAGTTAGAGTTCAGGTCTTTTAGAGCTCGATTCATAAGATATCCTAAAGAGTTATTAGGATACTATTTTTATATTCCGAAAGACTACAATGTGATTGTGAGTCGAAATGTTATTTTTCTTGAAAAATAGTTTATTCAAGATGGTGGCATCAGAAGAATAATTAAGCTCAAGGAGAATGTCTCCCAAGAGCAATGAGCTAAAGAACCTGAGGAACCAAATCAATCAGAAGCAGTCCTAACACAACCTCTTCCACCTCATAGATCGACTAGGGTTTTTCATCCTCCTGAAAGGTACTTAGGTACCATATAAGAGGATGTAGAGAAAATGTTCCTCACAAAAAATAGGGTTCATGGTGATGATTCCAAGACCTATGACGAGGCTATATCAGATATCGACTCCGAGAAATGGTTAGAGGCAATGAGATCAGAGATTGACTCGATGCACTCAAATCAAGTCTGGACCTTGGTAGATCCACCTGAAGGTATTGTACCTATTGGGTGTAAATGAATCTTCAAGAGAAAGATAGGTCCAGATGGGAATGTGGAGACATTCAAAGCTAGGCTCATAGCGAAAGGTTATAGTCAGCGCGAAGGCATTGACTATCAGGATACCTTCTCACCTGTAGCCATGCTAAAATCCATCCGCACATTGCTTGCTATTGCAGCCTATTTCGATTATGAAATATGGCAGATGGACGTAAAAATGGTGTTCTTAAATGGACATCTTGAGGAAGATATCTATATGGAACAGCCACTTGGTTTTACATCCAGTGATGATAATCACAAGGTCTGCAAGCTGCAAAGATCTATTTATGGACTTAAGCAAGCATCTCAGAGCTAGAATATTCATTTCAATGATGTGATCAAAATGTTTGGTTTCATTAAGAACGAGGAGGAACCATGTGAGTTCAAAAAGATCAGTGGGAGTGCAGTTGTCCTCCTCGTATTGTACATAGATGACATCCTCCTAATTGAGAATGACATTCCCATGTTGACCTCAGTCAAAGTATGGTTGTCTAAGAAGTTCTCTATGAAAGATCTAGGAGAGGCATCCTTTATACTGGGTATTAAGGTCTATAGAGATAGACCAAATAGGATGCTCGGACTTTTACAGAAGATGTACATAGAGAAGGTGCTAAAAAGGTTTAGCATGAAAAACTCCAAAAGAGGTTTATTACCTTTTAGACATGGCATCATCTCTCCAAGAAGATGTGCCCTAGCACACCTGAGGAGATTGAACGCATGAGCAAGATCCCTTATGCTTCGGCAATAGGGAGTCTCATGTATGCCATGCTATGTACACGACCTGATATAGCCCATGCTGTGAGTGTCACAAGCAGATATCAATCAAATCCAGGCAAAGAGCACTGGACTTCTGTGAAATGTATCCTTAAGTACTTGAGAAGGACTAAGGATATGTTTCTAGTCTTTAGGAATGGAGAACTTCAGATTCAGGGATATACAGATTCAGACTTTATGTCTGATATAGATGATCGAAAGTCGACATCTGGGAGTCTGTTCATTTGCAATGGTGGTGCAGTTAGCTGGAAGAGCTTCAAGCAGACGGTGATTGCTGATTCCACCATGGAGGTAGAATACATTGCTGCATCGGAAGCTGCGAAGGAGGTATTCTGGTATAAGAAGTTTGCCGCAGAGCTTGGAGTGATGTCATCGGATGCCATACCTCTTTACAGTGATAACAGCGGCGCCATAGCCCTAACTAAGAAGCCAAGGTCTCACCAGAAGTCCAAGCACATCGAGCAACGATTCCATCTGATCCGTGATTACCTCGAAAAAGATTATGTCGAGGTCAAGAGAGTCGACTCCACAGACAATGTGGCAGATCTGCTGACAAAGCCATTAGGCTAGCAGAAGATCGAAGCCCACCTTGAGAAGATGGGACTTAGATATGCAGCCAATTGGCATTAGATCAAGTGAGAGTTTGTTAGATGTGTGCCCTAGATGCCAGATTGGCTGACACATTTCTGTACAAATCTAATAGTAAATTTATAATTTTGACTATAAATCAATAAATAGATTATTCTTCTATCACATTGTGTATATTGTGTCTGTGATACATCCTTTGAGTTAGTAGGAATGTCAATTCATATTTTCAAGAGTTAAAAATTTAAGGCACGAATTTACATAACTAACTCATAAACAGCTCCTGACCATAGGATCATCATGAGGATGGTGATCGATCCGAAAAGTTGGTGTATGATCACTTTCTTAGGATAAATGTATCTTGAGTCTACGATGTGGAGACACCGGAGTGAGAGTACAGATATTCATTGAGAACGAGAGTACTGAGCGTGATCGTATCGAGCAGTCATAAGGAAGTCTATCTTCTCATCGATGATTAGCTCGATGCTGCAGTTGTGTATCTAATTCTTTGACCTGAGGTGCATTGACAGTTCACCTTGAGTGTGTTATAGTTTGACTACACCATAACTCGATCTCCTAGCCTTTCGAAACCCTGAGGTGTATGTTGGCTGTAGCATATTCATTGTAGGAACTAGGTCGCACCAAGATGGGATCTATCAACCTCGATAGATGAGAGGAGTAGTCATATGATGATCGAAAGATCGAGTCCTTAAGCCCATGGCCATGGCAGAGTGAAATAATGAAAAAAAAAATTTTCATTAGGGTTTCACATCGGACTCAGATCAATCGATTGATTCATATGACTGATGTTGGGTTCGATGAGTTCACCTTATCCCTAATTTAGTCGGGACTCATGATAGAGAAACTCAATCACACAGGTAGCTGCACCAAGAGGTTCATCTTCAATTCTGATGGGTTGCCACCATATACTGCTAGGTGTCACTAGTGGATTTTAGGAGCAATTAGAATGATCTTGATGATCGATCATTCTAATTGTCTGAATCAGAAAAGTTCTGATCCATCAAAAGGAGTTTCGATGATGTCGATGATGAGATCACGACATGTCTCATTACCATATAGAATTAAACCTAAATGGATCACACAAATAAGGGTTAGGGTCTGGATGTCATCAATTAGGCTAACCCAATTGAATGGATAAGATCCAATTAGATTCAAGGAAATCATGCTAGCACACGATTGAGCCTAACTTTCTCCTCGTGAATCTTTTCTATCTCTACTGAGCCAAATATGATTTGACTCATCCAGAGAACCTTGGAAAGATTTCTCTCAGTCTAAATAAAGCTTGTCCAATTCAAAAAAGGCTTGTCTTAATTCATGAGATGAATTTAAGACAAGCACCTGCTAATTCCTGTCACCTGCCAATTTCATTTTAGGACATCTGTCAAATGTTGACATATGGGTCTTAAACTGAAGAGAGCTCATTGAAATATTTTTGTGGAGTGTCCACATGCCTAAACCACATCAAATTGGATGCCATAATCAGATTATGGTGTGAGCCCAATTGGATTAAAGTGGGTGCCCTAAATGGATAAGAATGAAAGAGTCCTGATAAACATGGACTCTTTGGCGCCACCTTGCTTGTGCTTATCCAAAGTTGGTGCCAACATAGGAGAGAGGGTGGGGGTTCTTATCTGATATGATCAGATAATATCACTCCACCAATCAAAATTTTTTCAAAATTTATTGAAATTTTCTGATTGGTCGAATGATGTGGCACTGTGCAGCATACAGGGTCTATAAAATCCATGTCTGTGCCTAGGGTTTGTAAGTTTCTACTCAATACCCAGCCAAAACGAGAATCCTTTCATCTTCTTTATATCCTCCCTGCTCTGCTCTCTCCCCTCTTCACATCCAAGGATTTGGATGTCCATCTGGCAAAGGTCCAAGGTGTGGTGATGCTTGGAACAGGAAGGCTGCAGGATATCTTCGACAGGCTACTGCTCCAACTTTAGAAAGAGTTTTGAAGCACTTCCAAATCAGATAGAGATCTAATTTTTGGAGCATAGATTCATGAGGAGAAGATATTCCAGGTTCTACTTGAGTGGATACTGGTAGAGGCCAGATGCTTGTGTGGCTACATCAGAACCTCGGGCTGTGCTGAGATCATCTACAGGGTAATCAGATTATCCTTGAGGTATTACTTGTTTCCTCATCCCTTTTAGATTTATTTTAGACTTAATATCAGATATGAAGATTAGATCTAGAGACTTAGATCTGAAATATATGTAGGATAATTTTTTTTTTAAATTATTCCACCCCAGATTTGATGAAATCTGGAAGATCCTACAAAGGAAAAAGGCAATTTTTCCTTCAGATCAGTCCTCTGTGGGAGTGCTAGCTCGCGCAATCAGCTTCTGATGGTAGATCTGATTTGATCTCTTCCTTCGATCACCTCGGACCTTTCTGATGTTGAAGATGAATTAGAGGAGATGCTGGATGGTGAAGAAAAATATGATGAAGACTCTCTTCTCTTTGATTTTTCTCTCACCCAAAATTCTAGAACAGTTCTAGATCGCTCACCTGAGAGGAGATCGGTCTCCTCTTTTGTTCACACCAAGAAAGAAGGAAACCCACCCAAGCCTCATACCCCAAAGAAGGATTTTTTCTGAAAAATAGTGTCCCAAAATCAATCATCAGTCTGTTGACGGTTGTGCTCTTTCTTGTATTAGTATATGAATTATAAATTAATAAAAATTATTTTAATATTTTTTATCATAAATTATTTTATTTTCTAATGAACTCCTGTATTGTGGTGAAGTCTTTAGGATTATTTAGACTCGACAAAGGAGGATTTATCGTTTAGTCCTTAAAGCTGTTCGCGACCAAATGATACGTTGTTACCAAGGACAACAACGTTTATCAAGCATAGGTCGTTGTGTGCCATATGGGTTGGTTGTCCTCTTAACCAAGGAGTGTGGAGATACTGGTATGGCATACAGGTGAGATATAAGGGTACATCTGCACTGAACGTGACCGACTCCGGAGCCTTTTCTGCTGTCAAGATTTGCTCCGATGGGATATAGATATAACTGTCCCTCTGACCTGAGACCACCACGGTGACTTGCAAGCAACTCACTGCACTTAGACACTGGACTATCTGAATTTCTAATTCAGTGACGGAAGGCTGCTGGGTGTAGTCAACTACTTGACTTGTCGGTGCGTGTGTTAAGATGGGATTGACCACTCCAGTTCAGGAGCTATGTATAGTCGTGTTTCAATTTAGCAAAACTTTGGCCAGGGTAGTCCTAGTGAGGAGTCACAGGACTGTTTGAATTGAGCACGATTCGGATGATCTAATCAGGGTTGATAATTTAACCCTGAGTCGTCCTATACACAGGGGTCAAAAGGGATGAATTATACAGTAACCATATTCACATAGGTTCTGAATATTGCGATTGTGACTATTCGACCTATCTGGATGTCGGGTACCATTACTAGATGGTCACTTCAATTAGTACAGGAATTGGCTCCTGTGCTATCGGCTTAGGTTCGAACCTGCGGGGTCACACACATTAGAGGTTCCTATCTGATCTGATGGCTGATGAAGAATCTTAATGCTCGTGGACTATGAGTCCTACATGTCTGGAACTCTATGATCGAGAATCAAGATTCTCTGATCATGAGTCCCACACATTTTGGGTACCGGGGTCAAGAGTCCCACTGGTTTGGGACTCTTTGATCAAAGTTTCACATCGATGGACTTTGATACCCGATTGCCCATCGGATTTGGACTCAGTATTTGTGAGAGATTTAATTAATGATTTAATCATTAATTAACTCAATTTGATTGAGTAATTATTTTTGGATCAAGTCCAATTGAATTGGATTCAGTTGGGTTTGACCCGATTAGGTTAAGTGTTGACCTAATCATCGAAATGGTTTGGTCCCTGATTTGATCAGGGGTTGGGCTTAGTCAATTTCTGATTTGATTAGGATTTTATTGAGCTTAATTAAGCTTAATTATGTTGGATTTAAATTAGTCTAATTAGATCTAACTTATTTTAATTAAGTTGGTTTAATTAGGTTGATTTAAAATTAGAAACCACCTTGACATCAACTCCCTGCGCCACCTCACTTCTTCTACGCCCATTTGAATTCACGAGAAATAACTTGTCATGAATTTTCTTCCACACAAAGGCCTTCCCACGCCCACACTTGTGCACCAATTATTTGGATAAACATGATTTGTTAGCCATTCAAATTCAAAGGGTGTTTGAATTTAAATGGATAACTAATCCCATGCGCCATGTCCATATCCTTTTGTGCGCCATTTTCTTTATACGAGAAAGAGTTTCTCGTGTAAACTCTCCATGCACAAGAGAGGTCACGCCCCTCTCTTCTCATGCGTAGAGTGGATAGGAATGAGTTGGTTGGCATTTGAATTCAAATTCGATTTGAATTCAAATGAGCAACCACTTATCTTTATCCTCTCACGCGGTAAAAATACTGCAAAGACGCGGTCTTGCATCATTTTAAAAAGGAGATAAGAGAGGACGTGCGCATGGGTTATCTGAGAAAAAAGGGTTGCGTGAGAGAGGTTTCTTGCATGAGAAAAGAAAAGAAAAGGAGAGAAAAGAAAGAAACAAGTGGGTGCTAGTTTCTTCAGAGTGTACCCTAAGGTTTTGGCTTAGGGTTCAGAAAGTGAGAACGTGAGCTACGAGTGTCATGAGCCCACCAAACTTTAGAGAGAGTATCAACAATCTCTCTACCATCTTTGCTGATGATCCGAAGCATCCGAGGAGTCGACAGATATCGATCAAAGGAGTTCGATCAATATCGGCCATTAAAAAGGTACAGTCACGAACTAGCATTCGTGAGGAGTCGATCAGATCGGAAGCTTCGTGTGGACGATCTGCAGAGACCAGACACACTGTGTGGCTATGTTATGATGATCAGACCCTCCCGACAGTGATCAAATTATGATGATCAACTATCCGCACAAAGGTAATGTGTTCTGAACACATAACAGTAAATTATTTATTATAAAAAAATTAAATTTTAAATTTAAATACATGCATGCTATATATCATATTTAGATCCTAGTACAGGATAAATATATGTTAATTATTAGATTAATTAATAATTTTTACTGTAAAATAGTGATTTTGAAAAAGTTTTAAAATTATCGTTTTACCCCTGCACTCAAATTTCTTTACAAATGGTATCAAATCAGGTTCTAAAATATGATATATATATTTGCATGCATAGATTAAGTTGTAATCTAAAAGTTTAAATTTAAAATTTAAAAATCAAAATTTAAAATTTAAATTTTGAAATTTGTTCGAAATTCAAAATTCAAAAATTTGAAATTCAAAATTTAAAATTTGAATTTTGAAATTTGAAATTTGAAATTCAAAATTTAAAAATTTGAAATTCAAAATTTGAAATTTTAAATTTAAAATTCAAAATTTAAAATTCAAAATTTGAAATTCAAAAATTTAAAATTTAAAATTTGAAATTTATTTGAAATTTGAAATTCAAAATTTAAAATTTCAAATTTAAAATTTAAAATTTAAATTTTGAAATTAGTATATTTAGATATACTTGATCCAAGTAGCAAGTAGTCTAATTGGGTTGGTTGCCATGGTCGTCCGGTCATAGGAGAAAAGTAGGGTTTAAAGGCCCTCTCCTCCCATTCGATGGGGTTCTCCTATGGCGGTAGGGGTGCTGCTGTAATTATATCTCATACAGATGAAACAGTGAAAGGATTTAATTGTAAAGGTTCAATTGTAAAATTTATCATGAATGTGTTAGATTAGATCTAAAGGAATATTCATGATTTATTTTGATTGAGTTATTTTCTATTATGTAATTAGCAATAGGATTGCTGTTTATGAAATATGCTGATTTGTTTGTGAAATGAGTCAACATATTTGGTGAACAGAAAATAAAACCTTTCAAATTTAAAAATTATTTTCGAAATGTCAAACCCTGACCCATCAGCCCAAATACTTAATTAAAAAAATTAAGTGTTGTCTAGTTGGTCTAGAATTGTGAATTAAGACCTAAGACAATTACATAAACTTGTGGGTCAATAGGTTAGATGGATTAGGTCCATAATTGGGTTAGACCTAAGGTTAGCTTAAAGAAATGGACTAAATTAGAGTAATTGATCAAATCTAATCAAAAGTTGAATTAGATTAGGTCCAGGACACTCTAGACTCAACTCCAATAGTTGTAGTTGAATGGGTCCATGTCTTTAACTAGACCAAGATAGACTTAATTCATGGCTACGCAGTGGAACCCTATTTACTAAGTTGATCAAATTAAAACTAATGAACCGGTTGGTGTCTAAGGTAAGTTCGATAGTTTGACCAGTGGTTCTTAAGTGGGAGCTACTTGCATTGATTCGATCTCTAACGAGTTAATGGCATATCCCCACCACTGATCTCACTTACCTGGCCAACCTGGTGAGTTAGGTTTTGATTAGATCACTTGATGATTAGGGCTCACCCATGTCATTAGGTAAATCAGTGTGACTGATTTAGGTGCTCCTAATGTCGGCTTTAATTAAATCCTTTTTAATCTGACTTGGTGAAGTCAGTGGGAGGATTAAAATTAGCTGGTTAATTTCTTCTCTTTTATCCTTTAATAAAATCCTCAAAAATTATTAGGTCCCTAAAAATGATTAAGTTATAGTGATAACTAAGTCATAGCCTCCCATTAAGTGAGTGATAATGAGTCCATTAGTTTAATAATCATTGGAGGCCCAAAGGCCTGGTGCTTATTGACTAATGGAATTATCATTCATAGTATGATAATTTGGTTGAGTCTTTCTGATGGTGGTTAGGTTGGCCGGCCAAAGTCGGGCCTGATCATTTATTGGTCAGATTCACCAAATCAAGTCATGTTAATGGTTGGACCTAACCAAATCTTTTCAGTGGAGGCCAAAGCCTACTGATTAGGTTCTGGAGCAAAATTAATTACTAGAAGTTGTTTAGAGAAACAACTGATTATGAACCTACCCATAGATGCACATGGGTTGACCAACCAAAGTTGGGCTCGTGTGTAGTCTGTGTGGATTCTAGTACCCACTAAGAAATTAAAGTAATTCCTCGAGTTGGAGGTTGAGGCTACCAGTTCGTAAAAATACTGGGAGAAACTTTAGACTAAAATTCAAGTCTTTAGTATTAATAATTTATGTACTAATATAGGTCTGGTTTTTCTTTATGCAGCTATGGCCACTACCCTATCGCTTCGGTCATTATTAGATAATGACAAGCTCATGGGATCTAATTTTGATAGCTGGTATCAAAAATTAAAAATCATCCTTGAGCATGAGCGGATCCTTTATGTAGTAACGGATCTGGCACTTGAGGAGCCAGCCCCGAACGCTAGAGGGATGGTCCAAGACACTTATCAGAAGTGGCTCAACGACCGCACTACCGTTCGATGCATAATGCTGGCGGCAATGAATGATGAGTTCAGTCGCAGGTTTGAGAATGCCTAACCACAGGAGTTGCTTCAAATGTTGAATGATTCCTTTGGCACGCCTGATGACGTTAAAAGGCACAAAACTAGTTGTGCCATTTTCAATACTCGGATGAGGGATGGGGTCTCAGTCACTGATCATTTATTGTACATGATCGAAATGATTGAGCGCCTAAATAAATTGGGCTTTCCCTTGCACGAGCAGCTCAGTAAGGATGCGATCCTTAATTCTTTGCCCAAGTCCTTCCTTCCCTTCCTTACTCATTTTCGGATGGCAAAGCCTGCAGTAAACTACCACGGCTTGTTGGGGTTGCTGCAGAACTTTGAGAAGGACCACCAGCTCCATAAGGAGATGATGAATATTGTGGGAGGGTCTTCTTCTGGTCGTCGACCCTTTAAGAAAGGGAAGAAGAACAAGAAGAAGAAGAATAAGAAGGTGCAGCCGCATGCTGGGACATCAGCACAAGGTCAGACTAAGAAGCGCAAGCCCGACCAGAGCCAGACGGAGTACTTCTTTTGCAAGAAGCAGGGACACTGGAAGAGGAACTGTCCTCTATACATTGCCTCTCTGGACCCGAACAGGCCAAAGAAGAAGCAAGGTAATTATATGATAATACCTTGCAACTTTTCCATTTGTGATATTACTGCCTGGGTATTGGATACCGAAAGCCCTTATCATATTTGCAATTCGATGCAAGGTCTGCAGGTCAGTAGGAGATTTGATGAAGGCGAGAGGTTCCTGAACGTTGGAGATGGAAGCAAAGTTTCAGTTCTAGCTTTAGGAATCATGAACCTTGTAATCAACTCTCGTAATGTAATTCTGAGTGAATGTCACTATTATCCAAATTTTTTATTAAATGTTATTTCTGTAGGCTTTTTGGCCATGAACAGTTATCAATTTTTAATAAAAGGAAACATTTGCAATATCATTTTGAATGGTGTTTGATAAACACTTAATTTAAGTCATTTAAAGCAAAAAATTATAGTTAATTTATTTTATTTATTAAGAATTTGATACTTCTTTTTATGTTTTACAGGAAAGGTGATCGTCGATACAAAGAGTCCAATTCGTAGATCAAAAAGACTCAAGTTTGAAGAAAATTAGACTTAAAATAAAATTTAAATAAAAGAAGGATACATACGGTATTATAAAAAATGAAGATACTATGCAAGGAACCCAAAGAAGATATAGAAGTCATTTTAAAGAAACAAAAGTTTTTTTTTGTAATCGGCAAGGCGGGTGCGCATGGGCGAGCGGCAGCACGGGTGAGCGACAGCATGGGTGCGAGGCATGGGCACGAGGCAGCGCGGGTTCGTGGGGACAGACGGACACTCATGGATCTGAAAATTAAAGGAAAAAATATAATATTTGGAAATAGTTCAAGAGGAAGAATTTGTATTTTTTTTATCTGCTTGTGAGCTTTCCATCTCATCCATCCATCTTTTAGTCTTTAGTATTTTTTTTAGTCCCACATCGGAAAACCATGTAAAACTCCTCCCTCCTAACACCTATAAAAAGGCTTTTGTAATCCCATTTGATGGGAGAGCCCAAAAATTCTTCTAGAGTCTTGCATAGAGGAATAGAAAGGGACTACTTCATGAGCAGCTAGGCTAGCAGTCTCGGAAGTGGAGAAGAAATTTTGTAACGACATAGAGTGGGTTTATTGTTCTAAACTTTCTTGTATTTCTTTATATGCAATAAAGATTATGCTTTTTATTTAAATCATCATGAGTTCTTTATTTACTCTCTTTTATATGCTTTTATTTATGCTTTCCTGTTAGATTAATATTAGGAACAACTTTTACTTTTCGAAGATGCATCGTGATCTACGGGTACGGGGCATGCCGAGGAAAGAAGAGTTGTTTATCTAGTACTTTCTGGAGATGCACCGTGATCTACGGGTACGGAGCGGCCGAGGAAAGATAGATATTTTTTCTAAGATTAATCGCATCTATTTAAATATAAAAAAAAGAGATACAACTCTACTAGTACAAAATTAATTCAAAACTTTCGAGCTCTTTATTTTATAATTATATCAATTTTAAGATAATTTTTTCTCTAAATCAAAACAACGCTTCTTTCTTTTATTTTGCAATCTCAACTTAGCCCAAGGTCCCTGAGGATATGATCTCGACTCATCCTACCTACGTAGTGAGTAGAGTTATTTTTGATGCTATCAACGACTATGCATCAAATTTTGGCACCATTGCTGGAGATCTTGGCACGGTTGAATTAAAAAAAAAAGCCACTGACATTTCATAACACTTAACTAAAATAGCGTAACCTCAAATATAAAAATTTTTAACTTGATTGGACACCTTGTTTCTTTGCATTGCATCTCCATAATTAACTTTAAGGGTGCAACCCATTAACTAAGATAAGGTGGGAATTTGATCATCCTTCCTTGGCCCACAAATCACTCCCTTGCATTTGCATAACCTAGACCTTAATCTAAAATTAATTAGACATTGACCCCTAAGAATTTCGAGCTCATTAGGACAAGTGACCTTGAGAGTTGAACCAGGTTAGACTTGGTCAGCTAGCTGGTGTCTAGGCAAGTGGTTTGCGGGACGACTGGGCCCGAAGGAAGGTGGTTTTTAATTGGTTCCGTTCGCTGACCTGGCCAATTTAATTGGTGTCTAAGGAAAGCAACGGGGGGACTCCCACCAACCTTACACTTATCTGGCCAGTTGGTTGGTCAAGCTCCGACTTGGAGGGCTTGAAGGCTAACTACAGTTAGGAGCTGTCTAGAACTAGGGTAACTTTAGGATAGAGAGTCCACTGCGTGCTAACTTGATTGTAATTAAAATCTAACCACAACTAATTTTTCTATTAGTTTTAGGACTTCTTAGGATCTTTTCTTTAGAACTCTTTTCTCTCTTCTCTTCTCCTCTTAATAAAAAAAAATAATCCTTAACAGACTAGGATAGTCCTACATAGACCTTTTAGTTGCATGTTAGGTCGACGATCACTAAAATCCGACTTGCAACCATTAGACGAAGAATTAGAAAAGACTCTTAGGACTATCCGAGTTAGAAACATGGCTGCACCTGGTGAGGCTAATCCTCCATGCTCATTGAGAGAATATTTCACTCCATCCTCGTATACCTACTCTCCATGCATTCAAGCACCTCCAATAGAAGCTACCCAATATGAGATTAAGTCTAGCATTATTCAAATATTGCCATCATTCTATGGACTTAGTAACGAGGACCCATACAAACACTTGGATGAATTTCTTGAAATTTGTTCCACAGTAAAAATTCAAAACTTCTTCGATGATGCCCTTAGGTTGAAACTATTTCCTTTCTCACTTAAGGACAAAGCCAAGCATTGGTTAAACTCCTTAGACTCTATAACCATTTCAACTTGGGATCATCTTCAGAGAGAATTTCTCAAGAAATACTTTCCAATTAGAAAAACAAATCAAATTAGAAAAGTTACTACTAGTTTTTCCCAATTGGAGGGTGTACTTTTTCATGAGACATGGGAAAGGTTAAGGGACCTCATTCGTAAATGTCCACACCATGCTGTCCCTAAATGGCAACTTTGTCAGGGTTTTTATGATGGTCTATCAGAGAAACACCGACAAATGATTGATGCATCATGTGGTGGGATATTTATGCTAAAGAGTGAGGATGAAGCCTGGCAGCTCTTTGAAACACTTAGTGAGAATTTTCTACATCATATGTCTGCCACCTCTAGAGAACAACCCATGCTTCAACAAAAAAGAAGTGGAATTTATCAGATTGAAAATATCATGGATATCCACAGTAAGGTAGATGAACTATCCCAAAAATTAGACCGTCTTCTAAATACTGGACAATCTCGGATTCCACCTAACCCAATCCAAGAAGTTTGTGCATTGTGTGCAAGTCCAAACTATTTTGTTAGTGAATGCCCAGCCACACCTCAATTTTCTGAGTTTGTGCATGAGCAGGTTCAGCAAGCTCAAGTCTAACAAGCTCGCAGACCAGGAAACGATCCATATTCAAACACTTATAACCCCGGCTGGAGAAACCATTCAAATTTTTTCTGGAGACCACAACCAGTGGTTGGCCCTGCCGCACCTCGACCTCAATATCAGGACCCAATATATAGGCATGGACCATACCATCAATTTCAAAATACTCCTCAACCGTCTACTACTGGTCATAACTCAGCTTTTGAGGAAAAAGTTCTGAAAGTACTAGAACGATTAGAAGTCAACACTCAGACCCTTAACTCCCACACACAATCCATTGCTAAGCTAGTGTAGGAACCTTATCAAGGGTTTCAAGATTAGATCCTGAAACTTTTTCAAGATCATACAGCGGAAGACTAAAATAAATCAAAATTTATTTTTTAAAATCAAAAAATCTCTAGATCTAAGATCTTATTACATGATTATTACATAGCATTAAATCAAAAATTAAAATATATAAATATAGCATGAACTACATGTTGATCATATCAACATGTTTCTATACTACATCTAATGTATGTATTAAACAATAGATCAGATCTATTACCTTGCAAGTTAGACATTCTAACCTTGTTGATCTGGGCTTGATGATGATGTTGCAAGCCGTACATGCGTCCGGCCTCTAGGAGTCATCCACACGAGCCCACGAATCTCGATCAGAAGTCCTGCTTCAGGAAATCAACACAGTATGCTAGTACTGTGCTGATCCTTCTTTGATGGTTGATCAGGTGCCTCCTTCTTCTTGATTTGGAATCTTCCAAAGATGAAAAGTAGAAGGAAGAGTTTCAAATCTGAGATGCTCTCAGGAAACTCAAGATGGAGGGAGGAAAGATATGAAAACAAAAACCCTAGAAGAAGACCCTCTTCTTCTTCACATTTTTTTCTCTAGACACCCAGACTTGCATCTTTTATATCTCTACGACTTAAAGGTATTTCTCTCTGATTTTTGGATGGAACAAAGGTCTCTCAAATCTCTAACTTCTCCTAAAATTTCATAAATAAACTCATCTTATATAGAGAGATATGATAGAGTCCTTGTCTAGGTCAAACACCTAGTCAAGGCTTATTCAAACATGGCAAGTTAAGGGATGCCCAACTCTTGAGCACCTCCTTCATATTTTCGTGCATGGATCATCAGAAAAGGATGCACAATGTATACCCTAAAAGCCATGAAAATTCCAAAAAAAAATTTGGATAAATTTGGTGCAAAATTGAAAGAGTTTTAGATTTCTAAAACTCTATCTCATAGAATTCGAAATCCAAACTTATTCCTTTTAGATTTGATCCAAACCACCTTCCATGTAAGAAAAAAGAGAGGAGACCTTTTGTGAACGTGGGAGAGATCTGGGAGAGGGCTTTTGTCACACAAAATAAGTAGAGATTGGCGTTGAATAAGAGAGAGGGCATGGAGAAGGATTATGTGGTGCAAGGTGGAATCCTAATCTTACTAGGATTCAGTCTTATGACTTGTTTTAATTTGGTTTTCCAAATCAAATCAAATCAAAATTAGATCAACCCAATTAAAATAGGTCTTAACCCAATTAAGAACTTAATTTAATCAGATTAAATTATATTTAAATCTGATTTAATTTTCTAATCAAATTAGAAATTAGATTGACCCAAGTCCTAGTTGAACTAGGACTAGTTTTTCCTTGCACTTGGCTTATCCAATAAACCAATTGGACTTGATCCAATCAAGCCCAAACTAAATTTAATTAAATCATATTTAATTAGATTTAATCTCAGCCCATTGGCTTAATCAAATTAAGCCAATCAGCAATCGAATTGCTAATAGATCCTCCTGCAACACTTGCACTGGGTTAAATGTCAATCGTATTGATCATTTAACCCTAGAACGATTCTTAATCGTTGATCAACCATCTGATCGGATCATGAACTCTAATGTGTGTGACCTCATAGGTCCGAACCTAAGCCGGTAGCATAGGAATAAATTCTTATACCAATCAAAGTGATCATCTAGCAATGGTACCCGACGACCGGATAGGTCGAATGTGTAGAACAACATCCATAGAACCCATGCGGATATAGTTTTCATATAATTCATCCCCTTGACCAAAATGATCATAGGGCACCCCAGAGTTTAACTGTCAACTCTGATCAGGTTGTCCACATTGTATTTCAAAATATCAAATCCATCTGATGGATTATCCTGGCCAAGGTTTTGTTAAATTGAAATACAGTGACTCATTCTTCTCCAACTCTTGGAGTGGTCAATCCCATCTCGATCACACTCTGACTTCGCAAGTACTTGACTGTGCCCAGAAGCCTTCCGTCTCTGAATTAGAAATTCAGTTAGTCCAGTACCAAAGCACAGTGAGTTGCTTGCAAGTCACTGAGGCGATCTCAGGTCTAAGGGACACTTATACCTATATCCCATCAGAGACATTCTCGACAGTAGAATACTCTGGAGTTGGTCACGTTCAATGATGATGTACCCTTACATCTCACCTGTATGCCATACCAGTGTCTCCACACTCCTTGGTTAAGAGGACAACCAACCCATATGGCCTACAGCGACCTATGCTCAATAGAAGCTGTTGTCCTTATTAACAGCCTATCATTTGGTCGTGAACAGTTTTAAGGACTAATCGATAAATCCTCTCTTTATCGAATCTAAATAGTCCTAAGGACTTCATCATAACAACGGAGTTCATTAGAAGATGAAAGCTTATGATGAAAATGCCAAATATATTTTATTTATTAACAAATCAATTACAATACTTGGTTACTCAACCGTCAACAGCTTGACGATTGACTTTTTGAGACACATTTCCCAACAACTCCCACTTGTCCTAAAGCCACTTGGCACAGTATCTAATACCCATCTTCAACTTGTGGTTGTCGAACTCCTTTATTGCCAGGACTTTAGTGAAGGGGTCGGCTAGGTTCTCCTTTCCATCGATCTTCTGTAGGTCGACGTCACCTCGATCCACGATCTCCTGGACCAGGTGGAAGCGGCGCAAGATGTGCTTCGTCCGCTGATGTGCTTTGGGTTCTTTCGCCTGAGCTATGGCACCAGTGCTGTCGCAGTAGAGCAGGACCGGACCATCGAGGGAGGGTGCTACTCCGAGCTCGTTGATGAATTTCTTCAGCCACACAGCTTCCTTTGCGGCATCTGATGCTGCGATGTACTCTGCTTCACAAACAGAGTCTGCCACAGTATGCTGCTTGAAACTCTTCCAGCAGATCGCTCCACCATTCAGAGTAAAGATATAACCCGACACATTCCTGCTGTCATCATGGTCAGATTGGAAGCTGGAGTCTGTGAACCTCACAAGTTTCAGATCTGACTTACCATAAACCAACCATTGGTCCTTAGTATTTCTCAAATACTTAAGGATGGCTTTAACCACTTTCCAGTGGTTTTCTCCAGGATCAGATTGGTATCTACTCACTACTCCTAGTGAGTATGCCACATCTGGTCTTGTACATGTCATGGCATACATGATAGATCCCACGGCTGAAGCATATGGGACTCTACTCATATGCTCTCTCTCTTCAGGAGTTGTCGGACAATCCTTCTTAGAGAGAGAAATTCCTTGGCCTATCGATAGATAGCCCTTCTTAGAATTCTCCATGCTGAACCTCTTCAGCACAGTGTCTATGTACATGGACTGGGATAACCCAAGCATCCTTTTAGATCTATCCCTATAGATCTTCATCTCTAGGATGTAGGATGCTTCACCCAAGTCCTTCATGGAGAACTATGATGACAACCAAACTTTTATTCCCTGTAGTGCGGGGATGTCATTTCCGATCAAGAGAATGTCATCCACGTACAAGATAAGGAATACCACAACTGGACCATTTGCCCATTTATAGATGCAGGGCTCTTCTCCATTCTTAATGAAGCCATACGTTTTGATCGCATGTTCCAACTCTGAGAAGCTTGCTTCAATCCATAAATGGATCTCTGAAGCTTGCACACCTTGGACTCATCTGTGGATGTAAACCCCTCAGGTTGTATCATATACACCTCTTCGGTCAGCTCTCCATTCAGGAAAGCTGTCTTTACATCCATCTGTCAGATCTCATAATCCAGATGGGCAGCTATTGCAAGCATTATCCGAATAGATTTGAGCATTGCCACAGGGGAAAACATCTCGTCATAGTCAATACCATAACGTTGATGATACCCCTTGGCTACCAGACGGGCTTTATAGGTCTCCACCTTTCCGTCTGCGCCCTTCTTCCTTTTGAAGACCCATTTACACCCAATGGGTTTAACCCCTTCAGGTGGGTCAACCAATGTCCATACATCGTTGACCTTCATGGACTCCATTTCGGATTTCATGGCTTCAAGCCATTTCTCGGAATCAGATCTCTGCATTGCATCCATATAGGTGATCGGATCCTCATTATTCTCATCAAGTTCGATGGGATCACCGTCCCGGATCAAGAAATCGTAGTATCTGTCCGGTTGATGCGGTACTCTACCAAATCGCCTTAATGGTGCAGGTACATTGGGCTCCGGATATGATCTAATCATATCAGACTCAGATTCAGCTATTGGTGTCGGTCCTTCTACCTGTTGAACTTCATCAAGTTCAATCTTAGAGGCAACGGTTCCTTCACCAAGGAACTCTTTTTCTAAAAAGATTGCCTTAAGGCTGACGAACACCTTTTGTTCATCAGTATGGTAGAAAAAATATCCTTTTGTCTCTTTGGGGTACCCTATGAATGAGCATTTGTCAGACCTAGGTCCAAGTTTGTTTGTGACTAATCGTTTGACATAGGCCGGGCACCCCCAGACCCTAAGGTGTGAAAGTGCTGGCTTACGTCCCATCCATATCTCATATGGAGTCTTAATTACAGACTTACTTGGAACCCTATTTAACAGATAACAGGTCGATTCGAGTGCATATCCCCAGAAGGATATCGGCAAGCTAGCAAAACCCATCATGGATCGGACCATGTCTAACAGAGTCCGATTCCTCCTTTCAAACACACCATTATGCTGTGGTGTTCCTGGAGGAGTCCATTGGGAGAGAATCCCATTCTCTCCTAGATATGTGAGAAATTCACTAGAAAGGTATTCTCCTCCTCGATCAGATCGAAAAGTTTTAATACTCTTCCCAGTTTATTTTTCTACTTCACTTCGGAATCGTTTGAACATTTCAAATGAATCCGACTTATGTTTCATCAGATAGACATATCCATATCGGGATAGGTCATCCGTGAAAGTTATGAAGTAGAAATATCCACCTCTAGCACTGGTGCTCATGGGCCCGCATACATCAGTATGTACTAGGCCCAAGAGCTCAGTAGCTCTCTCACCTTTTCTAGTAAAAGGTGACTTGATCATTTTACCAAGAAGACAGGACTCACAGGTTGGAAGTGATTCACAATCACTAACTTCGAGGATTCCTTCTTGAGTCAACCTGTTTATTCTGTTCTTGTTTATATGACCTAGCCTACAGTGCCATAAATAGATATCTGACACACTATCTAATCTAGGGTGCTTGCCAGTTGAATAGACTACATTAACAGGTTGTGATAACATATACACACCATTGTTCAAATATCCATAAAAAATAGTAACACCATTCTCAATGATATTACAAATTTGTTTCTTTATTGAAATTTCATAATCATTTTTGGCCAGAAGGCCTACAGAAATGACATTTAAAAAGAAACTGGGACAGAAATGACAATCATTAAGAACAACGATATGGGATTCAAATACAAGTTTCAAGATTCCTAATGCTAGAACTGGAACTGGTCTTCCATCTCCAACGTTCAGGAACCTCTCGCCTTGCTCGAATCTCCTACTGACCTGCAACCCCTGCAACGAATTGCAAATATGGTAAGGGCTACCGGTATCCAATACCCAGTCAGTTATATCACAAATAGAGAAATTGCAAGGAGTTATCATATAAATACCTTGCCCAGCAACAACTTGCTGCTTTCTCTGCCTGTTCGGGTCTAGGGAGGCAATGTACTGGGGACAGTTCCTCTTCCAGTGCCTCCGCTTCTTGCAAAAGAAGCATTCAGCTTGACTCTTATCGGGTTTGATCTTTTTGGTCTAACACTGCACAGATGTCCCAGCCTGAACTTGCACCTTCTTCACTTTTTTCTTCTTGTTCTTCTTCCCTTTCTCAAAGGGTCGAGAACCAGAAGACGAACCTCCCACTAAGTTCACCGACTCCTTATGGAGTTGGTGATCTTTCTCAAAGTTCTGAAGTAACCCCAGTAATCCGTGGTAGTTTACTTCAGACTTTGTCATTCTATAATGAGTGAGGAATGGGAGATAAGACTTGGGCAGCGAGTTCAGTATTGCATCTTCCCCAAGCTGCTCATGCAAGGGAAAGTCGAGCTTGCTCAATCGTTCCATCAGCTCGATCATGTACAATACATGATCAGTGACAGAGGCACCATCCCGCATTTTGGCGTTGAAGATGGCACAACTAGTCTTGTGCCTCTCCACGTCATCGGGTGTGCCAAAGGCATCCTCCAACACTTGAAGCATGTCCTTTGGCTGAGCCATCTCGAATCTGCGACTGAACTTATCGCTCATAGCAGCCAGCATGATACAGCGCACCGTGGTCCGGTCACTGAGCCACTTCTGGTAAGTATCTCTGACTGTTCCACGTGCATTGACAGCTGGCTCCTCAGGTGCAGAATCCATTATCACATATAGGATCCGTTCATGCTCCAGGACTATCTTCAACTTTCGGTACCAGCTACCGAAATTGGGTCCCACCAACTTATCATTGTCCAACAATG
This sequence comes from Elaeis guineensis, assembly GCF_000442705.2. Lineage (NCBI taxonomy): Eukaryota > Viridiplantae > Streptophyta > Magnoliopsida > Arecales > Arecaceae > Elaeis > Elaeis guineensis. The sequence goes on along the minus strand of NC_026005.2, from coordinate 51,968,346 downwards.
ATCGAAGCGATAGGGAAGTGGCCATATCTGCACAAAAGAGAACCATAACCTAATTAGTAATTGATTCATTAAACTTAAAGATTTGAACTTTAATCAAAAGGTTTCTCCCATTATTTTATTCGAATTGGTAGCCTCTACCTCCAATTCGAAGAATTACCCTAATTCCTTAGCGGGTACTAGAATCCACTTAGACTGCACACAAGCCCAACTTTGGTTGGCCAACCCATGTACATCTAGGGGTAGGTTCATAACCAATTGTTTCTCTAAACAATTTCTAGTAATTTTAATTTTGCCCTAGAAACCTAATCAGTAGGCTTTGGCCTCCACTGTAAGGATCCAGTTAGGTCCAACCATTAACATGATCATACATGGTGTATCTAACCAACGAATGATTAAGCCCAACTTTGGTTGGCTCACCTAACCACCATTAGAGAGACACTTCCAAGTCGTCATATGATGAGTGATAATTCCATTAGTCAACAAGCACCAGGCCTTTGGGTCTGCAATGATTATTGAGTTAATGGACTCATTATCAAACACCTTAATGGGAGGCTATGATTCAGTTATCTCCATAACTTTATCATTTTAAAGACCTAATAATTTTAGAAGATTTAAATAATATAGAGGATGAAGTCAGATGAACCAGCTTATCATGATCCTCCCACTGGCTTCACCAAGTCAGCTTAAGGGAGATCAGGACTGGTCTAGGAGCACCTAAATCAGTCACACTGATTTACCTAGCTGACATGGGTCAGCTCGAATAGTCAAGTGATCCGATCAAAACATAATTTCACCAAGAGGCCAGGTAAGTTCGATCAGTGGGAGGGTCTGCCAAAGCTTGCCTTAGACACCATCAGAAATGGCCAGGTAAGCGGGCTCCCAATTAAAAACCACCGATCTGGTTTACCTTAGACACCAACTGGTTTAATTAGTTTCGATTAGATCAACCTAACAGTTCGTGCTAGACCGCTTAGCCAAGAATCAAGTCCATTTGGTTCTCGTTAAAGACATGGACTTGACCAACTACAACTATTGTAATTGATCTAGAGAATCCTTGACCTAATCTAAGACAATAATTGATTAGATTTAGTCAATTCTCTAATTAAGTCCATCTTCAATCTAACCATAGGTCTAACCCAATTAATGGACCTAATTCCTGCTAACCCATTAACCCAATGTGTTATGGTTTGTGTCTTAGGTTCTTCAATTCACAATCCTAGAACCTATTCAAACAACTTCTTAATTCTTAATTAAGTTTTGGGCTGAGGGTTGGGTTTGGCTTTTCAAAAAATAATTTTCATATTTGTAAAATAATTTTACAATATGATTCTACCAACCATATTGCATGTTTGATTCATAATCAAGATGCAAGTGAAATAAACATGAAACTACTTTAGATCTAATCTAAACAGGTTCATGTAATTGAAACAATTTCAACTTTAAACAATTTTTTTGTACAAAAATTATTAACAAAGAGATTTTATTTTAGATTTAAATATCTTTTAAATCTAATAAATCATAAATTTAATCTAGATCATATCTAATAAATTTATGATTAAAGATAGATCTACACAAACTAGGACAACCTTTGCACTGTAAGGGGTAAACCTTAGAGCAGGACAACCTTGCAGTTTGTGATTGATCTAAAATTTTAATTTTAGATTTAATAATCAGATTATAAATTAGATCTAATCTAAAAAATAATCTAAGCATGTATAAATAATCATGTAATAAAGAACCTAGGCTCTGATACCAATTGTAGGAACCTTATCTAGGGTTTCAGGGTTAGATTTTGAAACTTTTTCAAGATCATACAGCGGAAGACTAAAATAAATTAAAATTTATTTTTTAAAATTAGAAAATCTCTAGATCTAAGATCCTATTATATGATTATTACATAGTATTAAATCAAAAATTAAAATATATAAATATAGCATGAACTACATGTTGATCATATCAACATGTTTCTATACTACATCTAATGTATGTATTAAACAATAGATCAGATCTATTACCTTGCAAGTTAGACATTCTAACCTTATTGATCTGGGCTTGAGGATGATGTTGCAAGCTGCACACGCATCCAGCCTCTAGGAGTCGTCCACACGAGCCCACGAATCTCGATCAGAAGTCCTGCTTCAGAAAATCAGCACAATATGCTAGTACTGCGCTGATCCTTCTTTGATGGTTGATCAGGTGCCTCCTTCTTCTTGATTTGGACTCTTCCAAAGATGGAAAGTAGAAGGAGGAGTTTCAGATCTGAGATGCTCTCAGGAAACTCAAGATGGAGGGAGGAAAGATATGAAAACAAAAACCCTAGAAGAAGACCCTCTTCTTCTTCACGTTTTTCTCTCTAGACACCCAGACTTGCATCTTTTATATCTCCATGACCCAAAGGTATTTCTCTCTAATTTTTGGATGGCACAAAGTACTCTCAAATCTCTGACTTATCCTAAAATTTTATAAATAAACTCATCCTATATAGAGAGATATGATAGAGTCCTTGTCTAGGTCAAACACCTAGTCAAGGCTTATCCAAACATGGCAAGTTAAGGGACGCCCAACTCTTGAGCACCTCCTTCATATTTTCATGCATGGATCACCAGAAAAGGGTGCACAATGTATATCCTAAAAGCCACAAAAATTTCAAAAAAAAATTTGGATAAATTTGATGCAAAATTGAAAGAGTTTTGGATTTCTAAAACTCTATCTCATAGAATTCGAAATCCAAACTTATTCCTTTTAGATTTGATCCAAACCACCTTCCATGTAAGAAAAAAGAGAGGAGACCTTTTGTGAACATGGGAGAGATCTGGGAGAGGGCTTTTGTCACACAAAATAAGTGGAGATTGGCATTGAATAAGAGAGAGGGCGTGGAGAAGGATTATGTGGCGCAAGGTGGAATCCTAGTCTTACTAGGATTCTGTCTTATGACTTGTTTTAATTTGGTTTCCCAAACCAAATCAAATCAAAATTAGATCAACCCAATTAAAATAGGTCTTAACCCAATTAAGAACCTAATTTAATCAGATTAAATTAGATTTAAATCTGATTTAATTTTCTAATCAAATTAAAAATTAGATTGACCCAAGTCCTAGTTGAACTAGGACTAGTTTTTCCTTGCACTTGGCTTATCCAATAAATCAATTGGACTTGATCCAATCAAGCCCAAACTAAATCTAATTAAATTATATTTAATTAGACTTAATCTCAGCCCATTGGCTTAATCAAATTAAGCCAATCAGCAATCGAATTGCTAATAGATCCTCCTGCAACACTTGCACTGGGTTAAATGTCAATCGTATTGATCATTTAACCCTAGAACGATTCTTAATCATTGATCAACCATCTGATCGGATCATGAACTCTAATGTGTGTGATCTCATAGGTCCGAACCTAATTCGGTAGCATAAGAATAAATTCCTATACCAATCGAAGTGACCATCTAGTAATGGTATCCGACGACCAGATAGGTCGAATGTGTAGAACAACATCCTTAGAACCCATGCGGATATAGTTTTCATATAATTCATCCCCTTGACCAAAATGATCATAGGACACTCCAGAGTTTAACTGTCAACTCTGATCAGGTTGTCCATATTGTATTTCAAAATATCAAATCCATCTGATGGATTACCCTGGCCAAGGTTTTGCTAAATTGAAATACAGCGACTCATTCTTCTCCAACTCTTGGAGTGGTCAATCCCATCTCGATCACACTCTGACTTCGCAAGTACTTGACTGTGCCCAGAAGCCTTCCATCCCTGAATTAGAAATTCAGTTAGTCCAGTACCAAAGCATAGTGAGTTGCTTGCAAGTCACTGAGGCGATCTCAGGTCTAAGGGACACTTATACCTATATCCCATCAGAGACATTCTCGACAGCAGAATACTCTGGAGTTGGTCACGTTCAATGATGATGTACCCTTACATCTCACCTGTATGCCATACCAGTGTCTCCACACTCTTTAGTTAAGAGGACAACCAACCCATATGGCCTACAGCGACCTATGCTCGATAGAAGCTATTGTCCTTATTAACAGCCTATCATTTGGTCATGAACAGTTTTAAGGACTAATCGATAAATCCTCTCTTTATCGAATCTAAATAGTCCTAAGGACTTCATCATAACAATGGAGTTCATTAGAATATGAAAGCTTATGATGAAAATGCCAAATATATTTTATTTATTAACAAATCAATTACAATACTTGGTTGCTCAACCGTCAACAGCTTGACGATTAGTTTTTTGGGACACATTTCCCAACAGCTAGAGACCCAAATAGGTCAACTAGCGACTGCATTTAGTAGAGGGGAAGGAGAAAAATTATCTAGCCAACCCGAGAGCAACCCAAGAGGGCAATTTGTGATTGAGAGCTCTAATACCCCAGAAGCTTTTTCTGAACACGCCAAATCAATCATGACTCTGAGAAGTGGTAAGGTCATTGAACACACTAGTAAAACCAATGAGACCGACCCTAAACCTCTAACCGAAGCCAAATCACCCAAGAACAAGGAGGACCTTAAAATAGAGAATGAACCAACTGCACCAGAATCATCTTACTTGCCTAAAGTCCCATTTTCGGATGTCCTGAAAGCCCCTATTCCTGCAGATAAGAAGGGAGGAAGACTCGACGAGATGTTGGAACTGTTTAAGCAAGTCTAAATTAATCTTCCCCTTCTAGATGCAATCAAACAGGTCTTTGCTTATGCCAATTTTTTGAAGGATTTGTGCACCCAAAAACGTAAATCTAGATTATAAATTCTAAAAAAAGTATGCCTCACTGAACAGGCTAGTTCTGTCTTCCAGCATGCCACTCCTCCAAGGCTTAAGGACCCAGGAGCCCCCATCATTTTCTGTGTTATAGGAGATTATCACATTGAAAAAGCTCTTCTGGACTTAGGGGCAAGTGTGAATCTTTTACCTAGTTTAGTGTATGAACTTTTTGGATTCGAAGAACTGAAACCCACATCAGTCACACTGCAATTAGCTAACAGATCAATTAAGAAACCACGTGGAATGCTTGAGGATGTCTTAGTCAAGGTAGATGAGTTTTACTTTCCAATTGATTTTCTGGTTCTCGATATGGAACTAAGTGGCAACCCAAGATAAATTCCCATTATCTTAGGATGACCCTTCCTAGCTACGGCAAATGCATGCATTAATTGTAGGATAGGAGTCATGGACGTATCGTTTGGGAATAAGAAACTGAGACTGAATGTGTTTGGTGCTTCCCAAGGACCATCAATGGATAGTTGCTTCGAAGTAGATACACTAGAAGATATTATAGAAGATGCAACACCTATAATTCTAGCACCAGACCCCTTAGATACTTGCTTGGCTCACTTTGGAGTGTATGACTTTGAGGGATATATGAAAGAAGTTAACACCTTGTTGGATACACCACACGATAAAACCACTCCTCCATGGACAATCAAGTATGAGCCATTGCCCACATTAGCCAGTACACCAATAGTCCCATCTTTAGAATCACCACCTACGTTAGAATTGAAACCCCTTCCTGCTATGCTCAAGTATGTATTTCTAAGACCCAATGATACCCTCCCGGCAATCATTGCATCAGACTTGACCCCTAATCAGGAAACACAATTGGTTGGTATTCTGAAGGAATACAAAGAGGCTATCGGATGGTCCATTGCTGATTTAAAAGGAATTGACCCCTTCATTTGCATGCACTATATTCATTTTGAGATAAATGCCAAACCCCATCGAGATATGCAGAGGAGATTGAACCCAAACATGCATGAAGTAGTAAAGAAAGAGGTGGTAAAGTGGTTAGATGCTGAAATCATCTACCCCATATCCGATAGTAAATGGGTCAGTCCCACTCAAGTAGTACCTAAGAAATCAGGTATTACTGTGGTTGAGAATGAAGAAGGTGAACTGCTTCCCACTTGCATATCATCTGGATGGTGAGTATGCATAGATTTTAGAAAACTAAATACCATTACTAGGAAGGATCATTTTTCATTGCCCTTCATTGACCAAATCTTAGAACGATTAGCAGGACAAAGTTTCTTCTATTTTCTTGATGGTTATTCAGGGTACAATCAAGTACCTATATTTTCGGATGACCAAGAAAAGACTACCTTCACCTACCCCTATGGCACCTTCGCTTTTCGGTGTATGCCATTCGGGCTCTGCAATGCACCCGCTACATTTCAACGGTGTACACTGGCCATTTTTTCGGATATGGTGGATAAATATCTTGAAGTTTTTTATGGATGATTTTTTTGTGTTTGGAACCACCTTTGAGGATTGTCTCCATAATCTTTCCAAAGTTCTTAAACGGTGTATGGAGATAAATCTTGTCCTAAGTTGGGAAAAGAGCCATTTCATGGTGCAGAAAGGAATTGTATTAGGACATATTATGTCTGAAAGAGGGATCGACACTCATGTTAAGATTCGAGTAGGAATAGGATAGACACTCTTTTAGCGTCTGGCTGAAGACGTTAAACTTAGCACTTTTTGGGAGGCAACCCAAATTTTTTTTTATTTTGTTTTAACTGATCTTCATTTTTTTTAAGAATAAAGGACCGCTCTGTATAGAAGAGTCTATCAATAAACTTGACGTCTGGCTGAAGATGTAAAACTTAGTGCTTGTTGGGAAGCAACCCAACGATTTCATATTTTTTTACTTTACTGCAGCTGCAGGAATTTAGAACAAGAGCCTATTAATCAATGAAGCTATCTTCAACTTTCAAAATAAAATTATCCCAGGTGCACTCTCTCCTTTTATTTTCTTTGCTTTTCTACTCCATTGAGGACAATGTAGATTAAGTTGGGGGGGAAAAAATTAATCAAAGGTCGAGTATGGTCAGAAATAATTAATTTTGTGTATCCAAATTTTATTTTGATTAAGAGTCAATTAGGCATCCTAATCAATGAATGATTAATGATCAAGATAATTTTAGAAATACTGAGGAATAAATTATTAAGAAAACTCAATGAATGGTAGGGTTTAGACTAGACCAAATTTTAAGAGTGATTCTACAACCCTCTTCTTACTGATCTCAATAAAGAATCTGCTTCATGAGAGATTGGGTGGAAAGGTCGAGTATGCAAAAAAAAAAAAAATTTTTAAAATTTAACATTGGTTTCCTACTGAGTAACCGGGCCCCTTTACCTAAGTAAGTGTTGTGGTTCGCGTAAAAAGGTGGGCAATGTTAAAAAAAAAATAGTGGATAATAAAGGGACTAAATTGCAAGAAGATAATAAACCTCTCTCACATTAAGTTAGAGGATTTAAAGAGTAAAGTGGGGAGTTGGTAAAAGAAAAATCTCTTGAAATTTTTTTAGTTAATACTCAGCCACTAATTGGGTCAAATTGATAATCCAATGAAGTATCTCTTTAATGGTCTGACCAGATATCATCTACCTTTTGGGATGCCTAACCTAACTTTTTATTCAAGACCAAATCGGTACATAATGCTGATATATCTATTTTACTCGAGGATGAGCAAAATTCAAGTTGGGAGGTGTGATAAACACTTAATTTAAGTCATTTAAAGTAGAAAATTATAGTTAATTTATTTATTTATTAAAAATTTGATACTTCTTTTTATGTTTTACAGGAAAGGTGATCGCTGATACAAAGAGTCCGATTCGTAAATCAAAAAGACTCAAGTTTGAAGAAAATTAGACTTAAAATAAAATTTAAATAAAAGAAGGATGCATACGGTATTATAGAAAATGAAGATACTATGCAAGAAACCCAAAGAGGATATAGAAGTCATTTTAAAGAAACAAAAGTTTCTTTTTGTAATCGACAAGGCGGGTGCGTGTGGGCGAGCGGCAGCACGGGTGCGAGGCGTGGGCGCGAGGCAACGGGCGCGAGGCAGTGCGGGTTCGTGGGGACAGACGGACACTCATGGATCTAAAAATTAAAGGAAAAAATATAATATTTGGAAATAGTTCAAGAGAAAAAATTTGTATTTTCTTTATCTGCTTGTGAGCTTTTCATCTCATCCATCCATCTTTTAGTCTTTAGTATTTTCTTTAGTCCCACATCGGAAAATCATGTAAAACTCCTTCCTCCTAACACCTATAAAAAGGCTTTTGTAATCTCATTTGATGGGAGAGCCCAGAAATTCTTCTAGAGCCTTGCATAGAGGAATAGAAAGGGACTACTTCATGAGCAGCTAGGCTAGCAGTCTCGGGAGTGGAGAAGAAATTTTGTAACGACATAGAGTGGGTTTATTGTTCTAAACTTTCTTATATTTCTTTATATGCAATAAAGATTATGCTTTTTATTTAAATCATCATGAGTTCTTTATTTGCTCTCTTTCATATGCTTTTATTTATGCTTTCCTGTTAGATTAATATTAGGAACAACTTTTACTTTCTGGAGATGCACCGTGATCTACGAGTACGGGGTGTGTCGAGGAAAGAAGAGTTGTTTATCTAGTACTTTTCGAAGACCCACTGTGATCTACGGGTACGGGGCGTGCCGAGAAAATATAGGTATTTTTTTTAAGATTAATCACATCTATTTAAATATAAAAAAGAGAGATACAACTCTACTAGTGCAAAATTAATTCAAAACTCCCGAGCTCTTTATTTTCTAATTACATCAATTTTAAGATAATTTATTCTCTAAATCAAAACAATGCTTCTTTCTTTTATTTTGCAATCTCAACTTAGCCCAAGATCCCTGAGGATACGATCTCGACTCATCCTACTTACGTAGTGAGTAGAGTTATTTTTGATGCTATCAACGACTATGCATCAGTGTTACAATGCTTGTTGGATAACTAAATAATAGAATTTACTTACTATCACAGCTTGTTAATGTGGTTCAAACCTCCAGTAAATGCCCTAGAATAGATAATGTGTCAGAAGTCTACCTTTGGCACTGTAGGCTAGGTCATATTAATAAAAATAGGATAAACAGATTGGCTCAAGAAGAAATTTTTGAAGTACGTGATTGTGAATCACTTCCAACCTGTGAGTCCTGTCTTCTTGGAAAGATGACCAAGTCACCTTTTACTAGAAAAGGTGAGAGAGCCAGTGAACTCTTGGATCTGGTACATTCTGATGTATGTGGACCCATGAGCTCAAATACAAGAGGTGGATATTTCTACTTCATAACCTTCACAGATGACCTATCTAGGTATGGGTATGTCTACTTAATGAAGTATAAGTCGGAGTCGTTTGAAATGTTCAAACTATTCCAAAATGAGGTAGAAAAACAAACTGGGAAGTGTATTAAAATTCTTCGATCTGATCGAGGAGGTGAATACCTTTCCAATGAGTTTCTGATATATCTTGGGGAGAATGGGATTCTCTCTCAGTGGACTCCTCCTGGAACACCACAGCATAATGGTGTATCTGAAAGGAGGAATCAAACCTTGTTGGACATGGTTCGATCCATGATGGTGTTTGCTGGTCTATCGATCTCCCTCTGGGGATATGCACTCGAATCGGCTTGTTACCTTCTAAATAGGGTTCCAAGTAAGTCTGTAACCAAAATGCCATATGAGATATGGATAGGACGTAAGCCAATACTCTCACACCTTAGGGTTTGGGGGTGTCCGACTTATGTTAAATATTTAGTTATGGACAAGCTTGGACCTAGGTCTAACAAGTGTTATTTCATAGGGTACCCAAAAGAAACCAAAGGGTATTATTTCTACCTAGCTAATGAGCAAAAGGTGTTTGTCAGCCTTAAAGCAATTTTTTTAGAAAAAGAGTTCCTTGATGAAGGGATTGTTGCCTCTAAAGTCGAACTTGAGGAAGTTCGATAGGTGAAAAAACCGACACAAGTAGCTGAACCTGAACTGAATTTGGTTAGATCAAATTCGGAGCCCATTGTTCCTGCACCCTTAAGGCGGTCTAGTAGAGTACCACGTCAACTGGACAGATACAATGGTTTCTTGATCTGGGACGGCGATCCTATTGAACTTGATGAAAATGATGAGGATCCGATCACCTACATGGATGCAATGCAGAGACCTGACTTTGAGAAATGGCTAGAGGCCATGAAATCCGAAATGGAGTCCATGAAGGTCAACGATGTGTGGACATTGGTTGACCCACCCAAAGGAGTAAAATCCATAGGGTGTAAGTGGGTCTTCAAGAGGAAGAGGGGCGCAGACAGAAAGGTGGAGACCTATAAAGCCTGTCTGGTTGTCAAGAGATATCGTCAACGTTATGGTATAGACTATGATGAGACATTTTCTCCTGTGGCAATGCTCAAATCCATTCAGATTATGCTTGCAATAGCTGCCTATCTGGACTATGAAATCTGACAGATGGATGTGAAGACAGCTTTCCTAAACAGAGAGCTGGACAAAGAGGTGTATATGATACAACCTGAAGGATTCACATCCACAGATGAGTCTAAGGTGTGCAGACTACAGAGGTCCATTTATGGACTTAAGCAGGCATCCCGGAGTTGGAACATACGTTTTGATAGGACGATCAAGACGTATGGCTTCGTTAAGACTGGAGAAGAGCCCTGCATTTATAAGTGGACTAATGGTCCAGTAATGATATTTCTTGTATTGTATGTGGATGACATTCTCTTAATTGAAAATGATGTCCCTGCATTACAGGGAATAAAGATTTGGTTGTCGTCACAGTTCTCCATGAAGGATCTGAGAGAAGCTTCCTACATCTTAGGGATGAGGATCTATAAGGATAGACCTAAAAGGTTGCTTGGCTTATCCCAGTCTACGTACATTGATATTATGCTGAAGAGGTTCAGCATGGAGAATTTCAAGAAAGGCTATCTACCGATAGGCCATGAAATTTCTCTCTCGAAGAGGGATTGTCCGACAAAACCTCAAGAGAGAGAGCGTATGGGTAGAATTGCATATGCTTCGGCAGTGGGATCTATCATGTATGCCATAACATGTACACGATCAGATGTGGCATACTCACTAGGGGTAGTGAGTAGATATCAATCTGATCCAGGGGAGAATCACTGGAAGGTTGTTAAAACTATCCTGAAGTATTTAAGAAATACTAAGGACCAGTGGCTTGTTTATGGTGAATCGGACTTGAGACTTATAGGGTTTACAGACTCTAGTTTCCAGTCTGATCATGATGACAGCAAGAGTGTGTCGGGATTTATTTTTACCCTTGATGGTGGGGCTGTCTGCTGGAAGAGTTTCAAGCAGCACACAGTAGCTGATTCAGTTTGCGAGGCAGAGTATGTCGCTGCATCAAATGCTGCCAAAGAAGCAGTGTGGCTGAGAAAATTCATCACCGAGCTCGGAGTAGCACCCTTTCTTATTGGTCCAGTTCTGCTCTACTGTGACAGCTCTGGAGCCATTGCTCAGGCGAAGGAACCAAAGGCACACCAGCGGACGAAGCATATTCTGCGTCGCTACCATCTCATCCGAAAAATCATGGATCGAGGTGACGTCGAACTTCAGAAGATCGAAGGGAAGAAGAACCTGACCAACCCATTCATTAAAGCCATTGCGGTGAAGGAGTTCGACAACTTCAAGTCGAAGATGAGTATTAGATACTGCACCGATTGGCTTTAGGTCAAGTGAGAGATTGTTGGGAATAGTATCCCAAAGCCAATCGTCAGCCTGTTGATAGTTGTGCTCTTTCTTGTATTAGTATATGAATTATAAATTAATAAAAATTATTTTAGTATTTTTCATCACAAATTGTTTCATCTTCTAATGAACTCCTGTGTTATGGTGAAGTCCTTAGGACTATTTAGACTCGACAAAGGAGGATTTGTCGTTTTATCCTTAAACCTGTTCGCGATCAAATGATACGTTGTTACCAAGGACAACAACGTTTATCAAGCATAGGTTATTGTGTGCCATATGGGTTGGTTGTCCTCTTAACTAAGGAGTGTGGAGACACTGGTATGGCATACAGATGAGATGTAAGGGTACATCTGCACTGAACGTGACCGACTCTGGAGCCTTTTCTACTGTCAAGATTTGCTCCGATGGGATATGGGTATAACTGTCCCTCCGACCTAAAACCGCCACGGTGACTTGCAAGCAACTCACTGCACTTAGGCACTGGACTACTTGAATTTCTAATTCAGTGACGGAAGGCTGCTGGGTGTAGTCAAGTACTTGACTTGTCGGTGCGTGTGTCAAAATAGGATTGACCACTCTAATTCAGGAGCTATGTACAGTCGTGTTTCAATTTAGCAAAACCTTGGTCAGGGTAGTCCTAGTGAGGAGTCACGGGATTGTTTGAATTGAGCATGATTCGGATGATCTAATCAGAGTTGACAGTTTAACCCTTAGTCGTCCTATACACAGGGATCAAAAGAGATAAATTATACAGTAACCATATTCACGTAGGTTCTGAATGTTGCGATTGTAACTATTCGACCTATCTGAATATCGGGTACCATTTTTAGATGGTCACTTCGATTAGTACAGGAATTGGTTCCTATGCTACTGGCTTAGATTCGAACCTGTGGGGTCACACACATTAGAGGTTCCTATCTGATCTGATGGCTGATGAAGAGTCCTAATACTCATGGACTATGAGTCCTACGTGTCTGAGACTCTATGATCGAGAATCAAGATTCTCTGATCATGAGTCCCATACATTTTGGGTACCGGGGTCAAGAGTCCCATTGGTTTGGGACTCTTCGATCAAGGTTTCATATCGATGGACTTTGATACCCGATTACCGATCAAATTTAGACTCAGTATTTATGAGAGGTTTAATTAGTGATTTGATCACTAATTAACTCAATTTGATTGAGTAATTATTTTTGGATCAAGTCCAATTGAATTGGATTCAGTTGGGTTTGACCCGATTAGGTTAAGTGTTGACCTAATCATCGAAGTGGTTTGGTTCCTGATTTGATCAAGGGTTGGACTTAGTCAATTTCTGATTTGATTAAAATTTTATTGAGCCTAATTAAGTCTAATTATGTTGGGCTTAAATTAGTCTAATTGGACCTAACTTATTTTAATTAAGTTGGTTTAATTAGGTACTGGACTTAGGCACTTAGGCACTGGACTACCTGAATTTCTAATTCAGTGACGGAAGGCTGCTGGGTGTAGTCAACTACTTGACTTGTCGGTGCGTGTGTTAAGATGGGATTGACCACTCCAGTTCAGGAGCTATGTACAGTCATGTTTCAATTTAATAAAACTTTGGCCAGGATAGTCCTAGTGATGAGTCACAGGACTGTTTGAATTGAGCACGATTCGGATGATCTAATCAGGGTTGACAATTTAACCCTGAGTCGTCCTATACACAGGGGTCAAAAGGGATGAATTATACAGTAACCATATTCATGTAGATTCTGAATATTATGATTGTGACTATTCGATCTATCTGGATGTCGGGTACCATTGCTAGATGGTCACTTCAATTAGTACAGGAATTGGTTCTTGTGCTATCGGCTTAGGTTCGAACCTGCGGGGTCACACACATTAGAGATTCCTATCTGATCTGATGGCTGATGAAGAATCTTAATGCTTGTAGACTATGAGTCCTACATGTCTGGAACTCTGTGATCGAGAATCAAGATTCTCTGATCATGAGTCCCACATATTTTGGATACTGGGGTCAAGAGTCCCACTGGTTTGGGACTCTTCGATCAAAGTTTCATATCGATGGACTTTGATATCCGATTGTCCATCGGATTTGGACTCAGTATTTATGAGAGATTTAATTAGTAATTTAATCACTAATTAACTCAATTTGATTGAGTAATTATTTTTGGATCAAGTCCAATTGAATTGGATTCAGTTGGGTTTGACCCGATTAGGTTAAGTGTTGACCTCATCATCGAAGTGGTTTGGTCCTTGATTTGATCAGGGGTTGGGCTTAGTCAATTTCTGATTTGATTAGAATTTTATTGAGCCTAATTAAGCCTAATTATGTTGGGTTTAAATTAGTCTAGTTGGATCTAACTTATTTTAATTAAGTTGGTTTAATTAGGTTGATTTAAAATTAGAAACTACCTTGACATCAACTCCCTGCGCCACCTCACTTCTTCTGCATCCATTTGAATTAATGAGAAATAACTTCTCATGAATTTTCTCCCACGCAAAGGCCTTCCCATGCCCACACTTGTGTGCCAATTATTTGGATAAATATGATTTGTTAGCCATTCAAATTCAAAGGGTGTTTGAATTTAAATGGATAACTAATCCCATGCGCCATGTCCTTATCCTTTTGTGCGCCATTTTCTTTACACGAGAAAGAGTTTCTTGTGTAAACTCTCCATGCACAAGAGAGTTCACGCCCCTCTCTTCTCACGCGTAAAGTGGATAGGCATGAGTTGGTTGGCATTTGAATTCAAATTCGATTTGAATTCAAATGAGCAACCACTTATCTTTATCCTCTCACGCGGTAAAAATGCTGCAAAGATGCGGTCTTGCATCATTTTAAAAAGGAGATAAGAGAGGGCATGCACATGGGATATCTGAGAAAAAAGGGTGGCATGAGAGAGGTTTCTTGCATGAGAAAAGAAAAGAAAAGGAGAGAAAAGAAAGAAACAAGTGGGCGCTAGTTTCTTCAGAGTGTACCCTAGGGTTTTGGCTTAGGGTTCGAAAAGTGAGAACGTGAGCTACGAGTGTCGTGAGCCCACCAAACTTTAGGGAGAGCATCATCAACCTCTCTACCATCTTTGCTGACAATCCAGAGCATCTGAGGAGTCGACAGACATCGATCGAAAGAGTTTGATCAACATCGGCCATCAAAAAGATGCAGTCACGAACTAGCATTCATGAGGAGCCGATCAGATCGAGAGCTTCGTGTGGATAATCCACAGAGGCTAAACACACTATGTGGCTATGTTGTGATGATCAGACCCTCCCGATGGTGATCAGATTACGGCGATCAACTACCCGCACAAAGGTAATGTGTTCTGAACACATAACAGTAAATTATTTACTGTAAAAAATTTGAATTTCAAATTTAAATACATGTATGCTATATATCATATTTAGATCCTAGTATAGGATAAACACATGTTAATTATTAAATTAATTAATAATTTCTACTGTAAAATAGTGATTTTGAAAAAGTTTTAAAATTACCATTTTACCCCTGCACTAAAATCTACTACATTTTTAACCCTCTTTCTCTCTGGTATCTCACAGTGAAAAGCTCTCTTAGTTTAGTGTACAAAATTGTGGCCTTTTTATGGTAGTCGCATAAACAGATAAGATAAGATAAGGGCTGGAGTTTGTTGCAGTTCAAACCATTTTGAATTTCAATTTGACTCCAACTTTTTATCATCCTTATCTGACTTAAAGAGGAACTTATCAAAAAAAATTAGATATGAAAAATCATCAAAAAGACTTCCTTTTCTTGCACACAATGAGCCCCTTCAAAAACAGCCAACGAGTGGAAGGATATGGATAAAGTTTTAAGTTGAAATTCAAATCATTTTGAATTCAAATAAAAATCAATCAATTTCTATCCTTAATAGGTAACAAAAGAAGGATAATTTTTTAATTTTCACATGTATAAACTAATTTTGTGCAGTGAGAAAAAGTGTGAGATAATTTAGATGGCGCAAGGAAGAGAGTCCCACTTATTTGGGACTCTAGGGTTTAACCAATTGGATTTCTTTCAAACCCAATCCAATTAGACCCAAATAAAATATGATGAATCTAATCTAATTAAGCTTCTATAATCTCAATTAAATTTAATTAAATCAATAAATTAATTGAGCCATAGATCCGATCAAATCAGGATTATTTCTTCCTTATCGATTAGGTCATCTCATAACCTAATCAGACTTGACCTGATTGAATCCAATTCAATCAAACTTGATCCAAATTTTAATACTCAATCAAATTGAGCTAATTAATGATCTAATCATTAATTAGTCTTCTATTAACGATAGAGTCCAAGTCTAGTGGGACTCTTCTCTAGAGTCCCCGTCCAGTGGGACTCTTCACTAGAGTCTCCGTCCAGTGGGACTCTTCACCAGAGTCTCCATCCACTGGGACTCTTCAGACTAGCCATGTGATCGAAGAGAAATTTTTAATGTGTGTGACCCCATAGGTTCAAATCTAAATCAGTAGCATAGAAACTGATTTCTGTACCAATCAGAGTAACCATCTAGCAATGGTGCCCAACGTTCGGATAGGCTGAATGTATGCCAAGCAACACTCAAGAACCTATTTGGATATAGTTACCATATAATTCATCCCTTTAACCTTTGATGTTAGGATGACTTAGAGTTTAAACTGTCAACTCTTAATAGTACATCTATTATGTGTCTCAACCTAATAAATCCTGTGACTCCTCACAAGGATTGTCCTGGCTAAGATCTTACTAAATTAAAACACAAAGTATTCTCTCCAATCTTTTAGAGTGGTCAATTCTATCTTGACTCACGCACCGACTTCACAAGTACTTGACTATGCCTAGAAACTTTTCGATCCTGAATTAGAAATTCAGGTAGTCCGACACCAAAGCATAGTGAGTTGCTTGCAAGTCACCATGGTGATCTCAAGTCGGAGAGACACTTATATCCATATCCCTTCAGAGTGACTCTTGACAGTAGAGTGCTCTGAAGTTGGTCACATTCAATGAAATATACTCTTACATTTTACCTGTATGCCATACCAGTATCTCCATGCTCCTTGGTTAAGAGGACGACCAACGATATATGGCATACAATAACTTACACTTGATATGTCTATCGTCCTAATAATAGTATATCATTTGGTCGCAAACTCATTTAAGAACTAAATGATAAATCCTCTTTTATTAATTTAAAATAGTCCTAAGGACTTTTATCATAACACAGATGTTCGATATAGAAGATGTACAAGCTTATGATGAAAATTATTAAATAAATATTTTATTAATTAATTCATATACAATTACATCAAATAGCATAACCGTCAATAGGCTGACGATTGACTTTGGAATACATTTTTCAGCACACTCTGCATGTCCAGATCCAAGTCCCGTACATCTAATTAATTATTGATTTATCTAATTAATTAAATCAATATTTAATTAACTTTTAGTGATGGCTAGTGCCATCACTAATAGTAGACAATATTAGCTATCGCTAATACTCATAGGAATACTCACAAACGTGCTGATGTGGGAATCGATCGTTGGGCAGGGGTGATAGGGAAGGGTCGGGGTGGCTGGCTCGAGGTCACAAGCTAGGGGTGATGGGGCCAAGGCAGGGCTGTAGGGTCGGGGCAGGGGCATGGGGTCGACGAAGTCAGGCCATGGGTTGGGGGTGGCGGGGTCGTGGGGGAAGGCAGGGTCGGGGCCGTAGGGGGCAGTGGGGCCAGGACGGGGCCACAGGGCCATGGGGGTGGTAGCGTCGGGCAGGGTGGCGGGGTCATAGGGGGCGGCAGGGCTGGGGTGGGGCTACGAGGGGCGGTGGGGTTGAGGCAGGGTGGCGAGGCCATGGTGGGGGGGCATGCATCGCCACAGGCTGGGGGCGGCGGGGCCACGGGCCATGGGTGGCTACGGAGTAGGGCCTGCGAGGCCGATGAGGTCGGCTCGGGGATGGGGTTGGTAGGGTCGCAGCGGCTGCGGGATGCCAGAGAGGGGGTTTGGGGGCTAAGGATGCCAGAGAGGGGGGTTGGAGGGCAGGAATGGGAGAGAATGAGCAAGGAAGGATAAATTTTTTGGTTTTATAAAAGGCAGACTATTAGCGATGGCAAACTTGCCATCGCTAATACTATTGATGATGGTATTAGCCACAAAAATTTTTATCGTTAAAAATAAAAATCTATCGCTAATATTTTTGTTAGATTTTTAAAATAATTTTTTGTTTTAAATTATTAGCGACGGTGTGACTTCCGTCGCTAATACCATCTATAATAAATTAACCGTCGCTAATACTATCTCCAACTCCATTGCTAATAATTAAAAAATATTTTTTATTAACGAGGGGATCAACCATCGCTAAAAAGATTTTTGATCGTTAATGGCTTTATTAGCGACGGCAATATTGCCGTCGTAAAAACTGTCACTAATAACCTCTCCACACCTTCATAAATTTTTGAATATGGTATAATTTTAAAATTTAAAGCCCATCTTCACCATTTATTATCTAAATAATTATCGTTAGAGTATCATCATAAAAAATTATCTCGATCCGACAGTCTTAGCTATATCGATCAATAAAATTTAATTTCGATGATCACGAACGATCGCATAATGATTTGATAGATAGAGACCACCGATAGCTCCAAAAATTTATAATGATAATCTCGATGATATTTATAGCATACTATCAAAATTTTACTTCAATCATACATTATTATTATGATCTATTTAGTATGAAATGATTTTGATTGTTAAATAAAAAATGAGTGATCAAAAAACAAAATGACATCCTATTAAGAAAATTTTTTAGATAATGATCCTTACTATTACTTTAATCATTTATACGGTGGTGATCATAAAATCTAAACTATATATATATGAACTATATACGTTAAGCAGATCTTATAAAAGTACAAATATAATTACTTAAGGATTTTAATAATGAGTATCAAGAGACATATAGTTTTAGATCGTTCATATATGTGTATTTTGAATTTTATGATCATCACCGTATAAATGATCAAAGTAGTAGCAAAGATTATTTATCTAAGAAATTATCTTATAATCAGATACTATTTGATCTTTTGATCACTCATTCTTCATTTAACGATCCAAATCATCTCGTGCTAAATTGATAATGATAATAATATCCGATTGAAGTAAAATTTTGATAGTATGCTATAAATATCTCTGAGATTATCATTGTAAATTTTTAGATCCATCGATTATCTCTATCTATCAGATCATCATGCGATCATTTGTGACCGTCAAAATCGAATATCATTGATTGACATAGTTAAGGCTGTTGGATTGAGATGATTTTTTATGATGATACTTTAATGATAATTATTTAGATTAATAAATAGTGAAGATGGACTTTAAATTTTAAAAATTATGACAGATTCAGAAAAAATAGAAAAAAATTATATTCTACATTGAGTACCATCGCTAATACTCTTCATGCCGTTGCTAATAATTTTAATAATCAAAAAAAAATTATTTTTTGTGACGGAGGATACCATCACTAATAGTACCATAGCTAATAATTATTAGAGATAGCAGTTACCATCACTAATACTCTTTACACCATCGCTAATAATTTTAATAAATAAATTTTTTTCTTTTTTATGATGGTGAATGCCATCGCTAATAGTGCCGTTACTAATGATTATTAGAGATGGTAATTATCATTGCTAATACTCCTTTTGCCATCTCTAATAATTTTAATAAATAATTTTTTTTTACAACAGTGAATACCATCTCTAATAGTGCCATCACTAATGATTATTAGCGACGACAATGCCATCCCTCATATCATTTACACCATCGATGATATGATGGTGATGTTGTCGTTAGGACATCGTGATTATCAATCTAATTTTAATTTTAATAAAAATTAAAAATATATAAAAAATAGTGAGTCAGATCGAATCCACAGAGAAGATAAAATTTTAATTTGAAATCTTTGATTTTATAAAAATAAAATAAATTTTTGATGAAAAATAATTTAAGTCAAAAAATAAAAATTAAAAATATAAAAAATAAATTGGATACTAAGATCTACTATTTAGATCCTAACTTTTACTTACAATAAAAATAAATAATAAAAATTTAAAGTGTATAAAATAAAATGGTACTAAGATCTACTAACTAGATCCTAGCATCTACTGGTAAAAAATAAAAGAAAGAAATTTAAAGTGCAAGAAAATAAAATTTATATTAATTGAAATTGAAATTTAAGTATAAAAAATTAAAAAAAAATAATAAAATAAAATAAAAATAAAACTATAATAATGATCTGAAGTTGATTAGTCCACTCTCATCGAAAAGATGGTTGATGACCTCTCCTTCTTCTTTCATACTTCGTAGAGCGAACCGATTTCTCTTCTTCTTCTCCTTGGGTCCTTAAAGCTATCTAATTTTTTTTCTAATTTTTTTTACTTTTTACTAAATTTTTCTTCCCTTTAGACTTATTCTCAGACCTCCTATTTATAGATAAATTTTTTATTTTTTTCTAATCACAAAAGGAGTCCTAAAATCCTTAGAAAATGTATTATACTCATATAAATTAATTCTGGCCATTAGATTGCATTTGGATCGTCCAGATCTGATCAAAAACCACTATTTAAATTTTTTTTATGATCGAAGATGTTCTCAGCCATCCGATCATGCTCCAAATTGAATTCTGGCCGTCGGATGGCACAAAATCTCTCCTTAACAAAGTCAGGACGATCAGCAACTGTTGGATCGAGCGATGGATGGAATCTGAGCCGTAGGAATGTGCCCAAAAATCCTATTCAAAGTCAGGAATGATGCTGGCCATCGGATCTCACATCAGATTTGATCTAGACCATTAATCAGCATAAAAAACCTTTCGCCCACCCATAGACCGTGTCGTGGACCATGAATTATTCCTATGGACCGCGTCCTTGATTCTGTGGACAGAGTGGTCGATCCATCATGCATCGAAGGTTATAAAAATTATACTTTAGGATATTTTCACTTGATTTTTATTTTAATTTTTTTCTAAAAAATAAAAAAATATATGTATTAATTTTTTTAAAAAAAAATTATTATTTTGATGCTTAAATTCTCAATTAAATCAATATCTATTTTTCATAAATATACTCTAATTTTATATTTTTCTAAAATTATCTATTTTTATAAGAAAATTTAATTTATTTATGAAATTAGATTTTTTAGAAGATGTTAGCACCATAAATTACCAAAAATATCTACAATAAATGCAAAAATATACCACTTATCACACCCCCTAATTTAAACTTTGCTCGTCCTCGAGTAAAGAAAGAATTTAGAATTAAATATCGTTTAACTTAAAGTTTCAAATTTTATCAAATAATTTTTAAAAGGGCCATTAATATTCACTTGAGCATGAATGAGGTATGTCATTGGAGTACTAATACTAATCAATATGAGAGTTAAACTTAGAATACTAAATATTTTTTGATTTTTTTCAAATTATTCCTACCTTTATCTCCAAATCATTAACCTTCATATGGATAAGTATATTGTTACTTCCGTCCTTCATTTATTAGAAAAAAATATCTTCACATTACTCACTTTTTGACGTGAACCACAATGTTTACTTAGGTGAAGGGGTCCAGTTACTTGGTGGGAAACCAATGTTTAGACTTTGCTCTTTCTTCTTTTTTTTTTTTTTTTTAACATTGTATCACTATTGAGTGTCTTAACCCCTTAAGCTTTCTATTTGACCCATGTAGCGAGTTTTCAATCAGTGACTTTCGAACTAGATGACTTTAGGGCACTAGGTATAGAATATCTCTCAGATCTACTTACTCGAATCAAACAGGCTACGAGTTAAACTAGCTTTACAACAAAACTTCTTTGCCCTTTATACCTTTTGACGTGAAACTCAATAATTGTGTAGGCAAAGAAGTCCGGTTACTTAGCATGAAGTACTTGAAAATTTTTATATATGTATATATATGAAAAACATATAGTTATCCTACACAAGCCCATAAGAAGTAAATTCTTCTTCGATATTGGTAGAAAAATTTAAAAATACTCA
This sequence comes from Elaeis guineensis, assembly GCF_000442705.2. NCBI lineage: Eukaryota > Viridiplantae > Streptophyta > Magnoliopsida > Arecales > Arecaceae > Elaeis > Elaeis guineensis. The sequence goes on along the minus strand of NC_026005.2, from coordinate 51,946,788 downwards.
AAAAAAATTGTTTAAGTTCTAAACTTAACTCTTTATTGGATTTTCTTAATATTTATCCCTCAATATCTCACAAACTCTCCGATCTGTACATTAATTTTCTTTTAAAAATACTTGGTTTAACTCTATTCTTAAGTGTAATCAGGTGCTTAAATACTAAATACTAACTTACTTTGAGAACTTAAAAAAAAATTTAAAAATTTTTATTCTCTCTCCCAATTTAATCGACATTGTCCTCAATGGAGTAGGAAAAAATAAAGGGTGCATGCAAAAAGAAAAAAAAAGAAATTCCACCTGATCCAAAAGTTTTTTCGAAATTGGTTCTCCTTCCAACTTACTCAATATTGTCTTCAGATCTCTACAAAAGATACTAAGTAAGACTCAATTAACCTAAACAAAATATAAAAAAATAAAAAGCTAAAGCTAAAGCTAAAACTGGGTTGTCTCTCAGAAAGCGCTAAGTTTATCGTCTTCAGTCAGACCATCAGATCCCTACAAAAGATACTAAGTAAGATTCCATTAACCTAAACAAAATGCAAAAGTTAATAAAAAGCAAAAGCTAAAGCTGGGTTGCCTTTTAGGAAGCATTAAGTTTACCGTCTTCAGTTAGACCATACTAATTCTATCTCACTTACCCCGTATCAAATATTGGATTGACAAATTCAAGTGGGTAAGGTGGGTGAGGTGAATCAAGCAGGGCATTAATCTTTTGGAGTTGAATTTCTTCAATTGGTTCATTCAGAAAATTATCTTTTATTAATTCAAAAGAGGAATTAGTTTCAATGATTTCATCTATCAAATTAATTATCGAACAATTTTCTTCCTTCTGAGCATATTTTGAGGCATTAAAAATATTAATTTTCACCTTGTGATCTCTAAAAGAAATGTCCATAGCTTCTGTTTTAAAATTGATGTTGGCATTGGCAGTGGCTAGGAATGGATGACCTGAAATTATGAGATTTTGATTCAGCTCTTGGGATGGTTCCATATCAAGTACAAGAAAGTCTATTAGAAAATAGAATTGATTCACTCTAATTAATACATCCTCAATCAAACCACGTGGCATCTTTATAGATTTATCGGCTAATTATAGAACAATCGACGTGGGTTTCAGTTTTCCAATCCCAATTTTTTTATAAACTGAGGCTGAAAGTAGGTTGACACTAGCTCCTAAGTCTAACAGGGCTCGGTCAAAGGTGATGCCTCCTATAACACATGAAATCAAAAAAGCACCAAGATCTTTCATTTTCTGAGGTAATGGATTCAACAGGACTGCACTAACATCCTCAGATAGCACAATTCTCTCTATTTTTCATGGCTCACTCTTTTGGATGCAAAGTTTTTTAAGAAATTTAGCGTAAGTCGGGATATATTGAATTGCATCGAGGAGGGGTAGATTAATGTGAACTTGCTTAAACAACTCCATTAATTCCTCATTGCATGCTCCTTGCTTTTTACGAGAAGAACCAGCTTCTAGGGCTGAAGGGAATAGGACTTTTGGTTTATATGTCTCGGGTAACTCATTCGCTCTCTTTTTTTCTTTATCTTTTTCACTCAGATCAGTAACAATTTCGGACTCAGGTTCTTCTATTAGGTTAGTCTTAGTACTAACCTCTTTTTTTAAGTTTTCATTTTGGCTAGCATCAGTACTAGTCTCTCTCACCTGATCTGGATATAGGTCCTTAAGAATCCTACCACTTCTAAGTTCAGTAATTGCATTAGCATTCTCAAGTTGAAGATTCTTAGATAGGACATTGGATTGATGACTAGGTCCAGGTGGTTGGAAGGTGGATGGGTTGCTCTTAGGATTTGGAACTGGTTGGCTTAGCAATTGACCTTGTTCTCTCCTCATGGTAGACTCAGCTAATTATCCTATTTATGCTTCTAGCCTAGCGATAGATTGCTGTTAGGTCATAATCAATTGTTGAAGTTGATTAAATCTATCATCGGCTAGATTGGTCTGTTGAGGAGGTGGGTATGGTGGCTAATTATGATATGATGGCTGGGTAGGCTAACTAGACTGACCTCTATTGTAGGCATAATTCTAGTATGGAGGCCTACTTTGAAAGTTTTGCACAGAAAGAATTTGGGTCTGAGTCTGAGTCTGTTGGGGTCTTCAAGAAAAATTAGGGTGGTTCCTCTAATCTTGATTATATGCATTTAAGAATGGATCATTGACAGGATTGGAGTAACCTTGAGCAGCTTGAACTTGTTCTTGGATGAAAGGTAGAAACTATGCAGCCATGGAACATTCACTCACATGATGGGCTGGGCTAGCACAGATAAAATAATCTTCTGATAATTGAAAGGTTGTGTGTATTACGTAGGAGATTATGGATCTAGGGCTAGGCATTTATCTATAAGAAGGTCAATTTTATCTAATTTTTGGGCTATCAGGTTCAAATCGACCTTAAGACTAGAATCTGAATGTTTGATTTCATAGAATATTGATGGGTTATAGGTAGAAGGAATAAAATATTTCTTCATCTGCCTAGGTAGTTCTCAAGATTTTCAGTCAGTTGATTATTAGGTGTAACATGGATCAGCCGTTCAATTTCAAAATTGAGTTCAACTAGATCAGAATAAAAAAATTATACCACGCATGTACCAGTGCAAACCCTAATATGTGATTGAGTTTTTTTTTGTTAAAAGAAGAAGGAGAAAGAAAAGAGAAGAGAAAGAAAGAGAGAAGTTTTAAAGATGAGATCCTTAAGAAAGCTTTAGACCTAAAGATGAAAGATGAGAAGAATTAGTTGTAGTTGAGTGTTAATTGTAATCAAGTTAGCGGTTAATTAAATCTAGACACCTACGGATTTCTTAGACCTAACAGTTTGATGTAGAGTAGCTTAGCCTAAATATAAATTGAGTTTATTCTCACTTCCTTCAACTAGCCAAATAAGAGGTGGGATCGTGGGGGTCACCCCGTTGCTTGCCTTAGACACCAATTAGATTGGTCAGATAAGCTAACGAAACTAATTAAATAACCATGAGTCCACTTAGGTTGAGCCTTTGTAACTTCTTGCTTTAGATACTAGTTTCAAGTGTGAGTCCAAACTTACTTTATACTTGACTTCACCATAATACTCAAACTAAACTCAATTGATCCTAAGGGTTAACGTCTACTTAATTTTAGTTAGGTTTGAGTTAATGCGGGATGCTGGTTGGTTATTTTTGGGCTAAAGAAGGGTGATGAAATCTCTACCTTATCTTATTATGGGTGTTGCTCTTAAGTTGATTTGAGATGAAAGTGCACAACCAATTTCAAATAAGGGGTTCTATGCAACTAAATTAGATGCATGAAATTAATCAAACTTGAAAGCTTACCTTGTCTCCAGTGATCACTAAAACAAAATCTAAGATGATGAATGCTTCTAACAATTAAGTTTTTACTCTTGTCATATAATTTTTATTAGATTTATGTTGGTGAATTTTAGGTTAATTTGAAAAAAAAATAGTAATTAATATTAAAAAAATAGTTAGGGTTAGGGTTAGGATTAGGATTGATCTCACCAAGCAAAAGTGGAAGCTTTCTATCTCTTTTCTTTTATTTTTTTTCTATAAAAAGATAAAAAAAAGTTAGTAAGCTATATTCATAAGAAAATCAAAAAAAATAAATATTAAAATTGATGCCTTCCCTGACAATGGCACCAAAAATTAATATGGTCCCCAGCAATGGTGCCAAAATTGATATGATCGCAATGTTGTTGTTAGGACATCGTGATTATCAATTTAATTATGACTTTAATAAAAATTAAAAATATATAGAAAGTAGTAAGTCCGGTCGAATCCACAGAGAAGATAAAATTTTGATTTAAAATCTTTGATTTTATAAAAAAAATAAAATTTTGATGAAAAGTAATTTAAATCAAAAAATTAAAATTAAAAGTATAAAAAATAAATTGGATACTAAAATCTACTATTTAGATCCTACTTTCTACTTACAATAAAAATAAATAATAAAAATTTAAAGTATATAAAATAAATTGGTACTAAGATCTACTAACTAGATCCTAGCATCTACTTGCAAAAAATAAAAGATAAAAATTTAAAGTGCAAGAAAATAAAATTTACATTAATTGAAATTTTAATTCAAATCTAAAAAATTTAAAAAAAATAATAAAATAAAATAAAAATAAAATTATAACAAGAATCTGAAGTTGATCAGTCTAATCTCGTCAGAAAGATGGTTGATGATCTCTCTTTCTTCCTTCGTACTCCGTAGAGGAAATCGACTTCTTTTCTTCTTCCCCTTGGGTCCCTAAAGTTATCTATTTTTTTTTTTAATTTTTTTAACTTTCTATTAAATTTTTTTTCTCTAAAGTTATTTTCGGATCTCCTATTTATAGATAAATTTTTTATTTTTTTTGGATCACAAAAGGAGTCCTAAAACTTTTAGAAAATATAGTATAATTGTATAAATTAATTCAGGCCGTTAGATTGCATTTGGACCACCCAGATCTAATCAAAAACCACTATTTAAATCCTTCTTATAGTCAAAGACATTCTCAGCCATCCAATCACACTTCAGATTGAATTTTGACCGTCAGATGATGCAAAATCTCTCCTTAACAAAGTCGAGACGAACAGTAATTGTTGGATCGAGCGATGGATGGAATCTGAGCCATCGGATCGTGCTCAGAAATCCTATTCAAAGTTAGAAATGATGCTGGCTATTGGATCTTGCATCAAATTTGATTTGGATCTTTGATCAGCACAAAAAATCTTTCGCCCGCTCGTAGATCATGTCGTGGATCGCGAACTGTTCCTGTGGACCACACCCTTGATTTTGTGGATCGAGCGGTCGGTCCACCGTGCACCGAAGGTAATAAAAATTATTTTTTAGGATATTTTTTCTTGATTTGTACTCTGATTTTTACCTAAAAAATAAAAAAAAAATATGTATTAAATTCTTCAAAAAATTTTCATTATTTTGATGCTTAAATTCTCAATTAAATCAACATCTATTTTTCATAAATATGCTCTAATTTTATATTTTTTAAAATTATTTATTTTTATAAAAAAAATTAATTTATTTATAAAATTAGGTTGTTTAGAAGATGTTAGCACAGTAAATTACCAAAAATATCTATAATAAATGCAAAAATATGCCACTTATCAGTCGGTAAAATGAATATTAGCGATGATGAAAATGCCATCTCTAATAGTCATCAATAAAATAATTATTAGCAATGGAATCATTGCTGTTGGTAATACCGTTGCTAATAGACATATTAGTGATGGCAAAAATACTGTCGCTAATACCTTAATTTCTTATAGTGATCATAGAGACCACCAAAGATCGAAAGGAGTTTGTTGAGAGGGAAAACAAGGGCTTTGGAGAAGCTTTTGGCTTGAAGTAAAAGTAGGAGTGCATTGGCCATGGGACGCCTTGTTTTTAAAAAATACATCTCAAACATAGGGGCTAACTCAATTGAATGCGTGAGTCGACTCCTATTCAAGAGTTGGACTGAGGTAACCCACAAGTCGACTCTTATGGCACAAGAGACTATGAGTTCACTCTTCTAGTTGACTCGTAGTCCCTTTGCTTTAAGGGATCGACCATCCAATGTTAGGGGTCAACTCCTAAAGGCAAGGGTTGGCTTAAAACAAATTTCAATTCAAGGAAAAGTTCAACCAAGTTAAAATCAAATTGATTATTGATAAGGCTGAAGAAATTTTGATGAATCTGGATGACGATTTCTACCATTTGAGTTCAACTAAATAGATCATAAAGCCCTAATTCTCTTCTAATCATACTAAATCTCTTATGAAATAATATCTTATATTAATATATTTTATTATAAACTATTTATTGGATTCTTTGTAAAATTTATAGTACTTGTATTATCACATCTGATATAAATTTTATTATATTTGATATATAATTTTTTAGTTATTATTTGATCCACAAGATTTGAATTCAATAATTTTTTACTGTAATATATTCAACTATCCTCATTGATAATGCTATTGAATTTTATTTCTTACTAAACTGTGAGATCAAATTTACACCCAAAAATTGATAAATTTTACTAGTGCTCTTTTGATCTAATTTGTGTCCAACAAAATTAGCATCTGAATAAGTGATTAGATCAATAGAGGATTGTTTAAAATATAATAATTCTATATTTTGAGTTTCAATTAGATATCTTATTATTCTTTTAACAATAGTTAAATATGATTCTTTGAGATTAGATTGAAACCTAGCAAATATGCACACACTAAACATGATATCCATCCTACTAGTAGTCAAGTAAAGTGAAGATCTGATTATGCCTCTATAGAGTTTAGGGTCAATATTTTACCACTTTAACCCTGGTGAAGTATGCATGCTGGAGTCATATAGGTGCCAATGCCTTTGGCTTTCTCTATCCCAAACTTCAAACTTTCTCTTATATACTTACTTTGATTGATAAAGATCCTCTTCTCTATTTGATTTGAAGTCTGAGGAGGAATGTTAGCTCTCCTATCATGCTCAACTTGAACTCCTACCACATTAGCTTAGCAAAATCTTGGCACAAGACTTCAATAGTAATACTGAAAATTAAGTCATCCACATAAATTTGTATAACTAAGAGATCATTTTGTTTTCTCTTAATAAATAAATTAATACTAGAATTTTCTCTTATGAAATCATTTTTGAATAAAAACTATTTTTAAGCTTTTATATGAAGTACCAAGTGCTTGTTTTAAACCATATAACATTTTATTTAGTTTAAAGATATGATTTAGAAATTCATGATTTTTAAAATCTAAAGATTGCTCAACATAAACTTTCTCCACATAGATCAATATGAAGATTAAAGTTTTAATTTGAAGGAATACAGACCAAGAGTTAAAATAAAGTTTTTTTTCTGTACCAAAAGGAAGATCAAGAGCTAAAATAAAAGTCATAAACATTATGATACATGAGACGTAATACTTGATATATGGATATGGTACACAATTTCATTAAGATGCATTAGAGCTTCTATATAAAACTAATAAATCTAAATGTTAGGAGTTTTTATTTTAACATGTTTTCAACTACAAGTATAACTATGACTTCATATGATCATATTTTGTGCTTATATACTTCATATATTTATTCTTATACATTTCTCTTTATGTGAACATAATGCTGACAATATATAATAATATGAATTGGAATCTAAAATGTTTCGTAAGTTGTTTTTTATAAAAATCAAATTTTAATATATTCACTATTTGCTTTTCCTAATTTTTTAATTAATTATACAACTTTTCTAAACAGTTTCATGCCAAAATTACTGAAATAATAGCAATTTTAGATAACATTTTTGTGATCCCTATACAAATTAAAAGTGGAGAAGATCTTGGCTTGCTATGATAAGCTCTCCATCAAAATTAAAAGTTTGAGGTGAGTGGAGACTAGAGAGTAGAATCTAATATCTATATTCTTCCCCATTAAATTTCATCCTGAAAGCTAAGAAGTGGTCATTGTAATATCTGGCCTAAAAAAAAAGTCTCAGAGTCCTAATTTAGGCCCAACCACCAGAAAAAGTGCCCAAAAGGCTTAGCATGAATTATAAAGCATGAAAAAAATAAAATAAAAGAGAGATGAAGAAGACTCTTTTTGGGAGTCTTCTTCCTCTTGATTTTTCGATATAAATCAAAGTCGAGAGGAGTTAGACTCCTTGCCTCAAGCTCTATTTAATAGGAAGAAGAGTTTCCTATACTTTCTATTGAAGATTGAAGGCCAAACTTCGAGGAATCACATCGGATTGTGCGAGTTTTTGTCCAATAATGTCTATTGGAATTGTGGTCAAGCAGCACTGAAAAATGACATATGAGGTTGGCCATCATTGATTGACCCTCTTCTTTTTCTTTCATAGGATTTGGAGCATAGATTCCAATCAGAAAATCGCTGGATTTTTCTTAAAAATCCAATTCCCTTAATTTTTCAATGAAGTTTTGAGGATTTTCTACCTCCAATTGTTGATGCTGATCACTAGTTGGACCATCTCTAGCTATGCCACCATGGTTGGAGTTGTCGATAGAATCCACCACCGCTAGTGGAGGATACTACATTTCGAGATTGAAGGGTGATCATAGGTCCCATCTTTGCCTAGGAAATAAGGAAGAAAAAGAAAACAAGAAGGGAAGAAAAAGAAGAAAAATAAAAAAACATGGAGAAAATAAAGAAAAAGAAAAAAAAAAGAGAGAGAGAGATTTTCTCTCTCTTCCCTATTCCTCTCACCTTCCTCTCTCTTTCCACTTTCTCTTTCCACTTTCTTCTTCTAAAAAATTTTACTTTCTCTCTCTACAAACTCCTCTAAAAATATCTCTCTCTAGATTGTGTCTCACTTTTAGGATTTTTTGGATCTTAAAAAGATCTTTTAAGAGCCTTGATAGATGTTTGTGAAGGAATTTTGACTATTGATTGTCAGACAGCTTATCAGTCCTCATCTTGATCGAGCCAAGCATCATGAGATTTTACCATCGATTACAATCCAACATCTTAGTTTGATCCTTAAATTGTAGTTGATCAATTGGATTCTTTAGATTGAACTGACTGGGAGGTCGAGCGCTACTGCATGGCCAGCCCTATGAGGATTTTGAAATTTAAAATTTTTATTCATAAAATAACCATGGTTAAATTTTGATAAAAGTATGATTTTGGATATTAGATTTTGAAAAAAAAAATCAAAAATTTATTATTTATTTAAGATAAGATGGCTCTACATTTAATAAAAAGAGCTGCTTAAAGTACTACTAGAGAGACTTCAAACCAATACTATGGCATCCCTCAGTAGAAGAGAGACATTAATTTTGCTAGGAAGATCTAGACAAAGCAGCAAGAACTAAGTATGACTCAAATAATGCATACATTAGTCAGTTTAGGCAATCACAACAACATTTGTAATAATAATTACTACAATAATGGTAGGTGCAACAACAAACATCACCACCGCAAGGATATAAAGAGTAGTAGGAGCAATGAAGTAATATTGTAGAATTTAAGAAGTTATCTCCGCCAGCTTTCAAGGGATCATAGAATTTTTGGAAGCCAAGAATTGGTTCATGAAGATGGAGAAATCTTTATTGTTAAGAGATACCATGATAATGAAAAGATCTTATATGCATCATATATATATTGCAAAGTGAGGCATACAATTGGTAGCTAAGAATAAAACTCAAATATGAGCAAGATGGGGAACAACTGACTTAGGAGAGATTTCAAAAGATATTTTATGATCAATATTTTTCTCAGAGTATAAGAATTTAGAAAGAATAAGAATTTATTTATCTAAAATAAAATAATATAATAGTTATAGAGTATGAAGCTAAATTTATAGAGCTTGCCAAGTTTGTCCCAAGATTAATTAAGAAAGAGCATGATCGAGTGCATAAATTTGAGATGGAACTCAGGATAGAAATTAAAAAGCAAGTGGTATCATATGAATTAACTACTAATGCCAATGTGATGAATAAAGGATTTATAATTGAAAAGAAAGTTAATGAAAAATATATAGAAAGGAAAAAAAATTAAAAGAAAAGAACAGATCGAATGAATCTCAAGGATAGAATAGTAAATATACTGGAGGTCGGAATAAGAAGTCAGTGAGTATCAACTCTATATCGACTGATAACATCAAGTATTCTTGAGGTGGTGGAAATCATACAGTAAATGATTATTGTTGAAACATTAGTGAATGCTTTGGTTGTGCTTAGAAAGGCCACAAAATAGCTGATTGCCAACAAAAAAGGGAGAGTTGACCTACCTTGATGGCTAAACAAAACAAGGAAGGAAGCCTAAAATCTTGTACTTAAGGAAGGATTTATGTTCTTACATAATGAGACACGTAGACTTTTGATGCAATGTTAATCGACTCTGAGAAAGATTCTCCAAATTAATTCAACTTGTTGATTGGTTTCACTTACAAAGTAAGTAATGTGACTCTTTTTCTAGATTTATCAGTAAATTATATAGTATTTACATTATTGAACTTTGAGTTATATTGTTTGTGATTTATGAATATGAAGCATGATATTTACTTGTTAAATTTATTTCATTATCGAATATTATTTGATGCATTATCGAATGTATTGATTTTGGTTTTGAGTTATCATCGATTGATTTTAATTTTGGATTATTTTGTATATTGTTCGATTGAAATATGAAATAGATTTTATCAAAAAAGAGATATAATTTAAGATAGATTTTGACTTGTAGCCTAATTATATATCGAAATCCTGCCAATGGGGGTTATATATTGGCATATCAATATTCTATCAGTGAGGATTGTACCATGATATATCAATACTTTGTTAGTGGGGGTTATATACTGGTAATCAACATCCTATCAATAGGGATTGTGCACTAATATATTGATATCCTACCAGTGAAGATTGTAAGCTAGTATATCAACATCCTGCCAACAAAAGCTATGGGCTGGTATACGGATACCTTGCCATTAGGGGTTATGTGTTGGGATATCAGTATTCTGCTAGTGAAGGTTATATATTGGTATATTAATATCCTACCATTGGAGGGCTATATGCCGGCACTTTTACTATTATTAGCTCAGTTTGGCCTAACCACAAGGTATAAGTATGGTCATACTTCATAGCTACTGAGATGAATCAAAAGTTTTGAAAGAAGTTGATTTACGAATGAAAATAAATTTAAAAATTAAATTTTGAAAAGAATGAATTTATATGAATTTTATTTTGATTAGTGATGTATATTTTGAATTAAATTTTAAATTAATATATTACTTGATTGATCTAGCTAAAGTGTTTGTTATTGACTAGACTATCAAGCTTATTATCTTCTCTTTCTTTTTCAGATTCAGATACTTAGTTTTAGACATGGATTCTACTTGGAAGAGAAATTAGAAGTAAGATTCAATAATATTAATATTATTTAGATTATTTAGATTAAGATGTATTGTTATTAGTTGAGATTTATCGATCAAGATGTTTTATGATGTAAAGACTTTAGAATATATTTATTAGTTGAAGTTTTTAATTGAATATTGACTTTTAATAATTTAAATTAATTCTATTGTGATGCATTGATATCATGTGTTGGTGCAAAAGTTCGCTTGCGCCGGAGAAGCTGGAGTCGAGGAAGTCGCGGTCGCCGTCGGGACCTGCAAAGAAAGTCTAAACCGGAGGTGGGGTTGCTCCGGCAAGACCCTCCGACGCTCAAGTCAGTTCTCTGCCTCAACAAGAATGGAGTGCTCGAACGGAGAATTTAGCAGAGTTTTTAGATGAAAGATGAGAGCTTATTGAATAACGTATCTGGAGCCCCCTTTTATAGGCGGAGGGGGCAGTAGCCTGACAGCGACCTCTGTAACCGTCTGGCAGTGGGCTGCCCAGGGTCAGGCGGAGTTTGCTGTGAAGAGTAGTGGAGTGGACCCATGGCTATCACCGAGGTGTGCCACGTGGAGTCTGTCGCGGGGAGTGGAGCGGCGTCTGTTGTCGCGACTTGCCAGCGGATGGGAGAATCGCGCAGTATCCGTCGCAGGAAGTGGAGCAGGATCGTGGCCGTTATTGTGGCCTGCCAGGGAGTAGTGGAGCTATGCAAGATCCGTCGTAGGAAGTGGAGTAGTGCTGTGACCGTGACTGCGGCCTGTCAGGGAGTGATGGAGCTGCGCGGAATCCGTCGTAGGAAGTGGAGCAGTGCTGTGACCGTTACTGCGGCCTGTCAGGGAGTGATGGAGCTGCGCAAAATCCACCGCAGGAAGTGGAGCAGGATCATGGCCGTTATTGTGGCCTGCCAGGGAGTGCAGATCCGTCGGCTGAAGTTCAGCAGCAGTCGGAGCTGATGACGGAGTTTGGCTCCCGTAGGAGCCCGGGCGGAGTCCTCCTTACGGTTGGAGTCGTGGGCGGAGCCCGGCTCCCGTGGGAGTTCGGGCGGAGTCCTCTCGGAGTTGAAGTCGCAGGCGGAGCCCGGCTCTCGTAGGAGTCCGGGCGGAGTCCCCTGCAATCAAAATCAGGTGCAAAGTTTGGCTCCCGTAGGAGTCCGGACGGATCTTACCGGCAGTCAAAGTTGGCGACGAAGCCCGGCTCCCGTGGGAGTCCGGGCGGGGTCCCCCTTGAGGTCGGAGTCGTGGGCGGAGTCTGGCTCCCGTGGTAGTCCGGGCGGAGTCCTCTCGGAGTTGAAGTCGTGGGCGGAGCCCGGCTCCCGTAGGAGTCCGGGCGGAGTCCTCTCGGAGTTGAAGTCGCGGGCGGAGCCCGGCTCCCGTAGGAGTCCGGGCGGAGTCCCCTGCAATCAAAATCAGGTGCGAAGTCCGGCTCCCGTAGGAGTCCGGACGGATCTTACCGGCAGTCGAAGTTGGCGACGAAGCCCGGCTCCCGTGGGAGTCCGGGCGGGGTCCCCCTTGAGGTCGGAGTTGTGGGCGGAGTCCGGCTCCCGTGGGAGTCCGGACGGAGTCCTCTCGGAGTTGAAGTCGCGGGCGGAGCCCGGCTCCCGTAGGAGTCCGGGCGGAGTCCTCTCGGAGTTGAAGTCACGGGCGGATCCCGGCTCCCGTAGGAGTCCGGGCGGAGTCCCCTGCAATCAAAATCAGGTGCGAAGTCCGGCTCCCGTAAGAGTCCGGGTGGAGTCTACTTGTGGTTGAAGTTGTCGGTGGAGTCCGGCTCCCGTAGGAGTCCGGACGAAGTCTGTCTGCAGCCGTTGGAGTCGAGAACGAAGCCCGGCTCCCGTAGGAGTCCGGACGGAGTCTTCCTGGAATTAAAGTCAAAGGCGAAGTCCGGCTCCCGTAGGAGTCCGGACAAGGCTAACCGGCAGTTGATGTTGAGGACGGAGCCCGGCTCCCGTAGGAGTTCGGACGGAGTCTACTTGCAGTTGAAGTTGTCAGCGGAGTCCGGCTCCCGTAGGAGTCCGGACAAAGTCTGTCTGCAGCCGTTGGAGTCGAGGACGAAGCCCAGCTCCCGTAGGAGTCCGGGCAGAGTCTTCCTGCAATTAAAGTCAAAGGCGAAGTTCGGCTCCTGTAGGAGTCCGGACAAGGCTTACCGACAGTTGATGTTGAGGACGGAGCCCGGCTCCCGTAGGAGTTCGGGCGGAGTCTACTTGCGGTTGAAGTTGTCGGCGGAGTCCGACTCCCGTAGGAGTCTGGACGAAGTCTGTCTGCAGCCGTTGGAGTCGAAGACGAAGCCCGGCTCCCGTAGGAGTCCGGGCGGAGTCTTCCTGCAATTAAAGTCAAAGGCGAAGTCCGGCTCCCGTAGGAGTCCGGACAAGGCTTACCGGCAGTTGATGTTGAGGACGGAGCCCGGCTCCCGTAGGAGTTCGGGCGGAGTCTACTTGTGGTTGAAGTTGTCGGCCGAGTCCGGCTCCCGTAGGAGTCCGGACGAAGTCTGTCTGCAGCCGTTGGAGTCGAGGACGAAGCCCAGCTCCCGTAGGAGTCCGGGTGGAGTCCTCCTGGAGTTGATGCTACGATCGGAGCCCGGTTCCCGTAGGAGTCTGGGCGGAGTCCTCCTTGAGCTGATTCTGCTGAGGACTTCGACTGTGGGTATTTTATACCCAACACCAGTCCCCCTACTTTCGAGTTTGAATTTCGAACGAAGGAAGTACAGAGAGATGGGCACAGCCGAAACCATCCTCTCGAATCCTATGCACTGCCGCCCCCAGATATTTTGGCATTAAATGTGCACGTGCTGGAGTCTTTTCGGATCGGGGCGATACGAAGGGACCCTTCGAAATTCTCGCCGGTACACTGACCCAGGTACGGCGCCATAATGGCCCTGCTGATCCATCAGCCGCTTTTAGCCGCCCGTCGGGGGGAGTGGGACACGTGCCGGGTGCAGACTGGCTTGGGGGGATTCATGATCATTATGGCGCCGGATCCCAGGGTCTATTTAAACCCGTCCTCCCACCTTTAGGTGCCCTATTCTGTTCCAGAGTTTCTATCAGTGTCTGCCTTCTCTTCGAGAGCCCTGTTTCAGTGGGCATCTTCTCGAGCCGTAGGTGTCTTCCAAATCATCCCTGTCTTCGTCCCTCTGGTCCCTCAGAGCGATATAGGTTAGTTCCAGCACCTTCAACCTTCTTCCCACCACCTAGGAACTTCTTCTCTGTCATTATTTTTTGCATCCCTCCGAGTTAATTTCCTGTGGCCTCTCATCCCCCATCCTGTCCGTCTTCTTAGGGACCTTTAAAGCCCTCCTTCAAAACTTCCCGAAATGTTATCCAGCTCTTCCGCTCCCTGCAGTTCCGGGAGCTCTTCCGCCTCACACCCCCAGGTCCCCTGCTCTGTAGACGAACCTGCGTCTGGGGCTGGGCTCTACCCGATTTTTGCACCGGGCGCCATTCCATGTTCCCTGACCTCGGAGGAACTCCTTCTGATAAGGGTTCAGTATGGAGTTCCTCTGGAGTATGACCTGGAGCTGCCTGGCCCTTCTGACCGGGCCAGCACTCCCCCATCTGGTCATTTTTGTTTGTACCAGGAAGCGTTCCGTGCCGGACTCTGGCTTCCGCTTCCTCCCTTTGTTGTTGCCCTCTTCCGCTTCTTAGACATCTCCTTGGCTTCCGTGGCCCCGAATTCTTTTAGGTTTTTGATAGGATTTCTCTCCCTTTGCCATGTAGTCGAGGTCCAACTGTCCCTCTCCCTGTTTAGGCACTTCTATACTTTCAAGCGCCATCCTTCGGCGAAGGACTGGTGGTACTTCTCCCCCCAGTTCGGCAAGAAGGGGTTGCTGAAAGGCGTCCCTTCTTCAATCCACAATTGGAAGGAAAAATATCTCTTCATCCACTGCCCGACCTTGAGACTGGGCTTGCCCCCTTGGGGCTCTCTGAGGGATTCTGTCCGTCGGGCCCCCAGCCTGGGGGAGGATGACCTCCAGGCTGCCCGGAAGCTTCTAGCTTACTCCGCTCCTTCCCTTCCCAATCTTCTGAGGGAGTAATTTCTTTTCAACATCGGTCTGAGTCCCCAGGATCCAGTGAGTATTCATCTTTTACCTTATCTTCTCTTTTCATGCCTTTCTCCTTTTCCTTTCTCTTTTTACCTCTTCTTCCTTCTCTCTCTTTTTTCCCTCTGTTTCTTTCTTTCTTTCTTCCCCTTTCTTCTCTCTTTTTTTTTTTTTTTGACTCTTGACTGATTGGTTTGCTTCTTTTTCTTCTTTCCTTTTCTCTCTCTCTTTTTCTCTTTTTCTTCTCTTATTTTTTTTTTTTTTTAGGAATGGACATCGAAGCAGCGTGGATGCTTGCCAGGGGCCTTAGGGCCCACAAGAAAAAGGGCGCTGCGACCTCCGGATCAGTGAAGAGGGCCAGGGCAGAGGAGTCGAGCTTAGCTGCATCCGTCCAGGTGGCCCCGGCCATCGATATTCCCTTGGATGCCGAACCAACGGCTCCCCGGGCCTCCTCGAGGAGCCCGCCGACTGGGGCCCCCATTTCGGGGGTCTGCTCCATGGAGGCGCCCATAGCCGAGAGGAAAAGAAGGAAATCGGTGGCCCGCAAGGTGAGTAGCCGCCGAACTGCTGCGGACGAGTCCCTCTGCTCTGAAGAGGGGTCGGAGAATCCCTTCAATGATAGGGACTTGATCAGGCGGCTGATCGACGGCTGCATTCTGCCTGACGTCGTTGAGAGGATCGACCGTGCTGATCCTGAGCAGCGGGCCTGGGACTCTTTGGGGTCCTTCCTTGAGGTAAGCGGATCTTCATTTACATGGCTATTCGGCCTTTGTTCTAATTCCCTAGCCGCCCTTACAGATTGGACACCAGCTCCTCGCCTATATCGAGGCGGTGAGCCATGCGAGGAGGGACATCCTCCAGGTGGAGGAACGCTGTCAGGCCGAGGTTGCTCGCCTCCAAGCAAAGATGGCCGAAGTAGTCACCCTCCAGGAGGCCCTGGAAAGAGAGAAACGAGCCCGGGAGGAGGAGAGGCAGACCTTGGAGGAATCGGCAAGAAAGACGGAGGCCGAGGTTGCCAACTTGGTCGAGCAAACTCCGGTCCTGGTCTCGGAGGCCAGAGTCCTTGCGGTAGAGGAATTCAAGGCCTCCACGGAGATGAGGGACCTGAAGGTCCAATTTGGCCAGGAAGCATTCATAAAGGGGTTCGAGCTCTGCCAAGAGAAGCTGGCCAGAAAATTTCCAGAGCTCGACCTCAGCTTCCTAGGCGAGGAGTCTGAAGACGAGATCGGTCCCTCACCAGCCGCCACTGCTGTCACAGCCCTCTTGCCGGGGACGCTGAGTTCTCCACCCCCCACCCCCGAGGTCTGAGACCTCCGATCTTGTACCTTTATTTCATCGCAATTTTTCTTTTCTATTTATCTTCAAAAATCATCCAATCAATAAAGTTGAATTTCTTGTTGCGGACGACTTCTCCTCCCCCCCTCCTTCTCTCTGTTCTCCTTCCTGCAATGAGTCGTGCTTTGACGCTTTTGCCTTCCGATGGCAGTATCCTGCAGAAGCACTCCCCTGCCCCTGGGGGTCCCACTGAAATCGACGATCCAGCGGCTGAAGAAGGAAGTCCTTCACCTGACAAAGAAGTTAAAGAAGATGGAAGGCGAGCTCCGCAGATTGAGAGAAGGTCATTCTGAAGCCACCGCTGAGGCCACCCACTTTCGAAATCTCCACGTGAAGGGGATCATGGAGTATAGCCGTAGGAAGGCGGACTTCACGAAGAAACTCGAGGAATGCAAGAAGAGCGCCAGCGACCGAATTTGGGCCCAGGCCGCCAGGATCAGCGCCCTCAAGGTGGAACTGTCAGCTGCGAAGGGGAAGATCGGCCAGCTGGAAGGAAATTCATCCCGGCTCTTGGCCCGGGTCGACGGTGACCAAGAGTGGTCGAAGAAGGTCTCCGACCTTCAGCAGCAACTTCAGGACGTCGAGGTGAGCCACGACATGCATCGGGCTAGCTGGTGCAGGCAGGTGGAAGAATATAAAGGGAGGTTCAGGGCGGCGGCCGACGAAGTCGTCCGTCTCCAGAGGCAGCTGGTTAGCAGGGCACAGCTTACTTCCGCCCGAGATTCTGATGAGCTCCAAGCCCTGAGAGGCACCGTTGAGGGGATTTCTGTCTCCCTCGGGGAAAAGATAGCTGAGCTGCAACAACTGAAGATCCAACTGGCATACGAGCAGCGGGCCGTCGTAGACGCGGAGGCGGAATCCGAGGTCTTGAGGAAGAGGCATCGAGAGGCGGAGGCCAAGAGCCAGCGACTTCGTCGGGCGCTCCAGGACGCGCTGCAGAAAAGGGGAGGGCTAGAAGAAGAAATTGAGAATCTAAGGCAGTCCTGGTTAAGGGATGGAGTAGATAATTCTAGGTCGGAGGGAGCAGGGCCTCCTTAGAGCTCTTTTCGTCTTTCTGTCTTTTCATGTATTTACTTCCCTTTTTGTCGTTTTGCCTTTCTTTCCTTGGCCTTCCGGGCTTTGTAGCGTGTATATCGGAAATGGAATGAAAAGGGCATTTTGTGTTACCTCGTCCGCGCGTTGCACTAAATTGCCGTCCGTCGAACTTTTCTTGTCGTTTGACTTGTCTGATGTAGACGTCGTTGGGGGGCGACCGGTCGTCGATGTGTTAGCTCGCCTTTCTCGTCGTACATGGCTGCAAGCCCGAGCTTGGCCGTCCGGGCTCTGCATTATTTTGGGGATGTCGTTGTCTTCCTAACCGGTATCGAAAGTCTTTTTAGAGGTCGGGGGTGTTCGGTAGGAACTCTCCATTTCAGTTGGGACGAAGTCCTTTAGGTCTTTTGGTGCGGTTCATCCTTCATCTGTTCCCGTCGTAGTTCGTCATCCTTTCTTTTTAATTTTTCTCCTCTTCTCAGAGTGAGGGCCCTCCTCCCACTTTTCGTGGGGTTGCATAGAAGCGAGGAGGTGCCGTTGAGGGGCTTTTTTCTTTCATCAGATCTTGTTGGGCGGCCGGGTTTCGCCGCCATCAGCCCTTGCTGCAGAAGTCGCGGGTGGAGCCCAGCTCCCGTAGGAGTCCGGGTGGGGTCTTCCTTGGCGTCGTGTACGGAGCCCGGCTCCCGTAGGAGTCCGGGTGGAGTCTTCCTTGGCGTCATGGATGGAGCCCGGCTCCCGTAGGAGTCCGGGTGGAGTCTTCCTTAGCATCATGGACGGAGCCCGGCTCCCGTAGGAGTCCGGGCCTTCCACTTTGCTCGAGCCAGGGCGAGGTTCTCCTCCCGTTCCCGGCTTGGCTGTGGGGGTGCGTTAGGGTGCTGTAAGGCCTCTCCCCCCATCCGATCTAAAAGAACCGGGCCTTTGACTTTGCTCATGTCAGGACGAGGTTCTCCTCCTGTTCCTGACATGGCTGTGGGGGCACATTAGGGCGCTGTAAGGCCTCTCCCCCCATCCGATCTAAAAGAACCGGACCTTTGACTTTGCTCATGTCAGGACGAGGTTCTCCTCCTGTTCCTGACATGGCTGTGGGGGTACATTAGGGCATTGTAAGGCCTCTCCCCCCATCTGGTCTAAAAGAACCGGGCCTTTGACTTTGCTCATGTCAGGACGAGGTTCTCCTCCTGCTCCTGACATGGCTGTGGGGGCACATTAGGGTATTGTAAGGCCTCTCCCCCCATCTGGTCTAAAAGAACCAGACCTTTGACTTTGCTCATGTCAGGATGAGGTTCTCCTCCTGTTCCTGACATGGCTGTGGGGGCGCATTAGGGCGTTGTAAGGCCTCTCCCCCCATCCGGTCTAAAAGAATCGGGCCTTTGACTTTGCTCATGTCAGGACGAGGTTCTCCTCCTGTTCCTGACATGGCTGTGGGGGCGCATTAGGGCGTTGTAAGGCCTCTCCCCCCATCCGATTTTGAGATAGTCGGACTTTCATTTTAGGTATGTTAGGACGGAGTTTTCCCCCATTCCTAACATAACTTTGTTTCAAGCGTTTGGAGGGGTCATATCCAGTCGTAACAAATCCACGCCAGATGGGAAGAGTACGTCAAGTAGAAAGAAATTTAGATTCAAGGTGAAATCGTAAGTGATACATTTACAGATTTTTCGAGTTCCACGGTCGTGGGTGGTCCGCTCCTCCTTGAGGCCCTCCGGTGATGGAATCGATGGTCCCGATGGGAGGCCGGTCCCCGGGTTGCTCCTCCCTTCTTGGCGGTTCAGGCTGCGGAAGGGCCCTTGGCCGATCTCCTCTACCCTCAGGCCTGCATCGGATGAACCTGTCGAGTCGACCTCGTCGAATGAGCTCCTCGATCTCATCCCGAAGTTGGATGCATTCCTCTGTGTCGTGGCCGTGGTCACGGTGGTAGAGGCAGAACTTGTTGGGGTTGCACTTCCCGGGGTGTGTGCGCATCCTCTCCGGCCTAGGGAGCTGCTCCCTGACCTCCATCAATACCTGGGCCTTCGAGGCGTTGAGGGGGGTGTAGTTGCGGAATCTCCCTGGTGGGGAAACCCGCCGAACCCCACGATCCGGGCTTCTCTGCCTGCGCGCCTGGGGTGGAGTATGGGCGTGCTTATGCCCAGGAGGGGATCGAGAACGCAGCCGGGCTTCCTTTGGCCTTTTTTCAATTGCGGGCTTACTCGAGTCTCCCGCTTGCCGCTCCCTCGCCGTCTCTTCATCCTTCATTTTGAAGGCTTCTTCCACTCGGGCGTATCCTTCGGCCCGGGCCAGCAAATCAGCAAAATCCCTGGGATACTTCTTCTCTAGGGAGAACAAAAGATCATTCTTCTGAAGGCCACCCTTCAGGGCAGCCATTGCGACTGATTGGTCCAAGTTTCGGACCTCCAGCGCTGCGATGTTGAAGCGATTGATGTAGGCCCGAATGGACTCCCCTTCCCTCTGCTTGATGTTGATGAGGGACTCCGAACCCTTCCGGGGGCGCCGGCTGCTGATAAAATGGGCCATAAATTGGTGGCTCATTTGATCGAAGGAAAAGATGGTACCCGATTTCAAAGTCGAGTACCAGTTCCTTGCCGCTCCCTTCAAGGTGGACGGGAAGGCCCGACATAGAATGGCATCAGGAGCACCGTGAAGCAGCATCATCATCTAGAAGGCCTCCAGATGATCAACCGGGTCCGAAGTCCCGTCGTAGCTTTCGAACTGGGAAAGCTTGAAGTTTGGCGGGATCGGTTCCTGCATGATCATTTGGGAGAAGGGAGGGTCAGTACAAATATCCTCACCATAAGCGGGAGGCGCATGACGGAGTTCTTCGATCCGCTGGTTCATCTCCTGGAGCCTCCGGTCCAGGAAATCCTCTCGACTTCGAGTCTCGAGGGTCCTCTGGCAGAATGGAGGCAGGGATCTTCCAGGGGTGGAGTCGTGGTCTGATTGAGGGCTCTCTATCCTCGGGTTCATTTTCCCAGGAAGGATGGGGCGGCTAGCCCAGGTGGCCCACCCCGCCGTCGGATTCTGGTGTTCCGGGGATGCCCTTTCCGGGCGTACCGATGCCTGCGGCTGCTGCTGCTGCATAGCTTGCACAGCTTCGGTGAGGCCTCTGACCTACTGCGCCAGCAGGTCAAACTGCTCCGCACCGACCGCCGCCGCCGGAGGAGGAGGAGGAGGTTGAGAAACAGGAGGGGAGGCCGGAGCCTGAGATCTGACCGCAGAGGCCGTGGACCGTCGCGTGGACGCCTTGCGAGGAGGCATCAAGTATGGATCCCGTCGGGGAACAAGGAGTGGGTGTCGGAGGAGACGATCGGGGGCGGCTCCGTTGAACGCTCCTTCAAAAACAAGGGTACTGTAAAGACACAGCCCCTTCCTCTAGCGCCAATCCTGTTGGTGCAAAAGTTCGCTTGCATCGGAGAAGCTGGAGTCGAGGAAGTCATGGTCGCCGTCGGGACCTGCAAAGAAAGTCTAAACCGAAGGTGGGGTTGCTCCGGCAAGACCCTCCAACGCTCAAGTCAGTTCTCTGCCTCAACAAGAATGGAGTGCTCAAATGGAGAATTTAGCAGAGTTTTTAGATGAAAGATGAGAGCTTATTGAATAACGTATCTGGAGCCCCCTTTTATAGGCGGAGGGGGCAGTAGCCTGACAGCGACCTCTGTAACCGTCTGGCAGTGGGCTGCCCAGGGTCAGGTGGAGTTTGCTGCGAAGAGTAGTGGAGTGGACCCGTGGCTATCACCGGGGTGTGCCACGTGGAGTCTGTCGCAGGGAGTGGAGCGGCGTCTGTTGTCGCAACTTGCCAGCGGATGGGAGAATCGTGCGGTATCCATCGCAGGAAGTGGAGTAGGATCGTGGCCGTTATTGTGGCCTGCCAGGGAGTAGTGGAGCTGCGTGAGATCCATCGTAGGAAGTGGAGTAGTGCTGTGACCGTGACTGCGGCCTGTCAGGGAGTGATGGAGCTGCACGGAATCCATCATAGGAAGTGGAGCAGTGCTGTGACCATTACTGCGGCCTGTCAGGGAGTGATGGAGCTGCGCGGAATCCACCGCAGGACGTGGAGCAGGATCGTGGCCGTTATTGTGGCCTGCCAGGGAGTGCAAATCCATCGGCTGAAGTTCGGCAGCGGTCGGAGCTGATGACGGAGTCTGGCTCCCGTAGGAGCCTGGGCGGAGTCCTCTATACGGTTGGAGTCGTGGGCGGAGCCCGACTCCCGTGGGAGTCCGGGCGGAGTCCTCTCGGATTTGAAGTCGCGGGCGGAGCCCGGCTCCCGTAGGAGTCCGGACGGAGTCCCCTGCAATCAAAATCAGGTGCGAAGTCCGGCTCCCGTAGGAGTCCGGACAGATCTTACCGGCAGTCGAAGTTGGCAATGAAGCCCGACTCCCGTGGGAGTCCGGGCGGGTTCCCCCTTGAGGTCGGAGTCGTGGGTGGAGTCCGGCTCCCGTGGGAGTCCAGGCGGAGTCCTCTCGGAGTTGAAGTCGCGGGCGGAGCCCGGCTCCCGTAGGAGTCCGGGCGGAGTCCTCTCGGAGTTGAAGTCGCGGGCGGAGCCCGGCTCCCGTAGGAGTCTGGGCGGAGTCCCCTGCAATCAAAATCAGATGCGAAGTCTGGCTCCCATAGGAGTCCGGACGGATCTTACCGGCAGTCGAAGTTGGTGACGAAGCCCAGCTCCCGTGGGAGTCCGGGCGGGGTCCCCCTTGAGGTCGGAGTCGTGGGCAGAGTCCAGCTCCCGTGGGAGTCCGGGCGGAGTCCTCTCGGAGTTGAAGTCACGGGCGGAGCCCGACTCCCGTAGGAGTCCGAGCGGAGTCCTCTCGGAGTTGAAGTCGCGGGCGGAGCCCGGCTCCCGTAGGAGTTCGGGCGGAGTCCCCTGCAATCAAAATCAGGTGCGAAGTCCGGCTCCCGTAAGAGTCCGGGCGGAGTCTACTTGCGGTTGAAGTTGTTGGCGGAGTCCGGCTCCCGTAGGAGTCTGGACGAAGTCTGTCTGCAGCCGTTGGAGTCGAGGACGAAGCCCGGCTCTCATAGGAGTCCGAGCGGAGTCTTCCTGCAATTAAAGTCAAAGGCGAAGTCCGGCTCCCGTAGGAGTCCGGACAAGGCTAACCGGCAGTTGATGTTGAGGACGGAGCCCGGCTCCCGTAGGAGTTCGGGTGGAGTCTACTTGCGGTTGAAGTTGTCGGCGGAGTCCGGCTCTCGTAGGAGTCCGGACGAAGTCTGTCTGCAGCCGTTGGAGTCAAGGACGAAGCCCGGCTCCCGTAGGAGTCCGGGCGGAGTCTTCCTACAATTAAAGTCAAAGGCGAAGTCTGGCTCCCGTAGGAGTCCGGACAAGGCTTACCGGTAGTTGATGTTGAGGATGGAGCCCGGCTCCCATAGGAGTTCGGGCGGAGTCTACTTGCGGTTGAAGTTGTCGGTGGAGTCCGGCTCCCGTAGGAGTCCGGACGAAGTCTGTCTGCAGCCGTTGGAGTCGAGGACGAAGCCCGGCTCCCGTAGGAGTCCGGGCGGAGTCTTCCTGCAATTAAAGTCAAAGGCGAAGTCCGGCTCCCGTAGGAGTCCGGACAAGACTTACCGGCAGTTGATGTTGAGGACGGAGTCCGGCTCCCGTAGGAGTTCGGGCGGAGTCTACTTGCAGTTGAAGTTGTCGGTGGAGTCCGGCTCCCGTAGGAGTCCGGACGAAGTCTGTCTGCAGCCTTGGAGTCGAGGATGAAGCCCGGCTCCCGTAGGAGTCCGGGCGGAGTCTTCCTGCAATTAAAGTCAAAGGCGAAGTCCGGCTCCCGTAGGAGTCCGGACAAGGCTTACCGGTAGTTGATGTTGAGGACGGAGCCCGACTCCCGTAGGAGTTCGGGCGGAGTCTACTTGCGGTTGAAGTTGTCGGCGGAGTCCGGCTCCCGTAGGAGTCCGGACGAAGTCTGTCTGCAGCCGTTGGAGTCGAGGATGAAGCCCGGCTCCCGTAGGAGTCCGGGCGGAGTCCTCCTGGAGTTGATGCTGCGATCGGAGCCCGGTTCCCGTAGGAGTCCGGGCGGAGTCCTCCTTGAGCTGATTCTGCTGAGGACTTCGGCTGTGGGTATTTTATACCCAACATCATGTTTGGGATGTCTTGTATGTTAGAAAATATGTCCTAAAGCCAATCGTTTAGATGATTGTATTTTTTATAATTTGTATATAAATTATGAATTAATAAATATTATTTGGTATTATTCATCATAAGGTGTATCTTCCTTATTGAATTCTAATATTATGATGTAGTTCTTAGAACTATATAACAATCGATAAAGGAGGATTTATCGAATAGTTCTTAAATATGTTCGTGATCAAATGATACATTATTAAGGGACAATGATGTTTATCAAGTGTAAGTCATTGTGTACCATATAGGTTGGTTATTCTCTTAACTAAGAAATGTGGAGACACTGGTATGGCATACATGTGAGATATAGAAGTACATCATCACTAAACAAGTGACTCATTTGTGGAGTATTTTGCTATCAAGAGCAGCTCGTGAAGAATATGAATATAAGTATCTCTCCGATCTGAGATCATTATGGTGACTTACAAGCAACTCACTGTGCTTTGGTGTTGGACTATCTGAATTTTTAATTTAACGATGAAAGATTTCTAGACACAATCAAGTACTTTGTGATAGTTGGTGTGTGGATCAAGATGGGATTGACCCCTCCACATTATACAAGTTGATGCATCACTGTATTTCAATTGAGTAAGACCTTGACTAGGGCAATCCATATGATGGATCATAGGATTTGAAAAAGATTAAAATATAATGTGGATGACTAATCCAGGATTGACAGTTAAATCCTAGATCGTCCTGAGCATTCAGAGTCAAAAGGATGAATTATGCGGTAACTATATTGCATAGTTCTTAAGTATTATCTTGCAAATATTTGATCTATCTGGATGTTGGGAACCATTGCTAGATGGTAACTTTGATTAATATAAGAAACAGTTTCTGCGCTACCGACTTAGTGTTTGAATCTATGGAGTTCCGCACAAAGTCAAGCAACATCGAAAAAAATTAACCTAAGTCTATAAGTTCCATTTAGAAGTACGTAACTTGATTAAATGAATAGATTAGCTTAATTAAGAATTAAGTTAAGATTCATACGGGATTAAACAAGTTGACTATGTCTAGCTAGCACTAGATATGAGGTTCAGATTTAATTTTGGAGATAATGATGATTTGATCAATAATCTAAAAGATTTATGAGAGATTGAATTTATGTTCTAATTAATTTTAGATTTGATTTGATTTAATTAAGATTTGATTAGGTTAAAAATTTAAATTAAACTTAGATCAAAATCTTAATTAGATTAGGATTGACAGTCTCTTCGAGTTTGGTTCAAATCAGATTCGAATTAGACTTAATTTGGACCCAAATTGGATGAAATTCTTAGAGTCCCAAATAGTAGGGACTCTCTCTCATGGGTGGCCGACCAAGTGAGGAAGTAAGGCACTAAAAAGTTTCCACCCAATTTTTTTGTGCGTGTGAAGAATGTTCACGTGAAGGGTTGGTGCAAAACCTTTCTCTCCTAGGTTTCCTAATTAGTTAGGAGTCCTAACAACTTTAGGACATTGATTAAAATTTGGATGCCTCATCTATTTAAAGGGATCACCTTAATCCATGATATGGAGGTCTTGATTTTGTGCGACAAAACTAAGAGGAAAAGAAAAGCTACCATGAGACTCCTAAGAGTAGGGCATGCTGATTTTTTTTAGCTTGGGGTTTTTTTTTTTTGGATGGGTCTTCTTGACGTCTTCTTCTCTCTTGGCATAAAGACTTCTTCCCTAATCTTCTACCATTAGATTGGATCTTGATGGAGTCCCTTTGCTTCTCTTCTAAGGATTGATGCGCAAGACTCATCCCTCTTCCCTACGGAGCCTAGCGTGCATGCGAAGTAGAGGGTCTGTGCATTCAGACCTCGCTAGGCATCGAATTTAAGTTTTTAGGAGATGTTGATCCCTATTCCACTATGGATAAGATAATCTATAATTATTATATAATCTTTAGAATATAAAAATTTTTCAGATGCACTCTAACGATTCGATCAGATTGGATATTTTTTCTTCAACTGGTATCAGAGCTAGGCTAATATATAGATACATAGATTAATTTTTTTCATACATATATATGTGATATATAATCAAATTTTTATGATATATAATAAATCTGATTTACATCTATTAATATAAAATTTTTGATTTGGTTTTGATTAGATTTCAAAAACCAAATCAATGGTTGATTGAAAGTTGTTATAAATCTGTTAATATAGAATTTTCTTGATACAAATTTTTACTGAAATAACAATCAAATTAAAATTTATTTTAAATCTATTTTAATAAAATTTTTATGGTATTATTTTGAATTAGAAGTTATACTTAATCAAGATCTGAATTGAATCTCTTTTGATAGATTTTCAGATCTAATTTTAAGCAAAATTTTGTATAACATCAAATTGGGTCTAACCAGAATTTTATTTTCATGCATTCATGTGTGTATTTGAATTATTTTTCTAAATAATTTTAGATCTCAATTAAATATTTTATATGTTGTATACAAGTAGATTCAGATCTAAAATTTATTTGCAATATTATATGATGATGTGATCTAATTATTAGATTAGATGCATAATATATATGATATGATCATGTTCATATGTGTGCACGCTTGAATTTTGTTTATTGCATGGGTGGATGTAATTAATTTTAAAAATTAGATTTCTAATCTTAGTAGCCCAGTACTCGAATTGAGATGATCACCAGGCCATCTAGTCATAAGAGGAAGTAGGGACTGAGTCCCTCACTTGTCTATTCGATGAGTTCTCTTATGATGTATGGGGGTGCTACAGTGATCAAGCCTCATAAAAAAATAATGAAAAAAAATTTCAAATTATTTTGATCATGAATATGTTTAGATTAGATCTAAACTAATTTATGATTAATTATAATTTTAATAAAATAAATTTAGATATAAAAATTATTTTAAAATCTGAATCGTATGTTATATATAATGTAATTGGTAGTGATTTAAAAGTTGTCATAATACATGTGATGTACCTATGATATTTAGATTAGATTTATGCATATTTAATTATTAAATATAGATTTAAAAATTAGATTTTAGGATCTAAAACTTGCATGACATATGATGTATGTTTTACTTGAAACTCTAGTAGAATAGTTCTACAAACTAAAACACATATCTCACACACTTAATTTGAAATTAAGTAATCTAGATTTAAGAATTGAAGATACTAAGATACCTCATAAATCGTATGGACTGTGAGTTAGCTTAGATCAGATCTTCTAACTGGTTAGACCTAAGGTTAAAAATAAATATGGACTAATTAGAGAAATTTATTAAATCTAATCAAGAGTTGAATTAGATTAAATCAGAATTTCTCTACATCAACCTCAATAATTGTAGCTTGATCAAGTCTATATTTTTGACTATACCAAATGGATGGATCATGGCTCAATAGTTTAGCCCAAGTCTTTTGGTTGATCAAATCAAAAGTAATCGATCAATTGGTGACTAAGGTAGGTTTGGTAATATTGCTTGACAATACAATCGATGGTTTTTAATTGACAGTCTGCTTATCTGGTCATTTCGATGATGTCTAAGGCAAGCTGAGGCAGGCCCTCCCACCGATCTCACTTATCTGATCAATTTGCTAGATTATATTTTAATTAGGTCACTAATTAATTTGAGTTGACCCATTCCATTAGGATAAATCAGTGTGACTGATTTAGGTGTCTCTAGACCAGACTTATCTCTAGTCTAATTTTTTGACTTGATGAAGTTAGTGGGAGGACTTTTGACTACTAGCTGATCTCTTCTCGTATTCTCAAATTATTAAATCAATTTGACTGATTTAGGTACTCTTAGACTAGCTTATCTCTAGTCTTCTTCATAACTTGATGAAGTCAGTGGAAGGATTTAGACTCGTCAGTCTAATGGACCAGCTTGTCTAGTCCTTCTTGACTTGGTGAAGTCAATGGGAGGATTTAAGACTCACCGACTAATTACTTATCAAATTATTAACTAAATTTTTAAAATTATTAGGTCCATACAATGAGCTAGTTATGAGGATAACTAGATCATAGCCTCCCATTAAGTTGGATGATAATGGGTCCATTAGTCTGATA
Source organism: Elaeis guineensis (assembly GCF_000442705.2). Taxonomy (NCBI): domain Eukaryota; kingdom Viridiplantae; phylum Streptophyta; class Magnoliopsida; order Arecales; family Arecaceae; genus Elaeis; species Elaeis guineensis. The sequence goes on along the minus strand of NC_026005.2, from coordinate 51,919,415 downwards.
ATTATTGGAGGCCCAAAGGTCTAGTGCTTATCTGCTATTGAAATTATGATTCATAATATGATAACTCAGTCGTACCTCTCTGATGGGTGGTTAGGTTGGCTGCCCAAAATCGGGTCTGATCATTTATTGGTTAAATGGGCTGAGCATGGTCATATTAATGGTTGGACCTAATCAGGACTTTCAGTAGAGGCCCTAGCCTACTGAAATGAAATCTGGGATAAAATTATTACTAAAAATTATTTAAAAAAATAATTGGTTAAGAACCTACCCATAGATGTACATGGGTTGGGCGGCTAAAGTTGGATCCATGTGTAGTCTGTGTGGATTCTAGTACCTACTAAAGAATTAAGATAATTTCTCAAATTGAAGGTAGAGGCTACCAATTCGAACAAAATAGTAGAAGAACCTTTAGACTAAAATCCAAGTCTTTAGGATTAAATAATTCCTATACTAATATGTCTTTTATTTTTCTTTCAGTAGTGGCTAGTAGTTTATCGCTTCACTCACTATTAGACAATGATATGCTTATAGGATCAAATTTCAATAATTGATATCAAAAGTTGAGAATAATTCTCGAGCATGAATAGATCCTATATGTGATTACGGATCCTACACCTGAAGTACCAGCTTTCAATGCTGATGCGATGATTAGAGACACTTATCAGAAGTGGCTCAATAACTGTACGACAGTTCGTTGCATAATGAGGGCTGCTATGAGTGATAAATTTAGTTATAAATTTGATGATGCTCAGTCGAAAGAAGTGCTTCAAATGTTGAACAAGTCTTTTGGCACACTTGAAGATTTGTCCTTAATAAGGTATCGATCCTCTAAGAGAGAAAAGATAAGTATGGCGTAGTGGTGTCATGCTAAGGCTTCCAAGCCCAATCGAACAAACCATTCTAAGGCAAATCAGAGTTAGGCAGAATGCTTCTTTTGTAAGAAGTTGGGGCACTGAAAGCGAAATTGTCCTCTATATGTAGCTTCCCTTGACTCGAACAGGTCTAGGAAGAGAAATCAGTATAGGATTGCTAGACAAGGTACTTATATGATAATACCTTATAATTTTTCTATCTATGCTGCTATTATCTAGGTATTGAATATCGAAAGTCCATTCATATCTATAATTTGTTGCAGAGACTTCAGATTAGTAGAAAATTTGAGAAAAGCGAACGATTCTTGAATGTTGGAGATGGAAGAGCTATTCTAGTTCTAGCTATAGAAAAAGTTCAGCTTGTTCTCAATTCAAATATCATTATTTTAGATGATTGTCATTATTGTTCATCCTTCCTTGTGAATGTTATTTTCATAGTCCTTTTGGCCAAGGATGGTTATAATGTTTTAATAAAAAAAAATTTCTATGATATCATTATGAATGATGTCACGATTATGTGTGGATAAATTAAAAGATGGTATTTATATTTTATCATAGCCTATTAGTATAATGTACACATTAAACAAACACCCAAGAATAGATAATATCATAGATGCCTACCTATGGTATTATAGGCTCGATCATATAAATGAGAATAGGATAAACATGTCAACTAAAGAGGGAGTTCTCGACATCGATGATTGTGAATCATTACCGATGACCAAGTCATCCTTTATTGGAAAGGATTAATGAGCCAGCGATGTTCTAGGTCTCGTACATAGTGATGTATGTAGACCTATGAACATAGGCACCAAAGGAGGGTATTACTACTTTATTACATTTACTGACAATCTATCGAGGTATGGGTACATCTATCTTATGAAGCATAAATCTGAATCATTTGAAATATTTAAATGATTCCATAATGAAGTAGAGAAATAAATTGGAAAGAGTATTAGAACTCTTCGATCTGATCGAAGAGATGAATATCTTTCTAATGAGTTTTTGATATATCTAGAAGAGAATAGAATTCTCTCGTAATGGATACCTCTTGAGAGAAGGAATGAAATCTTGTTAGACATTGTTTGGTCCATGATGGGGTTTATAAGTCTATCGATCTCTTTTTGGGGTTATGCCTTTGAGATTGCTAATTTTGTTTTGAACAACATTCTGAGTAAATTGATCACAAAAACTCTATATGAGATATAGACTGGATGTAGACCGATACCCTCTTACCTTAGGGTTTGGAGTTGTTCGATTTATGTAAAATATTTATAGATCGATAAGCATGGATCACGGTTCGATAATTGCTTAATTGTAGGGTACCCTAAGGAGTCTAGAACATGCTATTTTTACTATGCTGAAGAACAAAAGATGTTCATCAACAATAGGGCATTCTTTTTAGAAAAGAAGTTCTTTGATGAAGAAACTGATGCCATTAAGATTAAACTTGATAAAGTTCAACAGGTAGAAGAACCGACACAGACTAGTAAAAATATAGAACAAGTTCTGATTAGATCAAACCTAGAGCCCATTATTAAGGTACCTTTAAGAAAGTCCAATAAAGTACTACATCAGCCAGATAGATACTATGATTTATTAGTCTGGGATAGTGATCTTGTTGAACTAAATGAGAACGATAAGGATCTGATCACCTACATTGATGCCATGCAAAGATCCGACTCTGACTAGTGGCTTGATGCCATAAAATCCAAGATGGAGTCCATTAAGATCATTGGTGTATGGACACTAGTTGATCTACTCGAAGGAATAAAATCCATAGGGTGTAGATGGATTTTCAAAAGAAAAAGAGGCACAAACAAGAAGGTGAAAATCTATAAAACCCGTTTGGTTGCTAAAGGATATCGTCAGCATTATGGTATTGACTATGACGAGATATTTTCTCCTGTGGTAATGCTCTCAGAGTTGGAACATGCATTTTAATAAGATCAAAATGTATGGTTTTGTTAGGAAGAAGAAGAACCTTACATATATAAGTGGGCTAATAGTTCTCAAGTCATCTTTCTTACACTGTATATGGATGACATACTGTTAATGAGAAATAAAATTCTCACTTTATAAAGTATAAAGCTGTAGCTATCATCACAGTTCTCCATGAAAGATTTGAGAAAAGCATCCTACATTCTAAGGATGAAATTCTATAGGGATAGATCTAACAGGTTGCTTGAATTATCTCAATCCACATACATAGACACCGTGCTGAAATGGTTCAAAAAATACTATCTCCCGATAGATCATGAAATTACTCTCTCTAAGAAAGATTGTCTGACAACTCCTCAAGAAAAAGCATATGAGTAGAGTCCCATATGCTTCGACAGTGGGATCTATCATGTATGCCATGACATGTACGAGGTCAGATGTGGTATACTCACTAGGAGTAGTGAGTAGGTACCAGTCTGATCTGGGTGAGAATCATTGGAAGGTTGTAGAGACAACCTTTAAGTATTTGAGAAATACTAAGGATCAATGGTTAATCTATGGAGACACTGACTTAAAGCTTGTGGGATATATTGATTTCAGTTTCAATCAGATCATGATGATGGCAGAGGTGTGTCAGGTTATATATTTATCCTAAATGAAGAAGCAATCTACTGAAAAAGTTTCAGCCAATTCACCGTAGCCAATTCAATATGTGAGGTAGAGTATCTTGCGGCATCTGATGCTGCCAATGAAGTGATCTGGTTGTAGAAGTTCATCAGCGAGCTTGGAGTGGCATCCTCCATTGATGGTCCAGTTCTTGTATTGTGACAGTACTGGAGTCATAGCTTAGGCCAATGAATAGTAGTCCCCTCGGAGAACTAAATACACTTTACATCGCCATCACCTTGTATAAAAGATCATAGATAGAGGTGATGTCAATCTTTGGAAGATCGATAGAAAGGAGAACTTGACCGACCCATTTGCTAAAGCCTTCGGAATCAAAGAGTTTGATGAACTTAAACAGAAAATGGGTATTAGATACTGTACCAATTGACTTTAGTTCAAGTGGGAGTTGTTAGAAAATATGTCCTAAAGTCAATCGTTTAGATGATTGCGTGTAATTTGTATATGAATTATGAATTAATAAATATTATTTGACATTATTCATCATAAGGTGTACATCTTCCTTGTTGGATTCTAATATTATGATGAAGTCTTTAGAATTATATGATAATCGATAAAGGAGGATTTATCGAATAGTTCTTAAACATATTCGCAATCAAACGATACGTCATTAAGAGACGATGACATTTATCAAGTGTAGGTTATTGTGTGCTATATAAATTGGTTGTGCTCTTAACCAAAGAGTGTAGAGATACTGGTATGGCATATAGGTGAGATGTAGGAGTACATCCTTATAGAATAAGTGACTCACTTGTAGAGTGCTCTATTATCAAGAGCAGCTCGCGAAGAATATGCACATAAGTATACCTCTGATCTGAGATCACCATGGTGACTTGCAAGCAACTCACTGTGTTTTGATGCTAGACTATCTGAATTTCTAATTCAATGATGGAAGGTTTCTGAATACAGTCAAGTACTTATAATAACCGGTGTGTGGATCAAGATGGGATTGACCCCTTCATATTTTAGGAGTTAATGTATCACTATATTTTTATTGAGTAAGACCTCGACTGGGGTAATACATATGATAGATCATAGGATTTGAAAAAGATTGAAATACAATGTGGATGACTAATCCAGGATTGATAGTTAAACCCTAAGTCGTTCTAAGCATTCAGGATCATAGGGATAAATTATGTGGTAATCATATTTTATGATACTTGAGTGTTGTCTTGCAAAATTTCGACCTATCTAGATGTCAAAAATCATTGCTACATGATAACTTCGATTAGTACAGAAAATAATTTCTGTACTATCAGCTTAGTGTTCGAACCTATAGAGTCACGCACAAAGTCAAACAACATAGGAATAATTGATCTAAGTCTATGAGTTCAATTTGAAAGTATGTGACTTGATTGAATGAACAGATTAGCTCAATTAGGAATTAAATTAAGGATCAGATGGGATTAAACAAGTTGACTATGTCTAGCTAGCACTAGACCTAAGGTTCAGGTTTAATTTCAGAGATGATGATGATCTGATCAATGATCTAAAGAATTTATAAGAGATTGAATTTATGTCTTAATTAATTTTAGATTAGATCTGATTTAATTAAGACTTGATTGGATTAAAAATCTAAGTTAAACTTGGACCAAAATCCTAATTAGAATAGGATTGACAGTCTCTTCGAGTTTGGTTCGAATCCGGTTTGAATCAGGTTCGAATTGGATTCAATTTGGATCCAAATTGGATGAGATCCTTAGTCTTAAATAGCAGGGACTCTCTCTCATGGGTGGCCAACCAAGTGAGGAAGTGAGGCACTAAAAAGTTTCCACCTAATTTTTTTGTGCGTGTGAAGGATGTTCATGAAGGGTTGACGCAAAACCTTTCTCTCCTAGGTTTCCTAATTGGTTAGGAGTCCTAACTTCTTTAGGACATTGATCAAAATGTGGACATCTCATCTATTTAAAGGGAGCACCTTAATCCATGATATGGAGGTCTTGATTTTATGCGACAAAAACAAGAGGAAAAGAAAAACTACTATGAGAAAATTAAGAGTAGGGCATGCAGATTTTTTTTAGCATGGGTTTTTTTTTTTTGGGTGGGTCTTCTTGACATCTTCTTCTCTCTTGGCATGAAGACTTCCTCCCTAGTCTCCTACCATTAGATTGGATCTTGACGGAGTCCCCTTGCTTCCCTTCTAAGAATTGATGCACAGGACTTTATCCCTCTTCTCTGTGGAGCCTGGCGTGCGTGTGAAATAGAGGGTCTGTGCGTTCAGACCTTGCAAGGCATCAAATTCGAGTTCACTAGGAGATTTTGATCCCTATTCTATTGTGAACAAGGTGGTCTATAATTGTTATGTAATCTTTAGAAAAAAAAATTTTTCAGATGCACCCTGACGATCCGATTAGATTGGATATTTTTTCTTTATTGTATGCTTGTGGAGAGTTTTCTCCATGAGTATGTGATAGTTGCTATGATCCTTTGGCTCACAACCTCAAGTTAAGGGCATGACAATTAATATGGCATTAAGGTATAACTGACTAAATAATGACATAAAGAATTAGATATGAGTGTAGGTGGATAGACACTAGGGACATTAGGATAATAATTTATATTGATTGTGATATAATTTAGAAACTAAGATTTGACACAAATATGTTGATGGATTTAAATTAAAACTACACAAGCGGAAGCATAGTAATTTGAATTATTTTCAAACTGATCAGAATAGTAACTTATTTTTGAAAAGTATTATGATTGAAGACTCTGTCTTGAAGTTAGAGAATGACTTGAGGTGGAAGTAACACTAAATTTTTTGAAGACTCGGGCAAGAAAAGTTTTAAGGATAAAGTTTCTTTTTAGGGGGGATAATATAATATTTTGACCAAAATAAAAGGGCCAGAGTCCTAATTTAGGCTCACCCACTAGAAATAGAGCTCAAAAGGCTTAGCATGAATTTTAAAGTATGAAAAAAAAATAGAGAGATAAAGAAGACTCCGATCGAGAGTCTTCTTCCTCTCAATTTTCTAGTGGAAATCAAAGTTGAGAAGGAGTTGGACTCCTCCCCTCAAGCTCTATTTACAAGGCTTTCCCATCCTTCCTATTGAAGATTGAATGCCCAACTTTGAGGAATCACGCTAGATTGCACGAGTTTTTATCTGATGGTGTCTACCAGAATAGTGTCCAAAAATAGGCAGAAAATCAGGTACGAGGTCAACCATCTTTGATTAACCCTCCTCCCTTTCTTTTATAACTTTTGGAGCATAGATTCCAATCGATAAATCACCATTTTTCCTAGAAATCTGATTCCCCTATATTTTCCATGAGGTTTTAAGGCATTTTTGGCTTCAATTATTGATGCCAATCATCTCCAGCTATGCCACCATGGCTAGTGTCATTGATAGCAACCACCACCATCAATCACTACAAGATTTTATCATTTTAATGACAACTTTTTTGTAACAACTACCTAGAGTTGTCACCAATATTGTCCTTTTTAGTGGCAACTTTTTTATGGCAACTATCTAGTGGAGGTTGCTACATTCTGAGATTGAAGCGTGCATGATCACAAGGCTCCTATTTTGCATAGGAAACAAGGAGGAACAAAAACAAAAGAAGGAAAGAAAAATGGAAGAAAAAGAACAAAAGGAGAAAAGAAAAAAAAAAGAAAAAAAAAGAGAGGGAAAGATAGATTCTCTCTTCCCTCTTCTCTTCACCTTCCTCTCTCTTCTCACTTTCTCTCTCTACTTTCTCTGTCTATAAAATTTTATTTTCTCTCTCTATGTTTCTTTCATTAAAAGTGTCTCTCTCTAGATTGCACCTCTTTTCAAAGATTTTTTGGATCTTAAATAAACCTTTTAATAACCTTGATAGAACTTAGTGCAGGGATCTTAATCATTGATTATCGAATAGCCCGTCAGTCCCCACCTTGATCAGATCAAGCATCATGAGATTATGCCTAACTCTCAAATTATAGTTGATCAGTTGGATCCCTTAGATTGAATCGATTGGGATGTCGGGCGCTACCGCATCGCCAGCCTTGTGAGGATTTTTATTCTTAACATAATCATGATTAAATTTTGATAAAAATATAATTTTAGATATTAGTTTTGAAAAAGAATTTTGGGAAGCTCATTGTTTGTGCAAGATTAAAATGACTCCATGTCGAATAAAAGAGACTACTTGAGGTACTGCTAGAGAGATATCAAACTAATAGAATGATGGTACTTCTTTGTAAGTTGCTGGCACTTCTCAGCAGGAGGAAGTCATCAATCCTATCAGGAACGCCCAAACAAAGTAGAAAGAATCAAGTATGGCTCAAATAATACAGACAGTAATCGATTTGGTGCAATCACAGTAGTAGTTACAGCAACAATTACTGCATCAATGGCAAGTGCAACAACAAACATTACCACTACAAGGATGTGGAGAGTAGCAAGAGCAACAAAGCAATATTATACAATTTAGGAAGTGGTCTCCACCAGCTTTTAAGAGGATTATCTAAGAATTAGCTTATAGAGATGGAGAAAGCATTTACTATTAAGAGATGCCATGATGATGAGAAGATCATATATACATGTATATATTACAAAGTGAGGCATTCAATTGATGGCTAAGACTAGAATACAAATATGAACAAGATGGAAAATAGCTCACCTAGGAGAGATTCCAAAGGGCATTTTAGGATCAATATTTTCTTAGAGTGTAAAAATTTATAAAGACCAAGAGTTTATTTATCTAAATAAAAGAATATGATAGTTACTAAGTATTAAGCTAAATTTATAGATCTTGCCAAGTTTGTCCTACAGTTGGTTGAGGATGAGCATGATTAAATACATAAATTTAAGATGGGATTGAAGATAAAAATTAGAAAGTAGATGGTACCAGATGATTAACCACTCATGCAGATGTGGTTAATGAAGAACATGCAGAAAAGAAAAGAAATCGAAAGAAAAGATATAGGTTGAACGAATCTCAATGGTAGAATAATAAATATACTCAGGGTTTGAATAAAAGGTCAATTAGTGATAACTTTGGATCGATCGATAACATCAAGTGTTCATGATGTGGTATAAATCATGTAGTAAATGATTATCATTGGAATATTAGTGCATATCTTGGTTGTAGTTAGAAAGGTCACAAAATAACTAATTGCTCATAAAGAATGGAGAGTCAACCTATATTGATAGATGAACAAAATAAGGAAGCTTGAAACTTCAGACCCAAGAAAGAATTTATGCTCTTATGCAACAAGATGCATAGACTTCCGATGCAATGATAACAGAGTCTGAGAAAGATTCTCAGAATAAATTCAACTTGTTGATTGGTTCCACTTATAAGGTAAGCAATGTGATTTTTTTCTAAATTTATTGATAAATTGTATAGTATTTATATCATTAAACTTTAAGTTATATCGACACCCTGCTAGTGGAGGTTGTGCACTGGTATATCGATATCCTACTAGTAAGGGTTGTGCGCTGATATATCGACATCCTATCAGTAGAAGTTATGTACTGGTATATCGATATTTTGTTAGTAGAGATTTTATATTGGCATATCATCACCCTACTAGTGGGGGTGATACGTTTGCATTTTTACTATGCTAAGCTTATTTTGGCCTAATCATGGGGTATAAATGTTGTCATAATTCATGACTGTCAAGGTGAGCCAGATGTTTTAAAAGAAGTTAATTTATGAATGAAAATAGATTTAAAAATTAAATTTTAAAAATAATGAATTTACATGAATCTTATTTTGATTAGTGTTGTATATTTTGAATTAAATTTTGAATTAAAAAATTACTTGATTTATCTAGCTAAAGTGTCATTATTTACTAGGTTGTCAAGCTCATCATCCTTTCTTTCTTTTTCAAATTTAGATCCTTAGTTTTGGATATGGATACTGCATAGGAGAGAGATTAGAAGCGGGATTCAATAATATCAACAGTGTTTAGATTTAGATCTACTATTATTAGTTGAGATTTATCAATCAAGATTTATTTGACATAAAAACTTTCAAGTATATTTATTAGTTGAATTTATTATTTGAATATTGACTTTTAGTTATTTAAATCAATTATGCTATGATGCATTGATATTGTGTTTGAAATGCTTCGTATGCTTGTCAAGAGGGTTCTCCATGAGTATGCGGTGATTACCATGACTCATTAGCTCACTATCTCAAATTAGGGAGGTGATAATCATGATCCTTAGCTCTAACTAGAAGTGGCAAAGCTAAAAAAAGAGCACATGTAGAGGTGGAAAGGGTAGATTTTGTATCTCCCTTTCTTGCATAAATCAAAACTAATCTATCACGCTTCAAACCCAGCATTCGGGTTGAATACGTGATAGCTACACACTTCTTAGGGTAAGATTTAAAGAACATGCAAGGCCTATAAAATTCTTTACAATCTCGTCATTCATAATGATCTAATTTTTAAAATAGTTGATGAAACTTGTATAGTTACAAATTTAATTCCTTTAATCAACTAATCAGGGGTCAATGATGCTCTATTTATTCATCCGCTCATTTATGAATCCAAATCATAGCCAGTCATGAGCATCCTATAATTCTGAGAAAAAAATAAGAAATAGAAAGAGAGATGAGCTTTACAGTCGAGTCAGAATCTTCACACATCCACATCAGTATAATGATATAATTTGAAAATAGAAATAGGCATAAAGCATGAAATCTCATATAAAATATCCAGAATAACTTAAACATCCATGTAAATTGTTGCCTAGGTATGGCTACCCAAGAAGGGAGATGAATTGGATATTTTTAAAAATTTTAATCAAATTTGAGCTCTAAGCAAATATGTGCTTCTAATTAGAGTGATTGTGTGGTAAAAATAATATGTAGAGTGAAATAAAATCTAAGCTAAGCAAGTATTGAAAGCATATAAATCAAACACAATAAAGCATAATATAAATATATAAATTTATAGTGGTTTGAAGTAATCTTCTCCTATGTCCACTCCCCAAGCTCCCTTTGAAAATTCCACTATAATCTCTTGACCATAGTGTGCTTGTTTTCTCGGGCTCACAAACAAACCTAGTTAATTTTTTCGGGCTCACCAACTACAACCCTACATCGATAGTTTTTCAGGCTCACTATCAATCTAGTTGGTTTTAACCTTGGCTCACCAATCACAACCATACAACGATTATTTTTTCGGACTAACAATCAACCTCAAGTTTCTTTCCTCAAAAGAAACTTGTAAAGAAATAAAAATACAAAATAAAATTTTAGCATAAAATAAAAATAAAAATAAAACTCTTTTAAGCTCGATGAAGATGTTGCAAGGTTGATCTTTGAAGGTTGAACTACTTTTCTTTGATGCTTGAGAGGATGCTTGAGATGTTGGAGAAATCTGCTTTTAAAAGCCCACTAAAATTTGTGCTTGAATCTTTATCTTTTCTCTTTTTTTCTTGGATATTCAATAAAGCTCCCAAACTTGAATGATTTCTTCTTTCAATCCTCTTTTCTTATTTTTTTCTTTATTCTCCACCTTTAAATAGGCTTGACAGAGGTTGGAGGAAGTATTTTAGCCATTAGAAGGGCTGAAGTAGCCGTTGTGAGATAATGAAGATAAAAAGCTGCAAAATAGAAAACTAGCCATTACAGATCACTAAGTCGACTAAATTTTTTACTGGGTCGACTAAGTAATCGATCAGCTCAATTTTTTTTTTAGTATTTTACTGGGTCGACTAAGTGCTGAGCTAGCTCAATTTTTCACTGGATCAGCTAAGTTTGAGATTCTAAAATTTTAGCTTTCTATTTTTTGTATCCACTTAAACTGGGTCGGCTCAATATTCTACTGGATCGACTCAGTTTGCATGCCAAGCATGTCAAGATGCTAGAATCAATTCAAAATCTTTCAGAATCGACTCAAAATCTTTCAATATTATTTTTCTTCATATTGAGCCATCCAAACTTATGAAATCTTATTTCTTGAAGGCTTTGGCTTGCCAACTTGTGGAGATCTTTTCTATGGATGAATTCTTTAATTTAAGCATCTAGAAACTCCTACAATCATTTTTGAAATAAATGATTAGTATCATCTATACTCAATATTTTGAAATCATCAAAATTAATTCTAGGGTATATGTGCAATAAAACTTTTTGATGATGACAAAACTTTGAGTATATGTGCAATAAAAATAAATAATATGTTTCAACCAAATTGCATCATGAAGTGATAGAGTAAATACATGTGAATTCATACCTCATGCATGTTCTTAATTAATCTTTAATTCATTGCACATTTATATATACTCATATTAAAGAATGTATCAATTCAAATCAATAAATATTAAGATTTCAATCATCAAGTTAATGAGCATCTTAAGCGTTATAATCTTTTAAGTATATACTCACCATCTCTCTCCCCCTTTTTGGCATCATCAAAAAGAAAAGTTAAATAAAATAATCAATAAACTCAACAAAGTAAATTTTAACAATCTAAAAATATTAAGCTCCCTCTTAATATTATAATCAATTGAGTTCAATTTTCATTCAAAATTTGCTGCCCCTTACTATATATCAAAAATCTTAGTTTTATTCCTTGCTTACTCTTGTTACAACTATTAATTCTTGTCCTTGTTGAATTTTGTATCTCATATCCAAATTGATAGTATATTATAAAAAATATCACATTATGACAAGATTTTGATGTCAAATTTATTTTCTTTAATTATCAAATTTTCTCTCTCTTTTTTTGCAAACAAAGCCATTTAAAATCAAGTAAAATTTATCAACTAAGCAAATACCAAACACACATAATATTTACTTAAGTAAGCATCAAATTAATTTCCAAAAATATTTATATAAGATATTTACAATGAAAACAATCATCTAAAAATCTAACAAGTTTAACATACACATATAGCATACACATCAATCAAGCATATAATCTTTAATGAATGTATGTCATATCTTTGATATGTAATTTTTAATATTTTTTATAAGCATATTAGAAAATTAATTTATAAGTTTTACATTCAAACAAGATCTTATACAATCAAGCTTATCTTAAATTTCTCAAATGATTAATAATCAAAAGAACATGATATAAAATATTAAGATAGTATGCAAATAAGCAATATATTCAAAATATTTAACTCGTATAATCAGATCATTACACATATTAACAAATCATTAAAATCAATCAATAATTAATAATGGTATGACGTAAAGAAGATTTAGCTTTTATCAAACATCATCATCCATTTTCTCAAATTCAAGCCATCCATCCATAAGAATTAGCTTCCTTTTCTTAATTGGATGCTTGGTTAACCTACAAAAATTATTTTTCAACTTTTGGTACCCAAACCATCTTGGGTCCATGGGTATTAGTGTTTATGATTCCTTTTGAAATCCAAATCTTCTTTACTAATTTACCATCAGATTTTCTAAAATCACATGTATGTTTTTTGCATCCTATCCTTCCATAACAAAAAATATGTAATATGTGATGTAACATGAGATGATGTGCTAATGAAAAAGTTTTTCAAAAATTTTTGCTTATTGTTAGGTTTGTAACCAATTCTGGCTTTATCATAAACATCCTTTTGATTATTCAAAATCAATTGAAGCTTTTGTAAATCAAAAGTAAACTTTTCAAGCATAGACTTTATGTTATCAATCTCTTTTCTTAGTTTAGCATTATCGTCCATAAGAAATTTTTCAAATTTCAAAATTTTTTTCTTTTCTTCAACTAAAGATTTTTTAGAATTTGCAATATTCTTCCTTTTCTTAGCTAATATGTTTATTTCTTTTAAAATATCTTTTTTTTCAATCAATATTTTATTTTTCTCTTCAGCCAAAAATATATTAGACTTTTTAAGTTCTTTATTTTTTAGTCTTAACTTTTTAAATTCATCTATTAAATCATTGAAGGCTTGAAACAACTCATCAAAAGTAAAATAGAAAGAATTTTCAAGATTTATCTCATTGTCATTGGCCATGAGGAAAGAAATTATAATTCTTTCTTCCTGTTTCTCATTTCTCTCTTCTTTGCCTTGCTCTCCCTTTATCAAAGCCTTCTTTTTCTTTTGTTTCTTCTTTTTCTTTTTCTTTCCATCCCCATGAGCCATGAGGCATAGGTTGGGAGAAGCTTCCATATCTTCTTTGGAGCAATATTCTATTTCTTGATGTGCTCCCTCATACGTTATTTTTAATTAATCTCAAATTTATTTTACTGAAATACATGAAGAAATAGTATTAAATTCATTAATATCTAGTAAACAATAAAGTATATTCATGGTCTTAGCATTTAGTTGGGCCATTTTCTTATCATGCTCAATCAATGCATTGGGGGTGTGTGCGCCATCTATTATAATCTTTCATAAATCATAATCTTGTACTTGTATAAAAATTTTCATGCATATTTTCCAAAATGTATATTTTTGCCATTAAAAAGTGGAGGCCTTGAAATTGATTGTCCTTTGCCCAACAAAGAACCAAATGGATCAGCCATGAGATCTTTAACTCTTGAATTTAAAAAAAAAAAATCAGAGCATTTGCTCTGATATCAATTATTACCCAGGTATGGCTATCTAAGAGACAGGATGAATTAAATATTTTTAAAAATTTTAATCAAATTTGAGCTCTAAGTAAATTTGTGCTTCTAATTAGAGTGATTGTGTGGTGAGAATAATATATAGCAATGGAATAAAAACTAAGTTGAGCAAGTATTGAAAGCATAAAAATCAAACATAATAAAGTACAATACAAACACACAAATTTATAGTAGTTCAGAGCAACCCACTCCTATGTCCACTTCCTAAGCTCTCTTTGGTAATTTCACTATAATCTTTTAACTATAGTGTATTTATTTTCTTTGGACTCACAAACAAATCCAATTGATTTTTTCAAGCTCACCAACCATAATTCTATACTGATAGTTTTTCAGACCCACTATCAACCTAATTGGTTTTAACCTTGGCTCACCAACCATAACCATACAATGATTATATTTTCGGACTAACAATCAACCCCAAGTTTTTTGCATCAAAAGAAACTTGTAAAGAAACAAAAATACAAAATAAAATTTTAGCACAAAATAAAAATAAAAAAAAACTCTTTTAAGCTTGATGAAGATATTGTAAGGTTGATCTTTGAAGCTTGAATCTTTTTTCTTTGATGCTTGAAAGGATGCTTGAGATGTTGGAGAAATCTACTTTTAAAAATTCACTGAAATATGTGCTTGAATCTCTTTCTTTTCTTTTTTTTTCTTGAATATTCAATGAAGCTCTCAAACTTGAATAATTTTTTCTTTCAATCCTCTTTTTTTTTTTTTTTGATTCTCCACCTTTAAATAAGCTTGACAGAGGCTGAAGGAAGTTTTCTAGTTGTTGGAAGGGCTGAAGTAGCCATTGTGAGACAATGGAGATAAAAAACTATAAAATAGAAAATTAACTGTTACAGATCACTGAGCCGACTAAGTTTTTCACTGAGTCGACTAAGTATTGGATCAACTCAATTTTTTTTTAGTGTTTCACTGGGTCGACTAAGTATTGAGCCAGCTCAATTTTTTACTGGGTCAGCTAAGTCTGAAGTTCTAAAATTTCAGCTTTCTATTTTCTGTATCCACTTAGACTAGGTCGGCTTAATCTTCTACTAGATCAACTCAATTTGCATGCCAAGCATGTCAAGATATTGAAATTAACTCAAAACCTTTTAGAGTTGACTCAAAACCTTTCAATATTATTTTTCTTCATATTGAGCCATCCAAACTTATAAAACCTTGTTCTTTGTAGGCTTTAGCTTGTCAATTTGACGAGATCTTTTCTATGGATAAATTCTTTAATTTAAACATCTGAAAACTCTTACAATCATCCTTAAAATACATGATTAATATCATCTATACTCAATATTTTAAAATCATCAAAATCAATCTTAGGATCAACATAAATATGTATCAATTATCTAATTTGTCAAAAGAAGTATGTCATCATATACTAACAAGTGAAACCTTTTATTCAGCATAAGTATCATGTCTTGTCATTTATTTTTCTTATCACAATCATAAATTTCTTAATCTTTTTCTTTTTGGTATTGGTCTAACCAAGACCATGCAGTGATCTTTATCGGATCAAATTTTCATGATCTTTACAAGATCAAATTTTTCTGATCTTTCTCAAATCAAATTCTCATAATCTTTCTTGGATCATATTCCCATGTATAAGCCTATAGAGGCTATCCCAGGCATAAGCTTCTGACTGGCTACTCTTCGATCTTTATCAGATTGAATTCTCATGCATAAGCTTGTAGAGGCAGTTTCACATGACGAGATTAGTCCAAACCATATCTTTTCTATCTGATTATTACATATTGATTTCATTAAATTAATTTTATTTGATAGTATAATCAAGACAAGTATATCATATCCATATAATTATACCATCAATCACTGATGATACATATATATAGTCAATATATAATGTACTCATCCTAAAAAATCATACAAGAAATAATAATGTCTCAAATATAACAAATCCATAAATACGGATCCAAGGATGTAAAACCAACAATATAATTTCAACGGTAAAAATAGCATATATAATGGTGGTAATGTATAGGGATTCTTATCTCTACTGGTATTGATCCAAATACAAAAATCAATGAACTCCTCAATCTAAGAATTTAGATCAAGGTGTTCCACTTGACATCTTGTACAGACGGTCGCACTTTTACATGATCAAGGTCAAACATAAAAATTATATATGACTAAGGATGGAGAAACTACAGTCCAAGACCCCTCGTAGGGTCAACCAAATGATTTGGAAACCCTCTATTGGTCCATAGGATTTATAGAGAGAGAAATCTCTAAAGAAAGAGAAAAAAATCTAGAGAGAGAAACTTATAAAGAGAGAGTGGAGAGAGAAGGTGGAGAGAGGAAAGAGAGAGGATTCTTTTTCCTTTTTTTTAAATTTTCATGCTTGCTTTTATGTTCGTGCTAGGATAAAAATCAGGGACTGGACACGATATATCCAAGAAGAGCATAATGTCTTGGAAGCCTTCACCATGAATGGGTACAAACATTTTAATCCCCAGACTAACAGCAAGTCAATATGGCTAGGCTTGGTGAGAGCTCAAAGAATAATAAGATCACCTTGTGGAAAGTTGCAATAGATGTAGTTTTTACTGAGTTCAAAAGTTTCTACATGTCATCAATATGTGCTCCTAGTGACCCATACCAGAACTATTATTCATATTCTTGGTGTAAAAGAAAGCTAGCCTTAAGATTTCTATTGTAGAGAACTGTGCTTTATTCTTTACTTATATTTTCTTTTCAACTATCAATGAAAATATGCGCTCCTTTCTAAGTAACTACATCATGGGCATTAATAAGAAAACAAGCGACCGATGATGGGGCTTCTTCTCTAATAGAAGTGCACCAAGAACAGGCCTGCTAATGAAAATAATAACCGACTCTATGAAGAAAACTTGATAACATCTTAATAGATAAAAACAAAAGCATGAGAAAACCAAACATCCTTTCAATAATGCAAAACAAAGTGCATCAAGATCATTACATTGCATTATATATAAAATAATAGCCCGACTCTAATTTTCAACCCTCTTAAAGGCTCCATCATAAGGAAATAACATTGATTAATAAAGTCAACTTATGCCCAAACATGCTACCTAGTGCTCTATATAACATCATATTCTAATGCCTATGTCCTATCTAGAAAAAGGCAGTACTAAACAATTAAGCCAGAACCTCTTAGAATTCTTTCTTGAGTGTCACCAGGTTGAACAAAGTGTCAGAAAGCAACAAATTAAAGTTAATATCAGAAAAATAAATATTGAGTGCTGAGTTTGAACTCCCACACTATTTCAGCCAAAATTAAACTTCCAGTCAAGTCTACTTGCAAAACTAAGAAACCTCGGATTGGCCCCAAATATAATTACATAAGTTTATGAATAGTGAAAATAAATAGATATTTCATTATAGAACTAAGATGAAATAGAGAATCCAAGGAAAAAATGAACAAAAAAAAAAATTAGCATGAAAAAATAGAAAAAGCCTCTAGAAATGGAACAAAAGCCCTAGAGGATTTCAACCAAAGATAAATAAAAAAGATAAATTCCATTGGATCACCATAGAAGAAGATGAATTGCTCAATTTGTGGTAGAAGTGCTCCACCATATTTAGGAGAGGAGGAGGAGGAGGAGGAGGAGCTAGTGGAGACGAAGCAGCTTAATCCCGACAGATTAAGCTTGGGGGAGAAATTGGAGTAGCCGATGGTAGAGGGGTAGTGGATAATGCTCGATAGAGAAGGAGGGGGAGGAGAAGGAGGACATAAGTTGAGAAAGACATTAGATGAGTATGAGAAGGAGGAGAAGACGATTGAGGAAGAAGAGATTTAGGGCATGATAGATCAAGTAATTTGGTGCTAGGGTTATTAGGTTCTTGATGATGTTTATGAGCATCATCTTGTAATCCTCTTCCATGACACTAGTTAGCATGTCTAAATTATCCATACACAATACTCCTTCATAAAGCATCGTGAAGACCCAATTCTAATCATTATTTTTTGACACTTATAAAAACCATCGGCAGGTAGACACATGGTTTTAAACTTGCAATGCTTTAAACTAGCATTAGCAAATAAAGTCAATTAAACCCCATTTGGATGTAGTGGAATCTAGGATTGACCCAAATTACCTTGAGGTCAATTTGTTAGAATTAAGTACTCTCTCTCTTCAACTTGAGACTATGCATAGGTTGAGCCAGATAATTTTAGGGTCGACTTTAGAACCTTTCAAAAATTAAATATCTTCTATTGAACCCTGTGAACATTCAACAGTCCACTCCTGATGTCTAGGAATCGACTTCTTTCTTCCAAAACTTACTAAAGTATTTGAGGAACTTGAACTTTAGTTATTTTGGAGAAGGTTTCTTCTTAAGTTTATGTATACCATTGAGCAACCTAAGAAATCCTTAGCTATTCTCTCAAACCAATGTTAGTACCATCAATACTCAAGTATTTTTGGTATTATCAAAATCAATCTTTAGGCCAACAACTTTAACTATAAATTTCCAAATTAGAGAATAGGTGTTGTTCAACTTAGGAAAATAGGTGGTGATAGTAAAAATAGTCATGTTGATGTTGGTGAAGTTGACCATCATGATTGGAATATTGAATCAGAAAAGGGTTTACATATTGGAAACATTTGCACAATGAATTATTGGAAGCCTAAGAATCATATGAACTACAAACACACAAACTTCACATGATCAACTCACTGCTTCATAGACTGTTCTCTAGATAAATCAAATTGAAACTACACATTACTTGGCCAATCTCCAACCATGCTTTGATACCATGTGAAACAACATGTTACTCGATATAGATCAAATATGCTAGCCTAGGATCTAGAATAAATATCAATTAAATCTAGCAATAGTAGCGAACATAAAATTAAGGGAGAAAAATAAATTTATTAATAATAAAATAAAGGCTAAAATAATGAATTCAACTTTCCTCTCACAAAGAAGGCTTATGCCTCTCTAAGATGCCTCTCTCTCTCTCTCTCTCTCTCTCTCCACCTTATGTTGTTTTTTTCTCTCCCCCTCCTAATAAAATCACATACTCTCCCACTAAAAGATAAAAACATCAACATCTCCCACTAAAAAATAAACTCTAGTATATTGAACTCAAGGTTCATTCTAACTTAACATCGATATGAATCTTAAATTTATTGAAACTAATGACTAACTAAAAAAAAAAAAATCTAATAAGATTAGGACTTGGCAATGAGTCTTAACAGTTGGTGGGTTTTAGATAGGTATCTGATTGGTTTTTGGATGTGTCGAAGCAAATATTCAAAGGATGGGTATATAAATTTTTAGGTTGGTTTTTTCTTATTGTAGAGACTTTTGGTATGGGATAGATATTGTCTTTTATTTTTCTTTTCTCTCTCATTTTCTTTGGTTTCTCTTCTTGTGTACTTTCCTTGTTGCATTTCAGTAAGCAATAAAACGTGTCTCATGTTGCTTAAAAAATAGATCTCTCTAAAATTTTCTAAATTATGATGGTGGGTAGCAAAAATAGGAGGAAGAGAAAGTGTGCAAAATTAATGAGTCATGAGCATCAAGGTGGAGTGTTTCTCATTGGAAAATCACGATATAAGGTGTTAATGAAAGATTATTTAATATTTTTCTTAAATAAGAGATAAGTGTGTGATATATTACTACAATTTTCAAGAATGGGTTTGAAGAAGTTTTCTCTTATAAGATCAAAATTGATTCTCTCTTCTTAACTCAATGTAACAATAAGATAAGAAAATGACATAAATGACTATCTTCACAATTTAGCAATTGAGCTGTGTAAGTCATTTTAGACCATTCAATACACCATGGCAAGGAGAATTTGAATTCGATATATTGTTGCTATACCGTTTCGCTTTTATTTGAGCTATGAGGATATATGGCAAAAGGGATTAATTTTTTTTTATCTACTCTGCAAGATACTATAATCAAAACTATGTAGTAAATAGAAGCCTGCATACAAAGTCTAAAACTTAGATTTGAAACCTAAAGATATGGAGTTGATTTTGCAACCCTTGTTTTCAAGCACACGACGTGTTTCCTCTAGCAAGGGTAGCACTTGTCTAACTTATTGATCAATTGTAAGTATAGAAATGGTTAATAAATTATGCATTATAGTAAAATTCACACTTGCATTTGTAAATGTATTCAAGAACAGGTTGTGAATACATCCATAAGGAAAAGGGATGTTAGGATGTTCCGTTATTATGGCTGCTCTCTTCCAAAATCTTGTAGATCAAAACCTCAAAATAGTCAACTGTTCAGTCGTGATGGATTTAGCTTATTTAGGCATAATTATAGGGATGTTAAAAGGGATTCTTATTGTTTTATCTCATATCATAGTAATATTGATTTTTTTTTTTTGAGAGAAAGTAATACCGATAATTTATCTCATTGCAATTTGATATCTCAAGAGAAGCAGGCCATTCTAAGACTTGCAAGCTAGTATTTCTAAGAGTGACTACAATTTTTTCATGTTTGGTATATGAAATAATTATATCCAGTTTGGTCCAAATTAAGATAAAATGGATTTTTTTTTTTTGGAATCCATTAATTTACTATTCTAACACTCTGCTCTTTACTGATAAATATTTCTATTCATTCTGCAAAATTCTTAAGAACACTGTTCTAAAAGGTTGGCTTATTCAGGACAACCAGATAATTTCTTATAAGCGCAAGACAACAGCACAAAGTATACTCAAAAATCTATAGTCACACCAACTAGTTATCTAAAACTACAAAAGGTTTTCTGTGGTGCACTAAGCATGGTTGAGAAGGCCTATGCTTGGATACAAAATTGTTGGCAAGAACAGAGTTGAGCATATGAGCAGGCCCATTTGGAAGCAAGGAGAGGTTGGAGCATATCTATGGTTGTTCAAAGAAGCCCATTAAACTTTCCAGAAAACATTTTATGATCAATTTGTTAGTATTTGTATCTTATAACATTTTAAAAAGTGTGGGTAACAGATGTTTGAAAGGTGAGCAACAGCTCTACTTTCATATTGATAGTGAAAGAGTTTGGCAAATGCCTGAAAAGCAATTAATTATGAACAGAAGTGACAAGCAGATCAGTCTGTTTTTTGTAGTCTTTTTTCGGGGTGTGTGTATGTGTGTGAAGAAGTGAAGCAGGTCAATCTTTGGTAATATGATTCCATATAATGTTCAAATAGTTAGGAGCTTTTGGGACTAAGCTGGCCTTGGATTAGGTGTTTGAAAGTGGATGATGGTTGGGCCGTTCCCCAACCTACTCCAGTCCAGCTTGTTGCTTCCTAACTAAACTGTTCTACTAACCAAAAGGACTGCAATGAAGTTCATCTCCTTTATATGTTGGTGAAGATTTTACTCAAGAAGATTAGCTCTGCAATAGACGTACTTTTGTATTAAGATTATGAAGGAGCTTAACAAGCATGTGAAAAGCAAATAGTTTAGTCTACAGAGGTGGCAAGCGGATCAATGTTTTGTAATATGAGCCGATACGATGTTCAAATAGTTAGATTTAAGCTATCCTTCGATTAGGCTTCTGAAAGGGGATGCGGCTTGGGCTATGCTCCAACCTGCTGAAGTTTAGCCAGTTTCTTCCTAACTTAGAAGAAAAATACCAAAAGGAGTGCAGTAATGCAGTATATCTGCAACCATGTGAACAAAAATCATTTCATTTTTACGGTTGAGTCATTGCCTAATCTGCTCACTTTCTTTAAAATTTGGTGAAGATTTTACTAAAGAAGCTGGATTCCCTTCTACAGTAGGTAAAAGCGAACCTTGATTGACCTAAAAAATTAGCAGGTTGTTGGGATGGCTCTCATTGCAATTGAATCAAATGCGCAGGGGACTCAAGATCAACAAACAAAAAAATAAGCAAATTCATATCTTACAACAAAAAAAATTTAAAAAAAAAAAAAAGAAAAATCAAAATTCTGGTGGCCCCATGTACACAGCTGTAAAGCAAACAAAACCAAATATTCCATTCCACGCATCAAAATCTGACAAAACAAAAGACTACATCGCAGAAAAGGGAAAAATCGCAACATCATTTCCAGGCTCTTACAGCGAATTGGAGTCCTTCAACAGAGAGAGAGAGAGAGAGAGGACAATCATATAGAAAATAAAAAGGCAATATGCTGACATTTATACACACAAAAGGGAGTTGAGCTTATTTTTAAGACATAGGAGTATGCCCACTTGTAGCAGACACTAATAATTGGTCCACTTCCCAGATTTGTCTGGGTGAAAACCTGTCATAAAGTGGTGCATACTCCTGCAAGCAGCAGTGAAAAACAACATATCATTCCCTGCTTTTCCCTGAAACCTTTGTTTCTGCCAACCAACTCAATAATTCAGCAACCAACCAAATGGAACCAAAACATAAACAAATAAAGAAAGAGAATGAAGCCATCAAACAAATGAATTCAACTCTAACAGCTCCTTTTTCTCTTTAGGCTTGTGGTTCCCTTCCTTTTCTCTCCATTATTTTCCTCCATTTTCCTGATCAGCTCCTCTGCCCTTCCTGCTGAAACCACAATGTGTCTTGCTGACTCCTCTATGAAGCCTTCGTCTACTCCTTGGTCAAACAGTGCAAGCAGACTGTCGTAGTACCCATCCACATTCAGCAACCCCACCTGCCCAAAAAATTTAATACTCAAGTCTTAGATGAAGCATGACCTACCAAGTCTCAAATAAAATTGCAAGGCAGTTAAGAAAGATAACAACTCACGGGTTTGTCATGGATTCCAAGCTGAGACCATGCTATTATCTCCAGAAGTTCCTCCATGGTTCCATAACCACCTAAGACAGGTTGGTTTTTAGACATAGATTGGGACTGTATTAGAGCCTAATTGACATTAGTGTAGGGTTAACTTGGGTTTCACCTGGAAGAGCAATAAAAGCATCAGCATGTTTAGCCATTTCTGACTTCCTCTCATGCATGTCTGCAACTATCTTTACCTCTCCAACGGTCTCTCCTGATATCTGCCCAGGGGTTTTGAGTTTGCTATGATTATCAGGAAAGAAATAGCTTCTGCTGAACTTTAAGAAAAGACAAAAGAGGAGAGAGGGGGGTTTGGAACTTCACCTCATGCGGCAGGAGAGCTTTAGGAATGACTCTGTGATCAGAGAATGGATTAGAAAGAAACTTATCTGCTTATGTGAACCATGAAAATCTAACAGAAAAGTATTACATGTAAGAAAGAACCAAAAAGTAGATACCCAAGAACATGGCATCCACCATTGTAAACAGTTTGAGATATTAGGCCCATCAGGCCTGCACTTCCACCACCATAAACTAGGTCTATTTTTCTCTGAACCTGAAAGAGAAGGGTTAAAACAAACTAATTTAGTAGAGCAAAAAACAGAAGATTAACTAGAAGAATCAAGTTTGCCAAGTCATAAAAGACCATCAAAAAATAGAAGACCATCGAAATAGCATTTATTATTTTTTTTTTTTTTAAAAAGACTAGAACTGAAAGAACAAATAAAGAAACATCATTCTTCAAATGGATGCACCAATATTCTCATACTCCAGAGGTTACCAGAAGCAAATAAATCAAACTAAATGAAGAAACCAAAAGGTCAAAAAGGTTTATGCAGTGCTTTTTCCTCACGGCCATATCACATTATTTTGATCTTCTACCCAAGAAAAAACTGGAACAAACTTCGTCAGAAGAAGAGAACCCAACATAAGAGTCAGAGAAAACAAACAAGGTGTCTTCGTCATATAACTCAATCAAGTCATTTGGTAGCTTGCTTTCAGATTTGTTTCCCAAGTTTCTCACCAGTTGCTTCCCAAGGTCAAGAGTTGCATCACTGAATGAAGTCCTATTTCCTGACCTACTTCCACAGAAGACACATATCCTTCTAAACTTTCTATTGTTCTCACTTTCGACCGCCTCCTGTTTGCTTTCTTCCATTCCTTCAAGAATATTTAAGAAGATGACTTGTAACAAAAGGAAAACGCAATGCCCACAAACACAGGCACAAGGAGGAAGTGGGGGAGGAGGGTGAGGAGGCAAAGGCAATGAAAGCCAAGACGAATGGATTCAAACCAGTCCACCAAAACAGAAGTATCCGACACCCTTTCCTATTAAATCTCCCTCCTTCAACCCCAACACTTCCTTTTGTCTGCTCAAGCTACAAGTACCATGTGTTGGAGATGAGCCCAGCAAGAATCCACCTCCATCCTCCCTCCTTTATTCCCTCCTCTCTATTCTCATTCTTTGCCAGTCTCTCTCTCTCTCTCTCCACACGCACACACTGATGCACGCACATCTGGTTTCTCTTTCCTGTATCTGAGTGAATAACCATACAAATAGCTTTCCTTTTGTGCCCATCCAATCAGTGCTTGGGAGTTGGTATGTTCTGGTATAATATACTTGAATGTTTCTTTTCCTCCCCTAGTCAAATTTACTGCCAATTACCACTGACATTTTGGATAATACCATCCACATCTTTGGAAGTGACCAGCCCTCGGGGTCTTATCTCTTATTCAACACTGTTTCTTTTTTCCTGCTCCTTGTTGTCTCTTCTTGTTTTTATCTCCCCTGTAAGCGTGAATGCTTTTCAGACATGCGAGACAACGCATATCCAATAGGGATGTCGACGGGACGGACTGGTAGTGAACAACTGAAAACAAGACCGAATTTCACTGCCATCCTCCAAAACCGAAATGGAAACTGAATAATTTTTTATATGAAAAATTTTAATCATCATTGAAAAAATTACAAAATCAAAATCAAAACTGAAAAAATCAAAACCTATTTAATTTTTTTATTCATTTCAAATTTTTCTTATATCTTGAGTGGAATAGAGAGGTATGGTTATTTGATGGCCATTTTTATAGAGATAGTAATTTGGATTTATACTAAATATAAAGAGTATTAAGGACATTAAATATTGGATATGACTGGTTTTGAATTCAATGGTTGGTGTTGAATTGGGGTACGATGAATCATATAGACATGTATTTAGTCTTATATTTATTATTTTTTCGATAGTTCTTCAGTATTTATACAGAGTTAGAGAATTCAAATAATACTCTTCGATTAATTTTGTTTGGACCATAAGTAGAATTGTTACATGGTGAATCATCAAAATCAAAATTGAACGGAAATAAAATAATTTTTAATTTTTAAATGCAACGTCAAAACCATCCTTATTTAATTTTGATAAAAGCCATTCTATTCAGTTTGGGACGAGTAAAATATTTGGATATCCATTTCCATTAAAATCTTTAATATTCAATGGGGCCAAAGTC
This sequence comes from Elaeis guineensis, assembly GCF_000442705.2. Classification (NCBI taxonomy): domain Eukaryota; kingdom Viridiplantae; phylum Streptophyta; class Magnoliopsida; order Arecales; family Arecaceae; genus Elaeis; species Elaeis guineensis. Next base: position 51,894,160 of record NC_026005.2, on the reverse strand, counting down.
CTATTTACCTTATTCTTCATCAGCCAAAATTAGAACTGAGTAGAAGATTATAAGTCATCTAACCAACTAGGTGCATGGGTTTCAGTTCATACTTATCATGTCCTAATATATATACAAATTTCCGTGATAAAATTCCACTATAGTGTTTTCTTGTTTATAAAAAAAAAAAAAAAAAAAAAATCCACCATAGTGTATGTCTAGAAGTATGGAACTGTATCAAGATGGCGATGGTAAAGCTGGAAAACTATCACATCTGGAATGGTCCCTGCAAAGGCTCATCGACCCACAGCCGCTGATCCCACCAGAAAAGGCCGGCCACTGCCACTGCTACAAAGATCAATTGGCGCTAGCAACGGCACTAGACCATTCACCTAGATTAAAATAGCGTGTCGGTGCACTGTGTTGGTAAGCCACCCAATCCATTTAATATGTTTTAGCTCATCAGAAATACAGTAATGTTATCATGCTTGCGAGTCTTCTTATTTAACTTGTCCCTATCAACAGAAGAAGAATCAGAGTTATGGGTTTCTTTTTTTTGTTAATAATATTTGCTATACTTGCTCAGATATGATTCATATTTGCTTGTTAGTCTTGGTACACTTTCTTTACTAGCCACATTGTTAGCACATTGGTGTATTAAATGCAAGATACAATCAATAAAATATATACTTTCTTTCTTCTTTATCTTTTCTTATTTTAAGATGGTATCAAAGCCACCGATCTCCTAATCTTCTAAGGGTTCTTTTGGTCTCTCACAATCATACCGGTCTTCATATTCTCCTACAATAATCATCATGTCCACCAATGCCCAGCAGCCAAAAGGTGTCTCAACTGGGCACTCTAGGTCAAATCCTTCCTTTGTTGGGGGAGATAGAGCAAAGAGAAGAAGAATAGGAGAATAAGAGTGTTGACGCAGATTTTCATCTTGAGATTAGATCAGCTGAAGTTAGGTGGCGATGGCAGGTCAGCGACGGTCGGATGGTGACAGTAGGACCTGCAAGAAAAATTTCTAACCAGAGATGGCTCTGACGGAGATCCTCCAACACTCAAATCAGAAATCTGACAACAGAAGGAAAGGAGTGAGCATGTAGGGAGAGAGAAAATTTTATACCTTGGGGGTCCCTTGTAAGCCTTTATTTATAGATGGAGGCTGAAGAGTCGTGAGAGAAAAGAGAATCAGGCGGTTAGCCTTACCTAATTGGACGAGATATGTCCGTTATCCTCCCTTAATCCAGAGAGATTTGTTTGATTTTTATTTCCTATCTATTTTCCTGTGGTCACGAGATTTGAAGTTTTGTGTAAGGTTGGATCTTTCAGTGGTCGATGTCAATTTTTTAGGTGATTTTTTGAAGTTAGAAGAGGGGTAGAGAGAAATCATCAAAGATCTTTTTATCTTTATTGATTATGTTCGAAGATTGTGCCTCACCTTCTAACTTCATTAAGTTGGGTGAGTAATGTCATCTTATACTACGTGGGGGCCCATCCATTAATGGTATGGGTTGACAACCGGAGGTTTGAGAATGGACGGTTCTTCTTTTACTCCTGGCTATTCTCATATTTTAATAGGACGATATGACGAAACTTGAGATACCTTCATGTGTCTTGTTAGGTCGGTAGCCAAGTGCATGTCAAATTTTGAAGAGGAGGTCGGCGATCGAACTCGTACTAAATCTTAGGCCGACCTTGAGATATCTTTATGTCCTTTTATGTATGAATCTTCGGCTAGTATGAAATTACCCCCAACACTAGTCCCCCTACTCCCGAGTCCAAGTCAGCTGGAGTTGAGCAGTGATGGTAGGTCGGTGACGATCGGATGATAGTGACAGAATCTATAAGAAAAATCTCTAATCGGAGGTGGCTTCGATGAGGACCCTCCATTGCTCAAGTCAGAAATCCAACAATAGAAGAGAAAGAGTGAGCATGTAGGAAGAGAGGAGATTTCATACCTTGGGGGTCCCCTATAGATCTTTATTTATAGATGGGGGCTGAAGAGCCATAAGAGGAAAGAGAATCAAGCAGTTAGCCTTATCTAGTTGGGCGAGATATGTCCGTTATCCTCTCCTAATCCAGAGGAATTTGTTTGTTTTTTATTCCCTATTCGTTTCCCTGTGATCACGGGATTTAAAGTTTTGTGTAGCATTGGATCTTCCAGTGGCCGATGTCAATCTTTTAGGTGACTTTTCGAAGTTAGAAGAGCGGTAGAAAGAAATTGTCAAAGATCTTGTTGCCTTCATTAAATATCTTCGAAGATCATGCCTGACCTTCTGACCTTCTTAAGTTGGATGAGCAATATCACCTCATGGTACGTGAGGGCCCCACACCTATTAATGGCATGAGTTGACAACCAGAGATTTAAAAATGGATGGCCCTTCTTTTACTTCTGGCTATTCTTATATTTTAATAGGATGATGTAACGGAACATAAGATACTTTCATATGCCTTGTTAGATCGATAGCCGAGCGCAGGTCGGATTTTGGAGAGGAAGTCAGTGATCGAGCTTGTACCAGATCTAAGGCCGAGCCTGAGATACCTTTATATCCTTATATGCATGAGTCTTCGGCTAGTATGAAATTACCCCCAACAAGGAGGAATAGAAATGAAGAAGACAAAGATGGCGATGGAGAAGAAGATGAGGATTCTTGAAGATGAGTTGTTCCTATTGACGCTAGGAAAGGTGAAGGTCAAGTAGGCCCAAGGGATTGATTAGCAGTTCCCTAATGCTTTGCAACTATGAGCACCATGTTCCTTTAGGCACTCTTCTTGATCACTCTAACCGCATCGTAGCTAAGCTTCCAGACCTTTGTTAATGCATTCTCCAAGTATTTCTCAGTGTCATGGCCTCCACTAGGAGAAGTAGATTCGGGTATCCACCCAGGTCTGACAGTCGTAAGGGATCTCCATCCTCATCACCGTCATTATCTATTTCGTTTGCTCCGACATCTCCATCGTTCTCCACAAGCGTGCAACAACTTCTTTAGCCTCGACAACTCCATTCTTACCACGATCCCTTATTGAAGAAGGCCAAGAAGTCCCTTTTGGTCTCAAATCTAGCCCATTTGAGTCTTGATCAGATCCATTTTGCTAAAGCCATAGTAGATTTGGATTCAACTCTAGATTCAATGAGAATTGCAGATATGAGCCCATATCTAATTCATTTAAATAGATTTTACTCTAGTCAGCCACTTTAGTCTGCTAGCTCATCACACACATCGGTTAACCATGTTATCAAATACATCAATCTACCATCTTTGTAATACCTTGTTTTAAGGCCCCCTTAAGCCCACCCGATAGGCCCATTAAGGCCAAAAAAAAGAGAAAAATTGGGAAGAAGACTCCCGATGGGAGTCTTCTTCTCCGACGAGCCCATTTGGATCAGGAGACCTAAGACCACCAAAGGTCCTAGAGCTCTCTATAAATAGTTCTCCCTCCATCCTAAGAACCTCCACCGGCCTTCCTCTCTCACCTTCTCCTCAATTTCGACCGTTAAAGCTGTGGCCTCCCTATAATCATACTAATTGGAAATTGGAGCCGACGACGCTGCTGAAGCTTGAGGTAAGCTCTTCTCCTTCTTCCTCTCCCTCTTCTTCTTCTTTCCATAGCTTCGCACACCTTCGTCGGCCGTCGGAATCACTGAAAAATTCATAAAAAGGGTGAACCCCTGTTTGGTCGAGCCACCTTCCTCTCTTTTTCAGCCATCGACACCACCGGTTGCAGCGCCTCACTCCTAGGATAGGACCCTCATACTTTTATCCCTCTTCTCCAGAAGTTTGGGCCACCGACGATTGGCCAATGACCAAAAAATAAAAGAGAAAAGGGATGGGTCCCCTGTTTTTCAAAAAAAAAAAATTTGCCAGTTGAACCTTGTCGCCAGCCATTTTCTGCCCCACCACCATCGACCGCCACTATCGGACATCTGACCATGCCGCTGCCCCTCGTCGGAACTGAGCCACCAAGCCCCACTCGGTCCGTCCCCTGTTCGGCTGAGAAGAGAAAGAAGAAAAGAAGAAGGAAGAAAGAAAAGAAAAGAAAAAGAAGAAAAGAAAAAGGAAAAAAAAGGAAAAAAAAAAGAGAAAGAAGAAGAAGAAGAAAAAAAAAAGAGAGAATTTTCTCTCTCTTTCCTCTCTCCTCTCTTTTCCTTCTCTCTCCAGTTTCTCTCTCTAAATTCTCTCTTTATTTTCTCTCTCTAGATCTTTTATCTCTTTTTATGGATTTTCTCTCTAGGGTCATTCTCTCTCTCTGATTGCATTACAGACCTTAAGATAAACTTAAGATAAAAATATGATGACCTGAGATTACTCCAAAATTCGTGCAGTAGATTAGATCTAGATCCGATCCTTATTCAAAATTGATAACATCGATCATGATGAATCCATATTAAGTCACCCTAATATGACCTCTGATGATCTCAATCATGATTGCCACTTTTGAAGGATACAAAAAATTTTTCTTCACTTTCTCTCTCTACTTTCTCTCTCATGATCGACTTTCTCTCTCTAAGAAGGTCTATGAATCCTATACCGAGTCATGCCTTCATCTTTTAGAGGCTTATATTGACTCTAACAAGATGATCCGAAGTTACTTTGATGTCCGTACTGTATATCAACCTCATTTGATCATATCAAATATCTTTTAAATTCATTAATAATGAACTCTATTGATTAATCTTGATCTAATCTATGCTTTACAATTTTTTGATCAAGTCACTTAAATCTGACCCTCAGATCAGAGATCCTGAATTGTCCTGATATTTGGATGGTCCGACATACCCGATCAACGGTCCTCTTTCTTTATGATTTCATCTTATTATATTCATCGAATAGAAATTGATGATGATTTGATATTTTAAATAGGATTAGCTGATTCTTTTAATAAAGTCTGAAAATCTAAGATGAATGAGGTAAGCAGATCTTATACTCCTTATTTATTTTTAAATCTCTATGATTTTCATGCATATGATCTTTTATTAATGAAATCATATTTTTCATAAAATAAGGATCATCATATGTGGTATGAAAAAGTATGTTTTATTATGAGCATTGATTTCATGAATATGTCTTATGAAAATAGCATGATTATGAAGTATGAATTTTATTATTTTTTCATCTATATATATGTATGTTTTAAGAATAAAAGATATAAAAATTTTAAAGGTTCTCAAATAGTTATGAACGAATCCCTTCGGAAAGATCGACATCCGGAGCTAGCATCCACACGAAACATGGCCCCACCAACGGGTATAAAGTTGGCATACAAAATAAGAATTCTATCGATTAAGAAATATAGTCCTGTCATGGATATAATAGTGATCTTAGCACGAATGTCTGTGAGCAATATTTTGAAATATGATACGAATATATGACAAGAATGATTTATGATTCATGTTTATGAAATATTCATAATTTATACATGCATGATTAATTTATAACTTATTTTATTATATATTCTATGAAATATTTTATTTTATATTATCTATTATTTTTTAAATATTACATTATTATGAAAAAACTTATGCTTGATCCGATAAGGAAGCATAAGTTCTACTTACTGGGCTAGTGTAGCTTATATTCTTTTTTTTTTTTTTTTTATACAGAAAAATAGGGCTAGAATCAGAGAAAGAAATCCAAGCTTTGGAGATCTGTGATGCAAGCTTGAAAATTTTGCAGATAAAGTTTAGTTATATGATGATCATGAATTTATACTAAATAATTATTTTGAGATATGAATTTGTATTTAATTTTGAAATTAGATGCTCTGAATCAATATTGGTTTAATTATTTGATGGATAATGAAATTGAATCTTTTTATTTAATAGATTTTAGATGATTATGATAGATTGGCTTTGTATTATCGTGGGCTCCATCCCTCGATAGCATGACCGTGTTATGTCTCGAATTTGGAGCATGATATTTTATGGTATCAGAGCTTAGGTTATGATCATTGAAGATTATGATATAAGTGATTAGGATATGATAAAATAATATCAGAGTTTAGATTTAAGATCACTGAGATTATGAAGTGATATCAAAATTTTATGTATGATTAATAGGATGTGACAGAGTGCAGTATGATGGATAATATCAGAGCTTAAGATTATGATCATTAATGACGTGATAGAATGATATAAAATTTAGATTATGATCACTAAAGAATATGATTTAAGTAGTATTTGAGCTTAAGATTATCATTATTCATAATTGTGACTTTAGTGATATTTAAACTTGAGGCTAAGATCATGAGAAACATGATAGATATAAAAGAAAAGATTCAATAATTTGATTTTGAATCAATAGGTATTATGATAAAATTTATGCATAAGTGGCATATGATGTCTATAATAGAATTGATGAATTATATCTTGGATTTTAATTAGTAGGGTTGATCTGAGTATGAGAAGTGTTGACCCTGGAATGAAGTGGGAGGTATTGATATATTATGTTGGGTATATTCGATGATATTCGAATGCTAAACTTATATGGATAAAGGATATGATAACTTTGCTGATTTTGATGTTAATTTTTTTGCAAAAAAAGATTGGTTTGGAAGTTGTCTAAATGATTGTAAGGTAAATCGAAGGTTAACTCAAATTAATTCTAGACATATTGGATTCTTGAGGAGTGGTGAAGCTTATGTAATAAGTTCAAACATAGAAGGTGGATGAAAAATTAATTTTGATATGCTATGCCTAAGAGATAGTAATGATAAGAAAATTTAAAATTTTGTCTTAAATTTTATATGAAATCTGAAAGTCGGATCTATCTTTGATTGATTTAACATACAAAGATATTTTTATTTTTGATAGACTTAGATAATTTGGTAAGTTGAGATCAGAGTGCACAGCAAAAGCATGATGGTCTGAATTGATTAGAAATATTAATCCTTTAAATCAAAAGATATTATAGAATACATTAGTTATAAATAAGGAAGGATTTTATTGATAATGAAAGGATACTATAGTCTGATAATTTTTGCCAGTAAGTTATTTTATTGTAGATAATATCAAGAAGAACCCTAGATATCTCAAACAACATAACTTAGTTTCGAGGATGAAACTTTTTTTTAAGGGGGGTAGAATGTAATACCCTGTTTTAAGGCCCCCTTAAGCCTACCCGATAGGCCCATTAAGCCCAAAAAAAAAAGGGGAAAAATCAGGAAGAAGACTCCCGAGTCTTCTTCTCCGACGAGCCCATTTGGATCGAAAGACCTAGGACCATCGAAGGTCCTAGAGCTCTATATAAATAGTTCTCCCCCTCCCTAAGAACCTCTATCGGCCTTCCTCCCTCACCTTCTCGATTTTGGCTATTAAAGCTGTAGCCTTTCCATAATCATGCTCGTCAGAAATTGGAGCTGACGACGCTGCTGAAGCTTAAGATAAGCTCTTTTTCTTCTTCCTCTCCCTCTTCTCCTTCTTTCCATGGCTTCGCACACCCTTGCCGGCCATCGAAATCACTAAAAAATTCATAAAAAGGATGAACCCCTATTCGGTCGAGCCACCTTCCTCTCTTTTCCAGCCACCGATGCCGTCGATTGCAGCGTCTTACCCCTAGGATAGGACCCTCATACTTTTATCCCTCTTCCTCAGAAGTTTTAGCCGCCGGCGACCGGCCAATGACCAGAAAATAAAAGGGAAAAGGGGCGGGTCCCCTATTTTTTGAAAATAAAATTTGCCGGCCGAACCTTGCCGCTGGCCATTCCTTGCCCCACCACCGTCGATCGCCGCTGCCAGACATCCGGCCACACCATCGCCCTTCATCGGAACTGAGCCATCGAGCCCCACTCGGTCTGTCCCCTGTTCGGCCGAGAAGAGAAAGAAGAAAAGAAGAAAAAGGAAGAAAGAAAAGAACAGAAAAGAAAAAGAAAAAAAGAAAAAAGAAAAAGAGAAAGAAGAAGAAGAAGAAAAAAATAGAAAAAAATAGAAAAAAAAGAAGAAATTTTCTCTCTCTTTCCTCTCTCCTCTCTTTACCTTCTCTCTCCAATTTCTCTCTCTAAATTCTCTCTCTATTTTCTCTCTCTAGACTTTTTATCTTTTTTATGGATTTTGTCTCTCCTAGGGTCATTCTCTATCTCCGATTGCATCACAGATCCTAAGATAAACTTGAGATGAAAATATGATGACCTGAGATTGCTTTGAAATTCGTGCAGTAGATTGAATTTCGATCCGATCCTTATTCGAAATTGATAACATCGATCATGGTTCATCCATATTAAGTCACTCTGATATGACCTCTAATGATCTCAATAATGATTGGCACTTTTGAAGGATACGAAGATTCTCTCTCCATTTTCTCTCTCTACTTTCCTTTTCATGACCGACTTTCTCTCTCTAAGAAGGTCTATGAATCCTGTACCGAGTCATGTCTTCATCTTTTAGGGGCTCATATTGACTCCAACAAGATGATCCAAAGTTGCTTTGGTATCCGTAATGTATATCAACCTCATTTGATTATATCAAGTATCTTTCAAATTCATTATTAATGAACTCTATTGATTGATCTTGATCTAATCTGTGCTTCACAATTTCTTAATCAAATCACTTACATCTGACCCTCAGATCAGAGACCTTGAATTGCCCTGGTATCTGGATAGTCCAACACATTCGGTCAACCGTCCTCTTTCCTTATGATTTAATTTTATTATATTCATCGAATAGAAATTGATGATGATTTAATATTTTAAATAGGATTAGCTGATTCTTCTAACGAAGTCTGAAGATCTAAGATGAATAAGGTAAGTGGATCTTACGCTCCTTATTTATTTTTAAATCTTCATGATTTTCATACATATGATCTTTTATTAATAAAATTATTTTTTTTATAAAATAAGAATCAGCATATGTGGTATGAAAAAGTATGTTTTATTATGAACATTGATTTCATGAATATGTCTTATAAAAATAGCATGATTATGAAGTATGAATTTTATTATTTTTCCATCTATGTATATGTATATTTTAAGAAAAAAGATATAAAGATTTCAAAGGCTTTCAGATAGCTATGAACGAATCCCTTCAGGAAGGTCGACATCCGGAGCTAGCATCCATACGAAACATGGCCCCGCCAACGGGTATAAAGTTGGCATGCGAAATAAGAACTCTGTCGATTAAGAAATATGGCCCTGTCACGGATATAATAGTGACCTTAGCACGAATGTCTGTGAGCAATATTTTGAAACATGATACGAATACATGATAAGAATAATTTATGATTCATGTTTATGAAATATTCATAATTTATGCATGCATGATTGATTTATTACTTGTTTTATTATATATTCTACAAAATACTTTATTTTGTATTATCTGTTATTTTCTAAATATTGCATTATTATGAAAAAGCTTATGCTTGATTCGATAAGGAAGCGCAAGTTCTACTTACTGGGCTAGTGTAACTCATATTCTTTTTATTTTTCTTTTCTTATATAGAGAAATAGGGCTAGGATCGGAGAAAAAAATTCAGGCTTTAGAAATTTGTGATGCAAGCTTGGAAATTTGTAGATGAAGTTTAGTTATATGATGATCATGAATTTATAGTAAATAATTATTTCGAGATATGGATTTGCATTTGATTTTGGATTTAGATACTCTAAATCAATATTAGTTTAATTATTTGATGAATAATGGAATTGAATCTTTTTATTTGATGGATTTTAGATGATTATGATAGATTGGCTTCGTGTTATTGTGAGCTCCATCACTCGGTAGCATGGCCGTGTTATGTCTCAAATTTAGGGTGTGACAATCTTTGTCGATCGTATGAGCAAACATGTAGGTTAGCCACATGGGCAGACACATCCATCTGCCATGTTAGTCGGTTCCATGGGCAGGCACATCTGTCTGCCATGGCAAGTCATTACTTTAGTGAACATATCAGTCTGCTACTTTAGATAAGGACATTAGCATTTTCAAACATATTAGTTTGCTGCATCAGCTCTCTGACTTGCTACATCAGCTTGATATATGAGTCGCTATATCAGCTTCCAAGTTGCCACATCAGCTCCTAATCTGCCACACCAGTTTTGAGTTGTATGTTAGATTTTGGTTTGCCACATCAGCCTCCGATCTATCATTTTAGTATCTAAGCTGCTACAATAACTCCTAATCTACCATATTAGCTTCTAATATGTTAGCTCCTAATCTATCACGTTAGTTGTTGAATGCTTTTATGATATGATTTCCAAACTCAAGCTGGATTCTACTTTATCACCTTGAGTCTCACGGGGATGTTAATCATATTTACTATATGGTTACTGTACTTGTCCAAATATGACTAACATTTTCTTATTAGTCATGGTACACTTTTTTTATTCACTGCATTGTTGGGCTATATATTGATGTGCATATCACTGTAATAGATACAACATACAATGAATAAGACATATACTTTCCCTCTTTTTTCTCTTCCCTTATTTTAATTATCATGCTGTAAGTCTTCTTGTTTAGCTTGTCCCTCCCAACGGAGGCCTTATAGAAGAAGAATCAGAGTTATGGATTTCTTATTATCTCAATAATTTGTGATGGATGCTTGTTGTAGACAAACTAGGGGAATGGCTCATGGTATCAGCGATAACAGTGCTTAGTTTTGGACAAATATGAGGGTTGAGAAGGGCTGCCTTGATACAGGGCCCTGCCTCTGACCTGAAATACTTCTTTGCAGTGCCCTGCATAGCTTTTTATGTTTGTTGGTTGTGCTTGTTGTTTGTCTTCCCCAGTCAAAGAAAGTTGGAAAAAGTTAACCTGAAAAAAAAAAAAAAAAAAAAAAGGAGGGCTTCAAAAAGTGGACTTTGAGCAGAGACATCCCCTCAGAGGAGAAAAGAAAGAAGCCAGTCTTCTAGAGGATGCTAGTTTTTTACATTTCTCTTGACCCTTTCTGCTTCCTCTGAGCAAGATTACAGAAGATTTATGAGATGTCTCATTCCTTGGTCCACTTTTCAGAGGAAAGGATTAATAGTGGTTAAAGCACTCTGGTTGGAAGATTCGATGCCTAATCACGTCGTTCAATACGCAAACAATTCATATCTACCCCTTTTTAACTGGTACCATTCACAAGCCATGCCAATTCTTATAGGACATGAGAGAGCCTATGACTCCATAATTGCCACTTGTTTAAAACTAGGTCCGTATGGAGAGAGATTAAAATGGAATTGCAGATGAGGTACGAATCTCTTTCCAATATCGGTGCAGTCCTTTACAAATATTGAAATGTAATGCATCATTTGAGGAGTACTTAACAGGGAATGTGAACATGAAAAGTATTTAGTCAGATGCACCGGTTCCTTTTAAAAAATATTTTGAGCTATTTTGCATTGTTCTTTGTTTTTTATGCCTGTCAATTAACAATGTTCACGATTTTCAAAGACAAAATAAATTATTGGTGGCAGGCATAGTGAGGATTGGCAAAGTCTGGTTGCCTTGGTCTAGTTAATGAAGCAAAAACAATTCTGATGGAGTGTTACCAAGTAATTTCCAAGCGTAATGACTACGACAGCGTAAAAAAAAATCCTGCAGTTAATTCATGCATGTGAAGCCAGAAAAGATGCATACAACCTTGATAAAAGAATGTTGTTTCTTGCCTGAAGGAAGGTCTAAAAGACTAGAAGTCCCCACTCATGTTTGATGTTACCTGGCCCTCTTGGTGGGTCGCTCTGATAGAGAACATGTTGATCTACTCCTGGCTCTGCCTTGGTCCCACTTAAATCAATGACAACAAGAAACAAATTCCTCCTATTTAGAAGCCAATGCACAAGCGGCAGAACCGACAAATAATGCTGGTATCCTGTGATTTGATGAAAAAAAAGGAAAATATTCTCCTGATCCTTCTTTATCTTATCAAATGCAAGTAAATTTTGTGACTCATTCTTCTTCTTCTTCTTTTATCACTTTCATACTCATGATTATTCTTATTGAATTCCTCTGGTTTCCATTAATCTGTTTTGTCTTTTCTTTCTTCTTTTCCCCTGAGCAAAAGGTTGGAGAAAACCTTAACATAAATCTAGAATGTTAACCTCAAACTACTAAATAACAATCACTTCAAAAAATCCAAGCGAATCGTTTGCAAAGATTTGCCATGGAATAAGATTTGCAGATCTATTAATCAATATTATATGTTAACATCACCTGATACGCCATCACTTGAGTTTGATTTGTCATTCTTAAGACAATAAAGTTTTATTATAATAATGAGGATTTTATGTGTCATTTGATGCTCGGTGGCTCAAGCAATGTGGCAAGAGCCAAGGGGGACAAGGGTTGTGTCCTTCCTGCGAAAGAAGGATTCATCTTCCTTGGTGCGAACCCACCGTTAGATCATGCAATAGCCACTTTGAGACATATGCAGGCAGATGAATGAAGGAGTTTGTGGTGTTTTGAGAACTTTGCATACAGTCAACGTCACGAAAGAAGATCAATTATTCTTTTGCATGAAAGACAACCCAAACCCACATAAAGGTGGCTGACCACGCCATTGAAGGCTACCCACCACTGGCAGCACTGATTTGTTGGGGGCCCCCTTCTCTCATGACGAGCATCTGCTGTCACAGATCCTGCAATCTTATTCAAACAGTGAGATAGATATGGTTGGGCAAGAGAATGCGTTAATAAAGCTCATTGGAAAGCATGGGAGGAAGGTGGTGTTGGAGGTTGGGTTCCACATCAGTGTGGCAGTTAAAGGAGGGCTTGCATTGCAGATTATAATATGCTCGGACTTGGAAGTCAAGGACAATTGATCAATTAATCCTTCTAATTTATGAGTGCCAAAAGGTTCCATCACCAAACATAGATTCCCGAATCTTTGAGAAGATAGGCCCTTGGAGTCAAGCTACATGTAGTTTCATAATAGCCCCACAGGTCATCATATGAAGGATGTAGGTCCTACCATGCCTTGTTTCAAAATTTCGAGGCTGTGACTTTTATGATTCCCTGAGGAGGTCTCAGGCCATACAGTAGAATGAACCATTTGACCGTGTCCTCCATATGTATGAGAGAGAGGAGGGCTCAGGCCATACAGTCGAATGAAGCCATTTGACCGTGTCCTCTATATGTATGAGAGAGAGACAGTGGGTTGTGGGTGGGGGGGGTGTTATACTGGGAATCGCAAACAGAAACAGTTTAACAAGGGCCAGCACCAGTCTTCTCATGCTTCAGGAACAGTGAACTACAAGCTTTAGTACTGGTTCTATTGCTTCCATGGGCTGTATTCACCAAAAGTGCCTACTTGTTTTGAAGTTAATGATGCAACAGTACCAATAGAGGCTTTTAATCATTTATATGTTTCTGCATGAATGTTATACATTTCCATTGGGCATGGATCTGTAGGAGGTTCAGTAATTCCAATAAGCATGGCTGCAGGATACATCAAACCATATTAATAGTTAGTTGCACTGCATCGAGCACCGGTGCCTAGAAACTCTTAATTTATTTATCATTATTTTAATTCCAAAACTAAAAAAGTCAAAAAATTTTTCTCCTAATTACCATTGCTTCATTCTTTCCAAGATCCAGCAATTCAATAATCAGACCATGAAAAATCAAATATTTGAATAATACAAATTTTATTTATGAGGATGATAAGAAAGTCAAGCCCAAATTCTCACGAGTAAACTATTAGATTCCATCAAGTTCAAACAGAAAGCTGTATTTGCGGCCAAGTTATGAACTATATATATATATATATATATATATATATATATATATATATATATATATATATATATATATATATATATATATATATATATATATATATGGAACACAACAATGCAGTATCCATGATGACCTTAGCTCCAAAAATCTAGTATATCCTGTTCAAGTTGAACCTTATCAAGGCCTCCAGTTAGCAAAGTTGAAGCATGCAGGGGCGGCTGAAGGGCAAGGCCACTGAAGCCCTTGCCTTAGGCCCCCGCCCCCAGGAGGCCCCCCGCTCGCTCGCATCCGGCATCGCGGTCCAGCCTCCGCCTCCGGCGTCCTGATCCCGCCTCCAGGCCCTCCACGCTCCATCAGTGACCGCATCCCGGCATCCCGATCTCGCTTTCGGCGTCCCGGTCCCGCCTTCAAGTCCAGTCGCGGTCCAGCCTCCACCTCCACGCCTCCACCTCCACGCCTCCACCTCCGGCCGTCCGGCATCTCGCCGTCCCGGTCCCGCCTCCACGCTCCATCAGTAACCGCATCGGCGCATCCCAGCGTCCCGATCCCGCCTCCGCCTCCATGTCTCCACCTCCGGCATCCCAGTCCCGCCCCGCCTCCAAGTCCACGCTCCACGGCTCCACCAGTCCCAGTCTCTCCGGCCCGGCAAGGCCTCCCCGACCGGCAAGGCGGCAAGACAAGACCACCAGGAGCCAGGAGGTGAGGAGGTCCAGCCGTCCAGGACCACCACGGCTCGTCGGCTCCACTCCACAGTCCACGCGCAGCCCCCAAGTCCCCTCTTCCCGCTCAGTCCGAGAGTGAGAACTGAGAAGTCGTCTGTCGCGGCTCACCGACGGCTGATCGGCAGGTGACCGGTCACAGCCACAAAACAGTGGAAGACGAAAGGGCTGTGCCGCTGTGGCATCAATTTTTTTTTTTCAAAAATCAAAATACGTGGCATATTGTGATGGGTAGGTAGCGTGGGATGGTGGGAGAGCGTGGGAGAAAATGAAAAAAAAAAGGGTGGCGGGCGGCTTGTAACAGCGGTAATTAATCTGGTTCAACCACTTCAATGGTAAAATTTTTTCAACGGTCATTTTTTTTCTTTTATAAAATCAACCTGAATTGTTTCTTTTTTTTTATATTGTTATATTTAGACAATTGATAAAAATATTATGGAATAGTGTTGCAGTGGATGCTCCATATTTTACACAGCATTCAACAATCAGGTGCTATTATTCTCATTTGCAATCAGCATTGAACAATCGGGTACTATTATTCTAATCTTTATCTATTTTTTATTTAATTTAAAATTTATATTATATTATTATATATTATCTTTATTTTATTTAATATTTGATTCATTGAATTAAAAATTTTGATTGTTAATCTTGTATTGGCTATTTAAGAAATATAAAATAATTATAATAGTTATATCTTTTTGATAATTCATAATAAGAATTTAAATATGTCAACTCAAAAATATGAATCTGATTATTCAAAAGCTTCAAAAAAAAGAAAAATTGAAAGTTTAATACAATCTCAGAAAGGAGCTCTCGATAAATTCTTTACAAGTAATAAAAATAATAAATTAGAAAATATTGATAAATATTCTTTAAATGAATAAGTTAATAATCCTTTAGAATTAAATAATAATAAAATATTAGAACAAGAAAAAGTCAACGAAGAGATTCAAGATAATCTTCAAAGTCATAGTAAAGAAAATCAATCGGTTAATTTAAATGATTGCATTCCTAAAAATATTTATGATCCAAGTCAATGGACAAATATTGATACAAATTTGAGAGATTTATTAGTAAAAAAAGGTCCAATTAGAATTGATGATATAGATTTTCGTAAAGATGAATTTTCAAGATATTTTTTTTCTACTACATACTATATTCAAAAGTTGACAAATGGAGAGAAGCATGAAAGAAGATGGCTAGTTTATTCAAAAGACTTAGACAGAGTATTTTGTTTTTGTTACAAATTATTTAATTCTGCTTCTAGTATAAGTAAACTAGCTAATGTTGGTAGTAGAGATTGAAGAAATCTTAGTGCTAAACTTAAGAGTCATGAGATGAGTAATGAGCATGTTATTAATATGTGTTCATGGATTGATTTAGAAATGAGACTATTGAAAAATAAAATAATTGATAAAAATATTCAAGAACAAATAAATAAAGATGAAGAATATTGGAAAAAAAGTCTTATTAAGAATTTTTGCTATAGTAAAAACTCTTGGTAAAAATAATTTAGCTTTTCGTGAAAAAAATGAAAAGATCTATCAAACAAATAATGAAAATTTTTTAAGTCTAATTGAAATGATTGCAGAATTCAATTCGGTAATGCAAGAATATATTCGACGTATTAAAGATGATAAAATTCATACCCATTATCTTGGACATAATGTACAAAATAAATTGATAAATTTGTTAGCAAATGAAACTAAAAATAAAATTATTAAAAAAATTTTAGAAGCAAAATATTTTTCAATAATACTTGATTGCACTCTAGATACAAGTCATCAAGAGTAAATATCTTTTATATTGCGATGTGTAGATATTTCATCAAGTCCAATCAAAATTATGAAATATTTTTTTGAATTCTTAAAAGTAGATGATACAACTAGAAAAGATCTTTTTGATGTCATTATAGATGAAATAAAATATATTAGACTTGATATTAATAATTTAAGAGGACAAGGATATGATAATAGATCTAATATGAAGGGCAAACAGCAAAGAGTGCAAAAAAGACTTTTAGATATAAATCCTAGATCCTTTTATACACCATGTGGTTGTCATAGTTTAAATTTAGTACTTTGTGATATGGCTAGTTCTTGTACTAAAATTATATCATTTTTTGGAGTGGTACAACGTATCTATTCACTATTTTCTTCTTCTACTAAACGATAAAAAATTTTGCAAGATAATATTTCTGGTCTAACTCTTAAATCATTATCACAAACACATTGGGAAAGTCGTATTGAAAGTATTAAAGCAATAAGATTTCAAGCTCCACAAATAAGAGATGCTTTATTGGAATTAACAGAAGTTAGTGAAGATCCTAAAACTAAAAGCGAAGCTAATTGCTTAGCAACATATGAGCTTGAAAATTTTGAGTTTTTATTGGGCATGACTATTTGGTATGATATATTATTTGCTGTTAATTCAGTTAGCAAAAATTTACAATCAACAGATATGCATATTGATGCTGCTATAGAACAATTAAAAGATCTTCTTTCTTTTTTTGAAAAATATAGAGAAGATGGATTTGCATTCGCTATGATTTCTTCTAAAGAAATTGTGTCTGAAATGAAAATAGACCCTAAATTTTATGATAAGCGTATCATTCGCAGAAAGAAACAATTTGATGAGAATGTTGACAATGAAATAACAAAATCTCTTGAAGAATCATTTAGAATTGATTATTTCTTATATATAGTAGATCAAGCAATTTTTTCACTCCAAAATAGATTTGAACAATTTAAGATATATGAAAATATTTTTGGTTTTCTATTTAGTGGTAAAAAATTGAAGTCATTAGATAATGATAGTTTGAAAGAATATTATCTTAATCTTGAGTGTTCTTTAAAATATAATAACTACTCTGATATTGATGGTTTAGATTTATTTTCAGAGCTAAAAATTTTAAAAGAAATTATACAAGTGGAAGATAACAGTCTAATGGATATACTCAATCATATAAGGCGACTCGACTCTTTTTCAAATGCATATATTATTTTTAGAATAATGTTAACAATTTCAGTAAGTGTTGCTTCAGCTGAAAGAAATTTTTTAAAATTAAAATTAATAAAATCTTAATTAAGATCAACAATGTCTCAAGAAAGATTAAATAGATTGGCTATATTATCAATTGAAAAAAAAATATTAGGAGAACTTGATTATAAAAATTTAATTAAAAATTTTGCATCTAAAAAAATTAGAAAAATAAAATTTTAATAAAAAATTTATATAAATTTTAATTAAATAATTATATTTTAGTTTTTAGCTTTAAGTCTCTAAATATGTTGAGCCGCCCTTGGAAGCATGCAAGCATGGCCTTTACCATTCCAAAGAATAGTTTTGATTCCCACAGGTGTTTGGAATATTGGTCAATTACCGACCACAGCATCCTTAGCAAATTCATGATCATTCACTAATTCCATATCAGAGGGACGTATGAGCAATCACTACTTCACATACTTCTTCAACTTTTTTTTTTTTTTTTTTTCCTGAAAGCAATCACATACTAATATGTACTCAATAAGTACAATGAATATAGATGATGCTTGACACCTGTGATCCCACCACAATAAAATGTTTGCTGTTGAGCTGTTGAGTTGTAGTACACAACTTTTATTTTGACGGTGGATTAGTATTTAATCAAGGTCGCAGTCAAAAATCAAAATCAGTGCCTACATGGTGATACGTTATGGAGTCAAGGGGTTGGACTCGTTAGATATTGTTGATACCAGTTTATAAACCAGTGCAAACACCAACCCTCATGCATAATCTAAGTTCAATAAAGTGTTGACAATGCTAATCTCGCCTCTAAAAGCTCTGTCCCAATATTTTTTCCCATGCTCGAAATTAATTATCTGGATCTGAAAAATAAAAAAAAGGTAATGAGCTAGACAGCCCAGTAAGTAACAAGTATCTCTACTAGATATTCAGATATTATTTAATTTTCAAGAACAATACTGCAAATAACATAAAAATATATTTCATGCTGATTTAATGCAAATCAAATATTTTCAAATATTCACATATAATAAATCCGATTCGATTCAAAATACTCGTAACTCAACAGCCTCGACTATGACCAACGTTTAACCCCCATTGGCGGGATCCACAGAATACCAGCGCACAACCCCCACTGGCAGGATCCAAAAATACCAGCGCACAACCCCCACTGGCAGGGTCCACAAATACCAGCGCACAACCCCCACTGGTAGGATCCACAAAGTACCAACGTATAATCCCCATTGGCGGGGCCCACTGAAACATAATTAGGCTGAGAGCATAAATTCGATCTATATCAAAACACTTAGTACCACAATATATATCATAATCTTTCACTAAACATGTGCATAAATCGATATACCATAACATTTCAAAAGCACTTTTCTTTCAAAACATAATTTCATAAATCATGCATAATTTCAGAGAATAATTATTTATTTATGGAATATCTCGAAAAGATGATTCATTACTTACCTTTCACGGAGCACTGAACGAATGGATCGACTAACTTCTAGTAGATTCTTCCGTGCCTATTATCCAAAATTATATTTTTACATTAATTTAATTCAAAATTAAATCTAACAAATTTCAAAATTAAAATCTCGCTTAAAATCAGACTCGTCTCTGAACTCGATCAGAATCATCAGATGAAGCCTTCCCTTATGCTAATCCTAGAAGGATAATTTTAGAGAGAGAAATCCATCAAGAGAGAGAGAAACAAGCTAGAGAGAGAAAATTCTAGAGAGAGAAAGTCCAATTTCAGAGAGAGAAAATCAGGGTTCAGTCTGAAAGAAGAGAGAGAAACTCTCTCTCTCATCAATTTCAATTTTTATTTATTTACTTATTTATATGTATATATATATAAGTATATATATATATATATTTACATATATATATATATATATATATTTTGTTATTATTATTATTATTATATTTATTCTTTTCTTTTTCTTTTTTTTTCTTTTCTTTGCTTTTCTTTTCTTTTTCTTTTCTTTTTTTTTTTTCTTCTTTTCTTTTCTCTTTTCTTTTCTTTTTCTTCTTTTTTTCTTCTTTTCTTTTCTTTTTCTTTTCTTTTCTTTTTCTTCTTCTTCTTCTTCTTTTTCCTTGGTTCTTCCCACGCCGGAACAGGGGACCGGCATTCCCTCTTTTGCTGGGCCGTTCAGGCCACGGCCGCCGCGGCGGAGGCCGGCGGCCTACGGAAATCACTCCCCCGGTCACGGAGGAGGGTGGCCGGCGATCAATTCTGATCGCCGGCGTCGGAAAATTCAAGGAAAAGAGACCCAAAAACAGAGGTCCCTTTTCCGACCGGAAATCGGCGACTTTTGTCGCCAGCAGCCGCGCACAATTGCACGGGGAGGAAGAAGAAGAAAGAGGAGAAGAAGAGGGGAAACTTACCTTAACCTCCGGTGACCTCGCCGGCGAGAAAACACGGCGAGAACCCGAACGATATCCGCGGCTTCGATTTGAGAAAAACGGAGAGAAAGAGAGAGGGAGGAGGTCGATCTTCAGTCTAAAGGGGAAGGGGTCTTCTTATAGAGAGTCCTAGGACTCCGAAGGGTCCTAGGATTCCTGATTCGCTTGGGTTTCGCCGGAGAAGAAGACTCCTACCGGGAGTCTTCTTCCCGGTTTGCTCTGTTTTTTTTTTTTTTTTTATTTTGGTGGGCTTTGATCTGCTGGTTGGGCTGGGCTATCACATTTATAGTCAGCTCCATTTATGTTTGAGTTTCATAAAGGGTACTGGCCTAATTTTTCCTTGCAGACTTTTTTAAGTCAATAATGTGTAAACACTACTTCATTACATGAGCGCTGCGCTGTCCATATAGAAAAACCAAAAAAGTTCTATCGGATGCATCACTGAGAGCCAGCGTTCAACAGGTACAGATATTATTCTGCTGGATGCATCAATGACAGCCAGTACGAAACACGGTACAGATTGTAATAGGTTCAGCAGCTTACACACCAGCTATGTAGTCATCAATAATTTTTTCAATAGCAGTTAGGAAACACATATCTAGGAGTGCAAGTGGACTAAACCGAGATCCACCTATACCTAACTTGGACCCAATTAAGTTCAATCCAAAAGTTATATCCATGACCCATGCCCAGATTAAGCCATGTTCCAGCTTGTTGCCATAGATAGAAAGAATAATGAAACAAAAAAAAAAAGTGGAAAAAATAAGAGCACACAATATTTATGTGGGTCAATCTATTGACCTATATATCTGATAGAGATGATACAAAAGTTTCGCTATAGAAAATAAAAGATTGTAGAGTTTAAGATTTTCTTGCAAATCCTAGCTCCTAGTATACCCAATTTTTAGAATACTCAATTGGTCTTTTCTTTTAGGGTTATAAGAAATATATATAATAGAGTAAGTTGATTTAGTCTTAAACTAGTGTTCTATGAATCAGGTTAGTTCAGCTCATGGGAGCTCAACCCTTGCATCCTCAGTTAACTATTCTTGTAGCCCACAAGAGCGAGCTTGCTCTACTTATGGATAAAGGTCTCCTTTTGCAACTCTAGAGCTTGTAAACTCAAGGCATACCTAAAAGCTCTCCACCTTGACTTGAAATTTATCAAGTCAAATACGTCGAAACTTTTCTCACTATCTCTTTCAGACCTACCTCTAAGGGCATCAACCTCTACAAATACTAATTAATTTCAAGCAATGCTTAAAATTAACTAAAAGTAGTTATCTTTTGAGCTGCATTAATACCATTATCGATGATCTCTTTAATAAGTGGCACCTAATATCAATATTGTGCTTGGTCTGCTCATAATATATTGGATTTTTGGCTAAGTAAATGATACTTTGGCTATCGCAATACACAACTGTTAGCTGTTACTATAAGCCAAGGCTATCAACATGCAAGACCATGCAACCATATATCTTCCTTTATATTTTTTTGTTGTAGCCATATATTTTGCAAGTTGTAGACAAAGCAATTATATAGTGAAGGCATATGTTATCAGTAATCGTCGCTAATCCAAATCATCTATATTATCAGAATCAATATAGCCTATACCATAATTAATTGATATTTTATTATGATAGACTAAATTAATATCTATAGAGCCTTTTAAATAAATCTCTATGTCACAGTCTGCTAATATTTGTTCTTAGAATTGCCCATATACCTGTTTACTATATTAACAATAAGTAAAACATTGCACCTGATGCAAATAATAGCATACATTAAACTACCAACTGCACTAGCATATCAACATATGACATATGCTGCACCTCCTAAATTTGTAGTGACAATGAAGCTAATAATCTAAAGTATGCTGAGTACTCACTAATTTGGATCTATCTATAATAAAGCCTTCAAGCATCTTTTCAATACACTTTTTTAGAAGTACAAGTGACCCACTCATTGATCTCCATAAATCTCTATTATCAAAGTCTTCTTTGCCACATCCAAATTCTTCATTTCAAATTTACCATTCAACTGAACTTTCAATCTATTAATTTTAGATTTATCTTGAGCTGCAATCAATATATCATCAATGTACAATAGCAAATACATATAGGAATTATCTAAGAGTTTTTTATAATAAAAATAGCCATCATAGTAATTTTTGACATAATTATTATCAATTATGAAAGTATCAATTATCTTGCATAAGTGCATAGGGGATTGCTTAAACTATGTAAAGATTTCTTCAATAAGCAAATATGGCTCTCTTTATTTGGAACAAGAAACTCTATTGATTGTAACATGTGGATTTGTTCTCCTGACTTACCATATAAGAAAGTAATTTTGACATCCAATCGCCCAAGCTTGAAATCAAATGCATAAATGATGGTAAGTAGTGTATGTATGGAGCTATGTTTTATAACATGATAGAACACTTCATGAAAATCCACTTCCTCCTTCTCAGCGCCGCCCTTTGCAACAAACCATATATGTTGTCTCAATCCCATAAATTTTGTTTTCTTCTTAAAAACCTATTTATAGCCTACTACCTTTTCACCGTTAGGTAACTAAACTAATTCTCAAGCATGATTTTTTTGAAGTGGCTCAATCCCTTCATTTACAACCACTAACTATTCTACACATTTCTTGCTATTATCTATATCCTGATATAAGAAAGGTTTCTCTCTCTCAGTACTCTCATCTACTATAACAGCATAAACAACCATGTCTATATATCATTATCTACCTCCTTTCTCTGCTAGTAGCAATATTGTGCAGTTTTTATTGTTGGAACACATCATCCTATATAGAATCCTACATCTCTATTTGATTGGGCTGAACTGGAGAGTTTTGCAACTCTCTCCTTGGTGACTTAATATCAAGCTTCATTTATTTGTTGATACCATGGTCTATACTTGCATTGCCAATATAATTTTTCTTTTGATTTTACATAGTAGATTCATCAAAAGTAACATCCTGGTTAGTAATAATTATAGAGATCTACTTATCAATCTAGATAAACTACTGTTTTAAGTCTCGGTTGTTTAGTAATTTTGCATGGTATCCATAACCCTTTTTGTTGATTCCATAACCGGAATTTTAAGGTATCAGAGCCTTAAAAATATTGGCTTGTGATATTGCATGGTACAAGTTTTACGTGTGCACATACCTCGCATGACAGTCAAAAGCGGAATGTAATTATATGGAATGTGCTTTGCCCTTGTCAGTTGTTTTTGTTGTACTCTTGCCTCCACGTAGCACTTGTTCCTTAAGTTTCATAGTATCAGAGCGCCAAGTATGACTCTTGATCACCATATATAAGATTTAAAGACATACTTTGAAACATCTATTCATCCTTTAGAGATCTGTCATTGATGTGACTCTGACATCTGAATGTGTAGAATACAACAATCAAATGCAATCTAGACCACATAATTTTGTGTTAGGATTTGACACTTCGAGATTCAGCCCACATTGAGCCCACAGCAAGGTTCGCGGTGAAAAACGGAGTCCAACGAGATCAAGATCACCTGAAACGGAGCTTGGATGAAGGAGATACGAGCTTTTGAAGTCGGCACGAGACTCGAGACGGTGGAGGACCGCCGGCAGGCAGTAGAGACGCGGCCGCAGGCGGCGGCGCACAGGACGCACGGCCCAGACGGGCGCGCGGCCCAGCCCCGCGCAGGCCCGCGCGCAGGTGCGGCCCAGGTCCGCGCACGCGGGCCGGCCCAGGCCCAGGCGGCCTGCCTGGCCCTTTACACTGGTCCACTATGGACCGAGCGGTCCACGACTGGGCCTGTGGACCGCGTGGGCATTTCTCACGTGTTTCAT
Source organism: Elaeis guineensis (assembly GCF_000442705.2). Taxonomy (NCBI): domain Eukaryota; kingdom Viridiplantae; phylum Streptophyta; class Magnoliopsida; order Arecales; family Arecaceae; genus Elaeis; species Elaeis guineensis. Next base: position 51,870,547 of record NC_026005.2, on the reverse strand, counting down.
GCGGTCCACGGCACTATTTCATAGACCGGAGCACGATCAAACGGCGTGGGTGGCTCCCAGTCTTGATCCGACGGTCCAGGGGTTATTTGGGTTGATTAAGGAGTCCTAATCATGATCTAAGTCATGATTAAGGCCTATAAAAGGCCCTGTACATAGAGAACAGAGGCAGTGGTTCGATTTTTTGCCTGAGATCGTGCGGAACCCGAGAAGAGGAAGAAGAGAGAGACGGAAGCGTTGAGAGACAAAGAGCAGGAGGCTCCTGGATAGCGGTCGTCAGGCACTTCAGGGGTTCAGGGGGTCTTCCAAGAGAGAGAGAACTTTTGTCAGGGAAACTTCTAGTGAGAGAGAATTGGGTATACAAGGGTTGAGGGTGAGGTCTCCTCTTGTAAAATTTTCTTTTTCATAGTGAAGTTTGCATGCCCCGTGGAGGCGAGACCTTTTGTGGCTGATCCACGTATTTTGATTATTTTTTTCTTTTATTTTATTTTTTCTTTCTTCCTGCTGCATCGCGTGGTACTGAAAAGATCTTGGAAGGTGGTGTCCAGGCCAGACATCCACCTAACAAGTGGTATCAGAGCAGGTTGGTACAAGGATGCAGATTGCAGCGGTGGTGAGCAAGACTGAAGATGGAGAAGACAGGAACAATCAAGATAGAGATCAATAAGTTCGATGGTAAGAGCAATTTCTCCTTGTGGCAGGCAAAGGTGAAGGACGTGCTCATCCAACAGGGGTTGATTGATGCTCTCTTATGCGATGAAAAGCCGACCACCATGGAGGTGTGAGATTGAAAATGGCTACAGATGCAGGCGGTGAGTACCATCTGCATGTATCTGGCGGATGAGGTGGTGATCCATGTACTGAGCGAGACTTCTCCGATGATGCTGTGGTCGAAACTCGAGGAGTTGTACATGGCGAAGTCTCTCACCAACACTCTTTTCCTCTGGAGCCAGTTTTACCAACTGCGGATGACTGAGGGACAGAGCGTGCAGGAGCATTTGAGCCACTTCCAGAAGATCCTCACTGACCTCCTCAGCATTGGCGAGAATGTTGAGGAGAAGACCAGGACGCTGGTTTTGCTGGCATCGCTTCTCCCTTCGTATGAGTCCTTGGTGACTGCTCTTTTAGTGGGGAAGAGCACTATCAAGATGGACGAGGTCACCGCGGTGATACTCCAGAACGAGGTTCTCAGGAGGGAGAACCCAGCTTCGAGCTCAGGTGGCGGTAGCTCAGCTTTGGTGGCTTCTGGAGGAGCAGGAGGCGGTAGACGGAGCGACAGGAGATCGCAACTAGGGCAGTCTAAGTCCAGGAGGGACTTGAGCAAAACCAGGTGTTACCGGTGTGAGGAGTTAGGCCATCTAGCCAGAGATTGCCCTCAACTTAAAAATTGGATGGTGGCTGCTGTAGCAACGGTCGGTAGCGATTTAGATGGAGATATCCTGGAAATATCTGACGAGGTATCTACTTCTTCCCAGCAGTGGATATTAGATTCTGCATGCCCCTATCATGTATGTTGCAGAGAGGAGCAGTTTGACTCCCTGGAGAACAGTGAGGGCACTGTATATCTGTCGGATGGATCGAGCTGTGCGATCAGAGGCTTGGGATGGTCAGCTAGAGGACACATGACGGTGCAGTGAGGAGATTGAGGGAGGTCCGATACATATCCGATTTCAGGCAGAATCTTATCTTACTTAGCAGACTGGATTCAAGAGGCTACAGGATGGTAGCTGGTGGAGGAATCCTGAGGGTGTTATGCGACAATAAGATTATGCTGGAGGAGAAGAAGGGGAGTAGAGGATATTATTACCTGACGAGGAGCCCAATGCGAGGTGGAGCTTCGGGAGCCAGGTGGAGCCTAGAGCGAGGTGGAGCTCCAGGAGGCGGATCGGGCACAAGATAGGAGACTCGAGAGGATGAGAGGCGACATTACAAGTGTTGGAGTATGATCCCGGCTCCTCCCACGGACCTTTGGTGCAGCAGAACCAGCAACGAATAGATCTGGAGACTTCTGGACATGATCCAAGGCCCTTGACAAAATCAGCCTGGTTGCTGTCTTCTTCGTCAGCCTTTCATTCCAGATGAAGAATGCCTTTGAAACCATGTCTAAAAAATCGAAGATCTGGTATCCAACTAGATCAGACCTGGACCGAGGTCTTCTAATTCATAGATCTCAAATTGGGTCATTCTAGATGGAGAAGAAGATAGATGGAGACAGACCTCGCAGATCTGTCCTGCTGCAGCCTTTTTGTAGATCTGTTGATGGAGATCTCACCCGCGCCTCAAACGACCTCAGATCAACTCCAGATCTGAGAGAAACTTGTACCAACCTCTTCTAAGAGATTTCAGATCCTGGACCTGGTGTTTGGGTGCCTGCAAGAGGGGGAGAGTAGATCTGGTAGGCGGCTGCAAGGGGGAAGGGGCTAGCGCCTCCCTTCCTTTCTTTCCTTTTATGGACTGGCGGCAAGAAACCTTAGGGTTTCTTGCTCCTGGTGCATGGAAGATTGCTGGAGAGAGAGGGAGAAGAGAGAGAGAGATTTGGGAGAAAGAGTTCTTCTATTACTTGGCTCAATCAAACCTATACAAGTGCATGTATATATAAACACCGGGTCAAATGACCCAAACCCAAAACTCCCTTGACCAACTCTATGGGAGATTAGGTTAATCCAAGCCCATATACACTCATGACTCGACCTAATCTCACATCTCCTGGGCCCAGACCTGGCCCATAAAGAGTTGGTCCCTTGAGGCCCACATAACCTAGACCTCAAGAACCCGAAAGGCCCACAGCCTTTCAGCCTAGGGCCCAACTAGCCCTAGAGCCTCCATGAAGCCCTCATGAATGATGGACCTTGGCCTTAGCCTTGGTCCCCTGGGCCTTGGGCACACCACCTGGATCATAACAATCTCCATCTTGGTGTCTCAAGGCCTCAACCAGCTCCACTCTGTCCTTGCGACTGTAGACCCATTTGCAGTCAATGGGACTCTTCCCTTGTGGCAACTGCACCAATTGTCACGTCTGGTTCTGTTGGAGAGACTGCATCTCCTCGGACATTGCCTGGACCCACCGCTCTCTGTCCTGGCTCTCAATAGCCTCCTGATATGTATATGGGTCTCCATTCGCTGTCACCAGGGCATATGACAGCGTCTCCTCGAAGCCATATCGGTCCGATTGCCTGATGGTCTTCTTGGGCTTGTGTAGGGCAACACCGATATCAGTCCTCGATCCAGCTCGCTCCTGCTGGACCTCTCCGCCTCGATCATTTATCCGAGTCCTCTCCACCTGTGGAGACACCTTAGGTAGGTTCTCCACCTGAATGTCATGTCCTCCCGTAGTACCTGCAAGAGGCAAAATAAAAGAGGTAAGCTGTCCAGCAGCGCCCTGTTGGACCTCCTCCTGCTCCTGCTGCTCCTCCATGCCTGCTCGCCTCCATAGGACTGACTCCTCATCAAAAGTCACATCCCGACTAATGATGACCTTCTTTTCCAAGGGATCCCATAGCCTGTATCCCTTGACTCCTCGCGGATAGCCTAGAAACACCATCTTGAGTGATCTGGCATCTAGTTTGCTCCGCTCACCAGCTCCAATGTGCACATAGGCCGTGCACCCAAATATCCATAGATGGCCTAGCCCAACTGTCCTCCCAGACCACATCTCTTCTGGAAGTCTGCCATCCAACCTGGTGTGAGGTGACCGATTGACCAAGTAACCCGCTGCGTCAACTATGTCAACCCAGAACTCCTTTGGAAGCCCTACCTGTAGCCTCATGCATCGTGCCTTTTCCAAAAGTGTTCTATTCATCCTCTCGGCCACCCCATTCTGCTGTGGAGTCTCCTTAACTGAGAAGTGTCTCCTGATCCCACACTCCTCACAGTAATCCTGGAACTCTCTGCTGGTGTACTCTCCGTCATTGTCTGACCTCAGACATTTCACACTCCTCCCCTACTCCTTCTCCACCTCAGCTCTCCAAATCTTGAACTTGGTGAAGACCTCTGACTTTTTTCTCATGAAGTAAATCCAGAGTTTCCTTGAGAAATCATCAATCAGGGTCATGAAGTATCTGGCCCCATTCCTAGTTAAAACTGGGGCTGGTCCCCACACATCCGTGTGTACTAACTCCAGAGGGGCTGCACTGCGGGTTGTACTAATGGTGAACTGAACTCTCCTCTGCTTTTTCATCTGGCAAGGCTCATAGATCTTTCCTGTAGCACCATCCTCCAGATCAGAGATGAGTCCTCTCCTGCTCAACTCCCTCAGCCCTCTATCACCCATGTGGCCTAGGCAGTAGTGCCACATCCTGTAAGCCCCCTGCTAGTCCTGTGCTGCAGCTGCTGCATCAGACTCTCCGGTCACCACAGATCCCTCCATGCGATAGAGGTTATTGTCCAACCTCTTGCCTCTCATCACCACCATAGCTCCATTGGAGATGTTCAGTACTCCGCTTCTAGCCCTACTGCTGAAGCTGTATCCACTGCGCTCCAAATAGCCTAGTAACACCAGATTCTTTTCCAGCTCCAGGATGTGCTTTACATTTGTCAATGTCCTCACAATCCCATCAAACATCCTCACCCTGACTGTCCCTATCCCAGCCACCTTGCAAGGATGATTGTCGTCTAGAGTCACTGATCCCTCATCTGTCTTGGTGTATGTCGCAAACCAAGACCTGTGTGGTGTATAGTGATGTGAGCACGCAGAGTCTAGTGTCCACTCCTCTGTGTAATACCTGTGACCATCTGATACCACAAGTAGATCATCCTCCACCTGCTGCCTAGAAACTGCACTTACTGATTCTGAGCCACTTCTTTCTCCCTTCTTGCTCTTCCATAGTGGACATTCTCACTTGAAGTGCCCGAACTCGTTGCACTTGAAGCATTTCACCTCTTTTTTTCCCTTCCTGGACTTGGACCGCCCCCTAGACTTGCTTCTGTCTCTGCCTCTGCCTGTCCTCTCCCCTACCGCCACACCCTCCTCGGGAGCCCGATCTCTGGTCAACTTTTCTCTCTGCTCATTAGACCTCAGCACCGAGACCATGTCCTCATATTCTAGAGTCTCCTTGTCGTAGAGCAGTGTAGTCACCAAAGAATCATATGATCTTAGTAGTGAACACAAAAGCAACAGGGACTTGTCCTCCTCATCCAACTTCACCCTGATATTCATCAACTCCGTGCACAACTAGTCGAACCTCTGAATGTGGCCAATCACATCAGATCCCTCCTGCATCCGAAGACTGTACACCTCTTCTTCAGCATCAGCTTGTTGCACATATTCTTCCCCATATACATGGTGTGCAACTTTGACCAAAGGCCCTTCGGGGTCTTTTCTTCCAGCACCGAATACAACACCACATCCGCCAAACATCCTCTGATCACCGAGCATGCTTTCTTCTCCAACGATGTCCACTGTCTATCTGTCATTCCCTCAGGCTTCTCATCCAAAGCCTGATCCAAATCTGCTTGCACCAGAAGATCCTCCACCTGGATTTTTCACATGAAAAAATTCTCCTTGCCATCAAACTTCTCGAACTCGACCTTTATGTTGCTGCCCATGACTGGATCTAAGCCAAACAAGAAATATAAAATCAAGAAGTGTAGAATATACCTTGATGGTACCTTGCTGAAAATTTTCAGCACTTGGGATCTTCAACTTCGAGTGCTTGGAACCGCTTCCTCACCACTATGGCTCTGATACCAACTATTGGAGCACGATCCCGGATCCTCCCATGGACCTTGGGTGCAGCAAAACCAGCAACGAATAGATCTGGAGACTTCTGGACACGATCCAAGGCCCTTGACGAAATCAGCCTGGTTGCTGTCTTCTTCGTCAGCCTTTCATTCCAGATGAAGAACACCTTTGAAACCACCTCTAAAAAATCCAAGATCTGGTACCCAACCAGATCAGACCTGGACCGAGGTCCTCCAATTTGTAGATCTTGAATCGGAATATTCTAGATAGGGAAGAAGATAGATAGAGACAGATCTCGCAGATCTATCCTGCTGCAGCCTTTTTGTAGATCTGTTGATGGAGATCTCACCCGTGCCTCAAATGACCTCAGATCAACTCCAGATCTGAAAGAGACTTGTACCAACCTCTTCTCAAGAGATTTCAGATCCTGACCTGGTGTTTAGGCACCTACAAGAGGGGGAGAGCATATCTGGTAGGCAGCTGCAAGGGGGAAGGGGCTAGCGCCTCCCTTCCTTTCTTTCCTTTTATGGACTGGCGGCAAGAAACCCTAGGGTTTCTTGCTCCTGGTGCATGGAAGATTGCTGGAGAGAGAGGGAGAAGAGAGAGAGAGAGACTTGGGAGAAAGAATTCTTCTATTACTTGGCTCAATCAAACCTATACAAGTACATGTATATATAAACACCGGGTCAAGTGATCCAAACCCAAAACTCCCTTGACCAACTCTATGGGAGATTAGGTTAACCCAAGCCCATGTACACCCATGACTCGACCTAATCTCATCTCTCCTGGACCCAGACCTGGCCCATAAAGAGTTGGTCCCTTGAGGCCCACATAACCAGACCTCAAGAACCCGAAAGGCCCACAGCCTTTCAGCCTAGGGCCCAACTAGCCCTAGAGCCTCCATGAAGCCCTCATGAATGATGGACCTTGGCCTTAGCCTTGGTCTCCTGGGCCTTGGGCACACCACCTGGATCATAACAGCAAGGTGAGATTCCTATTGCCACAAGACGATGCCCCGAGCAGGTCTCAGGTCAGGAGGAGCACAGCATACGACGGAGATGGGATTGAGCAGCCTGGCTTGACTCCCATGTTTGCCCATCCATGATCAGCAGGCGATTGTCCCAGGACATAGGGGCGAGGAGATCCAGAAGCTCTCAAAGTTTGGAGGAGGCCGAATATCGAGTCGAGGTGAAGATTGTTAAGATTTGACGTCTTGAGATTCAGCCCACATTGAGTCCACAGCGAAGTTTGCAGCGAAAAATGAAGTCCAACGAGATCAAGATCACCTGAAATGGAGCTCGGATGAAGGAGATACGAGCTTTTGAAGTCGGCATGAGACTCGAAGCGGCGGAAGACCACCGACGGCCGACGGTAGAGGCGCGGCCGCAGGCGGCGGCGCATGGGATGCGCGGTCCAGTCGGGCGCTGATGCGTAGTCGTTGATAGCACCAAAAATAACTCTACTCACTACGTAGGTAGGATGAGTCGAGATCGTATCCTCAGGGACCTTGGACTAAGTTGAGATTGCAAAATAAAAGAAAAAAGCATTGTTTTTGATTTAGAGAATAAATTATCTTAAAATTGATGTAATTAGAAAATAAAGAGCTCGGAAGTTTTGAATTAATTTTGCACTAGCAGAGTTGTATCTCTTTTTTAATTAAATAGATACGATTAATCTTAGAAAAAATACCTATCTTTCCTCGACACACCCCATACCCATAGATCACGACGTGTCTCCAAAAAGTACTAGGTAAACAACTCTTCTTTCCTTGGCATGCCCCGTACCTGTAGATCACGGCGCGTCTCCGGAAAGTAAAAGTTGTTCCTAATATTAATCTAACAGGAAAGCATAAATAAAAGCATATGAAAGAGAGCAAATAAAGAACTCATGACGATTTAAATAAAAAGCATAATCTTTATTGCATATAAAGAAATAAAAAAATACAAGAAAGTTTAGAACAATAAACCCACTCTGTGTCGTTACAAAATTTCTTCTCCACTCCCGAGACTGCTAGCTTAGCTGCTCATGAAGTAGTCCCTTTCTATTCCTCTATGCAAGGCTCTAGAAGAATTTCTGGGCTCCTCCTCCAATGGGAGTACAAAAACCTTTTTATAGGTATTAGGAGGGAGCAGTTTTACATGGTTTTCCGATGTGGGACTAAGGACTAAAAGATGGATGGATGAGATGGAAAGATCACAAGCAGATAAAAAAAATATAAATTCTTCCTCTTGAAGTATTTCTAAGTATTAAATTTTTTTCTTTAATTCCTTGCCACTGTGTCTGCCTTGCCAAACTCCCCGCGAACCCGTGCGCCCACCTTGCTGCGTCCGATGCCACGCTTGCTGCCGCGCCCGCTGCCGTGATGCTGCGCACCCGTGCGTCCGCACGCGTGCTCCTTCCGTGTGTCTGTGCTTCTACGTGCCTGTGCTTCCACGCGCCTGCACTGCCTTTTTACAAAAAGAAACTTTTTGTTTCTTTAAAACGACATCTATATTCTTTTTGGGTTCCTTATATAGTATCTTCATTTTCTATAATACCGTATGCATCCTTCTTTTATTTAAATTTTATTTTAAGTTCAATTTTCTTCAAACTTGAGTCTTTTTGATCTGTGAATCGGATTCTTTGTATCGACGATCACCTTTCCTGCAAAACATAAAAAGAAGCATCAAATTCTTAATAAATAAAATAAATTAAATATAATTTTTTGCTTTAAATGACTTAAATTAAGTGTTTATCACACCCCCCAACTTGAATTTTGCTCGTCCTCGAGTAAAATAGATATATCAGCATTGTGTACCGACTCGGTCTTGAATAAAAAGTTAGGTTAGGCATTTCAAAAAGTAGATGATACCTGGTCAGACCATCAAAGAGATACTTCATTGGATTATCAATTTGACCCAATTAGTGGCTGAGTATTAACTAAAGAAATTTCAAGAGCTTTTCTTTCACCAACTCCCCACCTTACTCTTTAAATCCTCTAACTTAATGTGAGATAGGTTTATTATCTTCTTGCAATTTAGTCTCCTTATTATCCACTACTTTTTTTTAACATTGCCCACCTTTTTACGTGAACCACAACGCTTACTTAGGCGAAAGGGCCCAGTTACTCAATAGAAAATCAATATATTTTTTTTTTTAAAGTAAATTTTAAGGAGAATTTTTTTGCATACCTCGACCTTTCCACCCAATCTCTCATGAAGCAGATCTTTATTGAGATCAGTAAGAAGAGGGTTGTCGAATCACTCCTAAAATTTGGTCTAGTCTAAACCCTACCATTCATTGGGTTTTCTTAATAATTTATTCCTCAGTATTTCTAAAATTATCTTGACCGTTAATCATTCATTGTTTAGGATGCCTAATTGACTCTTAATCAAAATAAAATTCGGATACACAAAACTAATTATTTCTGACCATACTCGAGGATTTGATTAATTTCCTCCCCCCCCAACTTAATCTATATTGTCCTCAATGGAGTAGGAAAGCAAAGAAAATAAAAGGAGAGAGTGCACTTGGGATAATTTTGCTTCGGAAGTTGAAGATAGCTTCATTGATTAATAGGCTCTTGTTCTAAATTCCTGCAGCTGTGGTAAAGTAAAAAAAAGTATGAAATCATTGGGTTGCCTCCCAACAAGCACTAAGTTTTACGTCTTCAGCCAGACTGAATTGAGTATTATGGCGGTATTGGATCCACTAAATCAACAGATTCAATTAATTCTCCATCACTAATTCCATCTATGTAAGATTTCAATCGCGACCGTTCACTTTAAAGGTGCTCCCCTGTTTAGGATTTTTGAGTTCTATAGCTCCATAAGGAAATACCTGAGTTACAATGAAAGGTCCATCCCAACGTAAGCAAAGTTTTTCAGAAAACAGATGCAACCTAGAATTGAAGAGCCAAACTTTTTGATTGGGCTCGAACATTTTTCGTGCAATGAATTTATCGTGGTACGCTTTAGTTCGAGCCTTATAAATTCTGACACTCTCATACGCTTCATTGCGTAGCTCTTCAAGTTCATTTAATTGAAGTCTCCTATTGGAACCTACATTTTTCATATCAAAGTTAAATTACCGTATGGCTCAAAATGCACGATGTTCTAATTTCACCGGTAGATGACAAGCTTTTCCAAATACAAGTCGATAAGGAGACATTCCTATGGGTGTTTTAAAAGCAGTACAGTAAGCCCATAATGCATCATCTAAGCGTGCTGACCAGTCTTTTCTATCGGGTCTTACTATTTTTTCAAGAATATGCTTGATCTCCCTATTGGAGACCTCAACTTGGCCACTTGTCTGGGGGTGATAAGGTGTGGCAACTTTATGAGTTATTTCATATTTTTTTATTAGCATGTCGAAGTGCTTATTTGTGAAGTGTGTACCCCCATCGCTAATTATGACTCTTGGGCATCCAAATCGACTAAAGATGTTATGTTGAATAAACTTGATCACAATTTTGTGATCATTGGTTTGGGTTGCCATAGCCTCTACCCATTTTGATACGTAGTGCACTGCTATCAAAATATACTCGAATCCAAATGAGGAGGGAAAGGGTCCCATGAAATCAATTTCCCAAACATCAAAAATTTCTACTAAAGTATAGGGGATAGGGGCATCATATCTTTTCTTGAAATATTTTCTGTTTGCTGGCATCGCAGGCAATTAGGACTGAATTCATGTGCATCTTTGAATAGTGTCGGCCAATAAAATCCACTCTGTAACACCTTTGCTGCAGTTTTCCTTCCACTAAAATGTCCCCCACATGCTAGCGAGTGGCAGAAGTTAAGAATACTTTGGACTTCACACTCAGGGACACAACGTCGGATTACTTGATCTGGACAATATTTGAACAGCTCTGGTTCTTCCCAAAAATAGTACTTTACTGGGGAGAAAAATCTATTTTTCTCTTGTTGGGTCCAATATGATGGTATTTGTCCCACTGCCAAGTAATTGACTATATGAGCGAACCAGGGAAGACCAATGAAAGACATTGAAAAGAGTTGCTCATCCGAAAACCTATCTCTAATCATTTCTTTATTGTGTTCTATCAGGATCCTAAAAATATGATCTGCTACCAAATTTTCAGAGCCTTTTTTGTTTAAAATTTCTAAATCAAATTCTTGTAATAGAAGGATCCATCTAATCAGCCTAGGTTTTGTATTTTTTTTGGATAGCAGATGTTTCAGTGCTGCATGATCGGAGTATACTAGGACCTTGGAGCCCAAAAGGTATGATCTAAATTTATCTAGGGCAAACACAACAGTGAGTAACTCCTTTTCAGTCGTGGTGTAATTCAATTGAGCATCTGAAAGAGTTTTACTTGCATAATAAATTACATGCGGTTTTCGATTAAATCTTTGCCCAAGTACTACCCCTACAGCATATTCAGAAGCATCACATATGATTTCAAATGGTAGGGTCCAATCAGGAGATTTTATGATTGGTGCAGTGGTTAAGGCAGTTCTGAGTTTATTGTAAGCAGTTAGGCAATCTTCATTAAAATCAAAAGAATTTTTCTTAGCAAGTAAGTTGCACAAGGGTCGTGAGATCTTGCTGAAATTCTTAATGAAGCGCCTATAGAAACCTGTGTGGCCTAGGAAGGATCGCACTTGTTTAACCGAGGTTGGGGGAGGCAATTTCAAGATTACTTCAACCTTTGCTTTATCTACTTCAATCTCCCACTTGGATACAACATGTCCAAGCACGATTCCTTCACGAACTATAAAATGACTCTTCTCCCAACTTAAAACCAAATTTGTCTCTATACATCGTTGAAGAACCTTGGTTAGGTTCTGAAGACAATCATCAAAGGTAGAGCCAAATATTGAAAAATCATCCATGAAGACCTCTAAAAATTTATCGACCATATCAGAAAAGATGGCCAAAATGCACCGTTGAAAAGTGGCTGGTGCATTGCAGAGACCGAATGGCATATGTCTAAATACAAATGTTCCATAAGGGCATGTGAAGGTAGTCTTTTCTTGATCAGCAGGAAATACCGGGATCTGGTTATATCCCGAATATCCATCTAAAAAATAGAAAAAACTTTGTCCTGCTAGCCGTTCTAAAATTTGGTCAATAAAAGGCAAAGGAAAATGATCTTTCCTAGTAACGGCATTCAGCTTTTGGTAGTGCACACATACTTGCCAACCAGTTGTTGCACGAGTAGGAATTAACTCACCCTCATCATTCTCTATTATGGTAATACCTGACTTCTTAGATACTACTTGGGTTGGACTAATCCACTGGCTATCTGAAATTGGGTAGATAATTCCAGCATCTAGCCATTTCACTACTTCCTTTTTCATGACTTTCCGCATATTCGGATTCAATCTTCGTTGCATGTCCCTATGTGGTTTTGCCTCAACCTCGCAGTGAATATGATGCATGCAAACAGAAGGATCTATACCCTTCAAATCGGCAATTGACCATCCTATAGCCTCTTTATGCTTTTTGAGTACCCCGACAAGTTTGTCTTCCTGGTCGTTGGTTAGGTCAGATGCAATGATCACTGGAAGGATATCATTGGATCCAAGAAATGAATATTTTAGCGTGACAGGAAGAGACTTTAGCTCTAGAGTAGGTGGTGCTTCTAAGGATGGTACCAGAGGGCTTGATTGAATTGGTAATTGCTCGTACTTTACAGTCCAAGGAGGATTGGTGCTAAAATTGGGAGGTTCTAGCAAAGCATGTATTTCTTCAGTGTATCCATCAATATCAAAATTATCCATTCCAAAATGTGTTAGGCATGCCTGTGAAGGATCTAAGTTGAGCAAGGTAGGAGCTTTATCTTCTATAACTTCCTCTAACAAGTTGATCTCATTATGGTCGTACACAAATGGTCCCAAAGATGCATTGAAAATATTCAACCTTAGCTTCTTATTTCCGAAAGATACATCCATAACTTCGGTCCTACAATTTATACAAGCATTAGCGGTTGCTAAGAAGGGTCTACCTAGGATGATTGGTATTTGGTTGGGGTTGCTGTCAGATTCCATATCCAGCACAAGAAAGTCAACAGGAAAGTAAAATTTATCTACTTTCACCAATACGTCTTCCAGCATTCCATGGGGTACCTTAATGGATCGATCTGCTAGTTGTAAGGTCACTGTCATGGGTTTTAACTCTTCAAATCCAAATAGGTCATATATAGTGCTCGGGAGAAGGTTGACACTTGCACCCAAATCTAATAATGCCTTCTTAATCGTGAGGTTCCCTATGACACAAGAAATAATTGGGGTACCTGGATCTTTCAATTTGGGTGGGGTAATTTGCTGAAAAACTGAGCTGGCCTGCTCAGTTAGGTGGACTTTTCTTGGTATTTGTGCCTTTGATTTTCATTTTTGTGTACACAGGTCCTTTAGAAATTTGGCATAGGTCGGAACTTGCTTAATGGCATCGAGAAGAGGTAAGTTTATCTGGACCTATTTAAATAGTTCCAACATTTCATTCATTTTTATACCCTTCTTATCAAGAGGCAGAGAGGATTCTAAAGCACTGAGAAATGGAGCTTTAGGTGTAGGTGCTGGGTTAACAGGTTCTTTCCTCTCTTCAGATTTCTTCTTTTCTGTTGTAGCTGGAATTGGTTGCTCTTATTGTTGGATTACTTCAGGTTGATTTAAGATTTTTCTGCTTCTAAGGGTCATGATCGATTTGGCATGTTCGAAAAAAGTTTCAAGACCAATGGAGCTTTCAGCCATGTACTGTCCTTTTGGGTTATTAATAGGCTGTCTGGGTAATTTGCCTTCTTCCCTCCTATTAAAAGCTGTTGCTAGCTGACCTATCTGGGTCTCTAGCTTTGCTATTGATTGCGTATAGGAGTGAAGGAGTTGGGTATTCATTTCTAGTCCTTTAAGTGCTTGCAGTACCTTTTCTTCGAAAGTCGAGCTATGAGTACTCGGAGTGGGTTGAGGAGGGTTCTAGTATTGTGGCTGGGATGGATGCCTAAAAGTTACATCGGATACCCTGATCTTTGTTGCACCGGAGGAACCACTGGTTGTGATTTTCATGAGAAATTCGGATGGTTTCTCCATCCCAGATTGTACGTACTAGAATAGGGGTTGTTCCCTAGTCTATGAGTAGTTTGGGCTTGATGGACTTGTTCTTGTACATGTTCAGAAAACTGTGGTGCAACCGGACAATCATTCACACAATGAGTGGGGCTCGAACACAATGCACATATATCTTGTATCTGACGGGATGGAGAAGGTGATTGTCCTATACTTAATAATCGATCTAACTTTTGGGACAATTCATCTACCTTATGATGGATATCTATGGCATTTTCTACTTCATATATTCCACCTCTCTTTGGGTTTAACATGGGTTTATCTCTAATAGAGGCAGACATATGATGTAATAAATTTTCACTTAAAATTTCAAACAGTTGCCATGCCTCATCCTCACTTTTCAGCATGAATGTCCCACCGCATGATGCATCGACCATTTGTCGATGTCTTTCAGATAGCCCATAATAAAAATATTGGATTAACTGCCACTTAGGTACAGCATGGTGGGGATATTTTCTAATAAGGTCCTTTAATCTCTCCCATGTTTCATGAAATATTTCTCCATCTAATTGGGAAAAACTAATTATGGATTTCCTTATTTGATTAGTTTTTCCTATGGAAAAATATTTCTTGAGAAACTCTCCTTGCAGTTGGTCTCAGGTTGATATAGTCATGGAATCCAAAGTATGTAGCCAGTATTTGGCTTTGTTCTTAAGTGAGAAAGGGAATAATTTTAACCTAAGAGCATCATCGGAGAAGTTGTGAATTTTGACAGTTGAGCATATCTCAAGAAATTCTTCAAGATGTTTATAAGGGTCCTCGTTACTAAGTCCATAAAATGAAGGTAACATTTGGATTATACTGGACTTAATTTCATATTGAGTGGCCTCCACAGGGGGCACTTGAATACAAAGAGAGTAGGTATATATGGAAGGAGTAAAGTACTCCTTCAATTGCCTGGGTGGATCATTCTCCTGATTTCGGTCCATATTTTTACGTCTGTTAGCTCTAAAGGTTCTTTCTATTTCTGGATCAAAAGGTTAGATTTCTGGTCGTAACGATCTACGGCCAAGCATACACCTTACAATTATACTTTAGAGCAAACACAAAAAATTTTAATTTTTATAATATATATATATATATTTATATTTATAATAAAGTGAGAAAAGAGTGAAGAAAATCTAAAGAGAAGAACCTAAGAATTTTAAATCTATGAAAAGGGAGAAATTAGTTAATATTTAGATGTTAATTGCAATCAACTTAAACAAGCATAGACTCTCTATCCTAAGGTTAACTTAGATCTAGACAGCTCCTAACTTCCAAGACCGCCTTTGAGCACTCCAAGCTCAAGACTGACTAACTGACTCGGCCAGATAAGTGTAAGATGTGGGAGGTTTCCTGCTCGTTGCTTTCCTTAGACACCAACTGAGTTGGCCAGGTCAGTCAATGGAATCAATTGAAAACCACTTTCTTTAACCACTTGCCTTAGACATCGAGCAATTAACCAATCCGTACTCGGTTCAACTCTAGAGCTTTCTTATCCTATTGAGCTCGAAATCTTTAGGGGTCAACGTCTAATTAATTTTAGATTAAGATCTAGGTTATACAAATGCAAGGGAGTGATTTGTGGGCCAAAGAAGGTGATCAAATCTTCACCTTATCTTAGTTAATGGGTTGCGCCCTTAAAGTTAATTATGGAGATGCAATGCAAAGAAATAAGGTGTCCAATCAAGTTAAAAATTTTTATATTTGAGGTTATGCTATTTTAGTTATGTGTTATGAAATGTCAGTGGCTTTTTTTTTTCTCAACCGTGCCAAGATCCCCGGCAACGGCGCCAAAATTTGATGCGTAGTCATTGATAGCACCAAAAATAACTCTACTCACTACGTAGGTAGGATGAGTCGAGATCGTATCCTCAGGGACCTTGGGCTAAGTTGAGATTGCAAAATAAAAGAAAGAAGCGTTATTTTTGATTTAGAGAATAAATTATCTTAAAATTGATATAATTAAAAAATAAAGAGCTCGGGAGTTTTGAATTAATTTTGCACTAGCAGAGTTATATCTCTTTTTTAATTAAATAGATGCGATTAATCTTAGAAAAAATATTTATCTTTTCTTGGCACATCCCGTACCCATAGATCATGGCGTGTCTCTGAAAAGTACTAGGTAAATAACTCTTCTTTTCTCAGCATGTCCCATACCTGTAGATTACGATGCGTCTCCGGAAAGTAAAAGTTGTTCCTAATATTAATCTAACAGGAAAGTATAAATAAAAGCATATGAAAGAGAGCAAATAAAGAACTCATGACGATTTAAATAAAAAGCATAATCTTTATTGCATATAAAGAAATAAAGAAATACAAGAAAGTTTAGAACAATAAACCCACTCTATGTTGTTATAAAATTTCTTCTCCACTCCCGAACTGCTAGCTTAGCTGCTCATGAAGTAGTCCCTTTCTATTCCTCTATGCAAGGCTCTAGAAGAATTTCTGGGCTCCTCCTTCAATGGGAGTACAAAAGACTTTTTATAGATGTTAGGAGGGAGGAGTTTTACATAGTTTTCCGATGTGGGACTAAGAACTAAAAGATGGATGGATGAGATGGAAAGATCACAAGTAGATAAAAAAAATATAAATTCTTCCTCTTAAAGTATTTTTAAGTATTAAATTTTTTCCTTTAATTCTTTGCCACTGTGTCCGCCTTGCCAAAGTCCCCGCGAACCCGCACGCCCGCCTTGCCGCGCCCGATGCCGTGCTTGCTGCCACGCCCGCTGTCGCGCCCGCTGCCGCGATGCCGCTCGCCCGCGCATTCGCCCCCGCGCTCCTTCCGTGCACCTATGCTTCTGCGTGCCTGTGCTTCTGCACGCCTGCACTGCCTTTTTACAAAAAGAAACTTTTGTTTCTTTAAAACAACATTTATATCCTTTTTGGTTTCTTGCATAGTATTTTCATTTTCTATAATACCGTATACATCTTTCTTTTATTTAAATTTTATTTTAAGTTTAATTTTCTTCAAACTTGAATCTTTTTGATCTGTGAATCGGACTCTTTGTATCGGCGATCACCTTTCCTGTAAAACATAAAAAGAAGCATCAAATTCTTAATAAATAAAATAAATTAAATATAATTTTCTACTTTAAATGACTTAAATTAAGTATTTATTAGGCGCGCGGCACAGGCGGGCGCGCGGCCCAGGCCCGCGCGCGCGGGCCGGCCCAGGCCCAGGCGGCCTGCCTGGCCCTTTACACCGGTCTACTATGGACCGGGCGGTCCACGGCTGGGCTTGTGGACCGCGTGGGCGTTTCCCACACGTTTCACGCGGTCCACGGCACTATTTCATGGATCAGAGCGCGATCGAATGGCGTGGGTGGCTCCCGATCTTGATCCGACGGTCCAAGGGTTATTTGGGTTGATTAAGGAGTCCTAATCATGGTCTAAGTCGTGATTAAGGCCTATAAAAGGCCCTGTACATAGAGAACAGAGGTAGTGGTTCGGTTTTTTGCCTGAGACCGTGTGGAACCCAAGAAGAGGAAGAAGAGAGAGGCAGAAGCGCTGAGAGACAAGGAGCAGGAGGCTCCTGGACAGTGGTCGCCAGGCACTTCAGGGGTTCAGGGGGTCTTCCAAGAGAGAGAGAGCTTTTGTCAGGGGAACTTCTAGTGAGAGAGAATTAGGTGTAGAAGGATTGAGGGTGAGGTCTCCTCTTGTAAAATTTTCTTTTTCATAGTAAAGTTTGTATGTCCCGTGGAGGTGAGCCCTTTTGTGGCTGATCTACGTATTTTGATTATTTTTTCTTTTTGTTTTGTTTCTTCTTTTTTTTTGCTGCATCGCGTGGTACTGAAAAGGTCTTGGAAGGTGGTGTCCAGACTAGACATTTACCCAATATTTTGGAAATGCATGTATGTGGTTGCTGCTCAAGAACTTCCGAAATTTTTTCTCAAAGATTTTCTGAATCTTGTTTAGCACCACGTGGAGATTTCAAATGTGCTTCCATCACTATATCTGTTCGGTTGGAACTTCTAGCAGTGTTCATGTTGTGATTCGCTGCCACCCTTTTTTTCCTTTGATCATCATTGGGGCACCAAATCATGCTTGAATAGTAGTGTGGACCGTGGATTCCATTTAATATTCACAATGTTGGGACACGGTCAAAGTCATATTGTAAGCACGGCATACCTGACAAGCATTCATCCTTTTTTCTGTGAGAGAAGGATGGGTGAAACTCATCCACTCATTCATGAGAATGAAATGAATACAGAAGGTAAAACAAGAAGGAAAAAAATATAAATGTAACTGAAATTTATCAAACAAGCATCTGTGACAAGGGTAATTGAAGGCCAGAAATTTACTGGAGCAACTGATGCCCATGCATGCCAATATCTTCTAACCTCATTAATCAAATCATCCATGGATGAAGCTTTCTGGATGAATATCCTTTTTTTTCCTTTCTTTCCGCAGCCTTCACCAAAAGCAGCATATCCTATCCCTGTCTGAAAGGGTTTCTCTCCCTTTTCGTTCTCCAATGAACTCAAGTAGACCTGGATGACCCTTGCTATCCTTTAATCAGAAGAATTGATTTTTAAAGTGCACCTACACATCTCTTTAAAATTGAGATCTACAAATTAAGTTAAAATCTCATGTGCTGATATTAGTGCATAGAACGCAAGCTATAGGATGTTGACAGTTCCCTTTTGCCAGTTCATCAACTCTGAGCATCTTCCCCTCAACAGCTAAACTTTGATTGGAATAGGGGATTCAAAAATATAATTCAGCCCTGGCACCACAGCACCACCAAAATTTAAGAATCTATAAATTGAAATTACATCTTTAATGAAGACCATCTCAAATTAGCCTTATCCTGGTTGTTTGATGGAAGAATCAAGTTCAAAATCTCCACAAGATCTACAAATTCTGCTGCATGTTTCTCCAATAAATACCTTCTTGTAGGGACAGATCACCTAGGAATGTCATTCTCCATTCTAAACTGAGAAGCCTCTGTCCCTTCCGGATCTAATAATATTGCAAATGTTAGGAAACAAGTCAGCCCATGTCCATCTGCCTAACCATCTGTTTACCCAATGTCTATTGCCCGACATGCATCATTTTTATGATGTGTGGATTAGTTCTATCCCAATTCGATGTGATTTGACCTGGGTTGTTTTCTTTGTCTATTTGTAGTTTTGGACATCCTTATTCTCTTCCGCTCATCTTTGTTGATGATTCTATGATGGATTATCACCTTGTTTTTTTTTTTTTTTAATTTTCATTTTATCTGCCACTTTTATTGCTTAACTATCAACTGATAGTCATTATCTCTATTTTAGGAGTATCTTCTATTGGTTTGATCTTTTGCTGCCTTTGACAAATTAATACTCAGCATCTCCCTTTTTTTTTTTTTTTTTTGTTTTGATCTTCTATTGTTTCATTTCTTGTGATTGATTCTTGTCTCTGAGAAGCTGTATTGCTTTCCCCTGAGACAATTTTTTTTTTTTGGTTCATTTTGGGGTTTTGACAATGGATCATTGTAGCAAGCAGGTTTATTCAGCAATTGTTATACCTTGAATATATAAAGCTCTTAACTCTTATCCTTTTGCTACCCATCAATCTAGATATCGGTGTTGCTCATTTTTACCAATATTATATATGCTGGACTGCTTCCTACCATGGTGCCCAATTATACCTACAAGATGAGTGCTATGATTTATTGCGATCCATTTTACCACGTTGGATGCGACATTGTGGATGACACCTCCTGGATAGCCATTATCTCGATTATGTTCGAGTTTTTCGTATTCCTTGGACTAATGGGCATCAATGCAGTTGGCAGATATGTTGTTTTTTTATGAATTTATTAGGGTCCTTGCACCATCAGCTAATAGAAATCTCAGCTAATATTTTGACCTACTCCAGCCTATACGTGTCGTTGACTGGGGAATGAGAACATCAACTTATATGTAATTTTAAACTACAAAACCAGTGGCGTTGGCTATCTACTAGCCCTTTTACAGTTTTCTGTGATGACCAGGCCAAGCTTTAGGTGATGGATTTGGTAAATGTTACAGCCTGTCAATTTGGTGTATCTGAGCTCAAGACAATAGCACTTTTATTATGTCTCAGTATGCTGCTTTCTTTAGTTTAATTTTTAGTGTGCTTCTGTCTTAGTTTTCCCATGGATTGTTTAAATTCTACCTCCATCAGGCTTGCTCCATCTAACTCTGAGACTATGCTTGTCACTACCCTGATATGTGGTAAACACCCCCATCTCAAAGAAGCTGAAAAAAATTGAGCTCAGCTTCAAGTATGTACCCACACAGGACAGAGGAACCAAGACATAGAACTAGTTTTGTCATTGGTTCATACCATACAATATGTACACTGCTGAATAGATGTGGTCATAACATAGTTGCTGTGCTAAATTGTACCATGTGTACAGCTCCTTCTGATCTGAATATCCATGTTGGGTGTGCTAATCAGCACATACCCACGTGAAATTTTTTTATGTTTCTAGATATGAGGCTCAACATGTTCCAAACATGTGTCTGGCCTGACACAACAGAACATGGTGGTAACATACTGTGTCAGCCTAAATTTGTCACTGGCACAAGTGCAACACATGGTATTTTTATCCGTGACCAAATGTAGATAGGGTTATAAGAGATGGAAGCAGGTTTATAAGCTATGCTGACTTCCAATAAAAGTGAATTAGATTAGGGTTGTGGGAAAGAGTGAGGAAGGAGAGGTTGACTAAGTGGATGATTAAGAATATACTGGTCGACCAGTGCCAAAGTTATTCACAACTAAAATGGAGTTAGGATCGGGTTTTGGGGAGGAAGAAAGCATCAAGAGAGGGATGGATGGGGAGGGGGAATGGGACTTCCTATCGATAAGGTTAGTGATTGTGTGGTTGGCGTTATATAAATTTCAAGATTCTTCTTGTTGAATACATCTCACTCTTAATTATTAAGATACAATTAAAAACAAATAATGTAAAAATACTTTTCATTATATGGGAGGGGGAGAGAGAGATATGCCGATAGAGGGAGGGAGAGAGGTGGCTCGGAAGCCCTCCTCTAGTTCCCTCTCTCTCTCTCTTGCTCTCTTTTCTTCTCCTTCTCCCTCCATTATCATTTCTCATTTTGCTTGTCCAAATCGTTCTAGTCTGTAGTCGATACAGCTTGATATGTCCTAAACTGGATGGTTTGGAATGGTTTCGCTATCCATACTTACCACCATTTCTACTTGCAACTAACCCTTTTTCACCATCACTACCATCCTTGTGACCATCCAAAAACCCTCCCTTTTATGTTTCTATTGGTTTTGTGTGTAACTGTAATCAAGAATATGCCCTTAGCAAATGAGGAAATAGCCACAGTGAGTGACAAAACAAAACTTGATGTTGGCATTGAATCAGTCCAAACATGGTTTGCTGTACTATCTTGTATATAGCATACTGTACTATATCAGTACTATACCAGTATTATACCATCTCGTACCATACTAAACCACATACTAACACTGTGATAGGATGGTATCAATACGGGATCTCATACCAAGATGGTAAACCTTGGATCTGAATCTCATTTCACCCAATATATTCCAAGTTAATCAAACAAAATATACTCCACCTGTGCACACATATTAAAAGAAAAATAGCGGGGGAGGGAGGGGGGGGGGGGGGTTCTAGGCCCATATCTCATTTATTCCTACATTTTGAGAGGCTATTTCTATGTTTTGAACCAATGACATTTAGGTCACAATATAGCAACCTTATCATTGCACCAGGGCCTACCTTCTTGTACAAATATTGAAGTAGACATGTGGCATGTTTTGATCTAAGATTGTTGTGTTATTTTTTGTAATATTATAACTTTTCCTACAATACCTGTTTGCTGTTATAGTCTTTACATGCCATTATAGAAACATGAACAAAAAATAAAGAATGTGAGTCAAGCTTGAGTCCACAAACCAGCTTCTGCTAAAGAAGTTAAAAAATCTTTTGGATCTTTCCGATGCATCACATGCAATATACAGGTACATAATCACTTATTGGTAAGTTAATAGAAGGGAAAAAAGGTGATAATAAATAAATTCTGTAAAAGCATAGCAATCTGGTAACTGGTTCTATGGATATAAAACCTAGTATCAAGCTTAAAATTTTCCAATGAAACCCAATTTATGTTCTGAGTTCTAAAGATACGTACTGTCTTATGGCTTGAACTGTGTTCTGTCAAAAAATCGTGTATACACTTAGGTCCCATTTTGTTCACATAAAATCTGGAATGAACCTGAATAAAGTTCTTATCGAGCTTTATTCTGCCAAACTACCTTCTTAGCACTTAATAAAGCATGAGTTGGCAAGGTATCTTTCGGATTTCAGAAGCTGATGAAGCACCTTTAAAGTACTTATTTCTCATCCTAGTTAAAATTATGAAGCCATTTCAGCCAAATAGTTTTGCTATGTTAAAAAGGTCATACCTTGAGTTATTCGTTTATTCAAAGTTTTAGGATAACTTATGTGAGAAACAAATAGGACCTGAACACCTTTTAAATTATCATAAGCTTAAGCTACACTAGATGAAGGCTGAAAGATTCATCAATCCTCTAAAACAAAGCTAAATCTGTTGATCATACAAATGAATGGCTTGGGATAATTGGTTACTATCTGTTTACACCATATTCAGACTGACAACTATAATCTGAAGGCTGATACACCAAAGGAAGTGAAGGCCGATACACTAAAGATGCAGATTGAGTATCTAAAGTATAGATCGGCTTAGGATGAGGCCTTAGTAGGATGGAGTACAAGGATGGTGGTTGGCCAGCACTGCCACTACCTATGCATTGGAAGAGTGGTTGAACTACCAATTTTGCATGGCAACAATAGCTTACATGGCATACAATAGTAAAAACAAGTGTTCCTAGTGAGTAGCGGTACCCATCTTCCCACTGCTCATGACATGAAAGGAGGGGTAGCAGTACCTATCACATCTAGCAATAGTAGACCATGTAGCTATAATAATAAAGATACACATCCAAGATGAGTAGTGGCACCCATCTTACTAATTAAGAGGAGCCATTTATAAGTATCCGATTGTAACCATGGAAAGGGGATTCTTTAGCCGATCAATGAAACTAGTTTATCTTTAAGTTATCTTTTATCTTTATCTTTAAATTTCTTGCTTTTAGTTTTCTAGTAAAATTCTAATTTACCAGTAGGAATAGTAGTAGAATACTTTGATCGTAACCCCTGCTATGCCCTATTTTTTCTTCTGTCAAACTAACGATGTGATGATAGCAAAAGTCCTTTAAGGTTAAAGCACCTATACCCACACTACTTTTATCATTATCCTTTAATTATCTCCTTTCCGATTAATATGGCATTGGTGGCATGCCCGTGCATCTACCCCAACCTAAGTCATAAGAGTTTCACCCTTCTCCATCAACCAACAAGATTTTTGTCATGCCTGTCTCCCCCTCCTGGTAGCCAAGAAGAGGAGCCAAACAAGTTTCTTTAGCTCACCTAGTGGAACATTATCGCATAGCCATCATTATACCATCAAGAAAAGGATGGATGATCTATAAACATTAGTGACTAGTTCGCTAGCCGGTCTTTTATAAGATGTTGCCATACAGCTCAAGTCCTACCTGGAGGAGAGCTGACATGGCCTATTGGAAATGTTCACGCATCAAGTGGCTACTAGCTAAGGCCACTTCTAGAGTGAAATAGCATCACTTTGGAGTTTATGACATAACAAGTTGAAAGACTTGTTTCTATTATTCAAGATTAGAGTCATTAACTACAGTATGTTGTGACACATATTGTAATAAACTTGGCCAACCATGACTCTAGATAAGGTAAATCGGTCTATCAGTCTTTAAATGGAAATGTTAGATTCTTTGAGAAACTTAACATTGGGGTTTCGGCCTATTAGGAGGAGGCTAAAGACTATCTTGTAGAGTCCTCAAAATTCATAGACTAGGGCAATGTGAAAATCCTACTAGCAAGTGTGGGAGTATGAGAGTATACCAGGCCCTAGACTAACACTTGGAATCATCAGCCATTAAGATTTACAGACAGCTGCTATTGGCAAGGTTGGTGAGATTACATCGAGACATGCCTCTAATGACAGAATTAGTCACTCGTTAATGGATGGAAGGTGGAGCCGAGCTACAACCTTATAGTAGTAGTTGTGCTTGTTATGAGGGTTGAGGCGCAACCTTGCCAACAGATGCCATTACATTTTTTCTACTGGTACATAAGTTAAATCTATGTACTGGAGAAAATATGATGATGACTCTTACCTCCACTAGATCCTCCATGGTTTCTACCTACTACTCAAGTTTATATCTCACCTCTATCAGATCCACATAGTCTGCATCTATTGTTCATGTTTTCTAAGAGATCGATAGATGTGGTGTTAGATACATCCCATCAGTAACCAGACCATCAAATGATGGGATGTTGGGGGACATTGTTTATACCATATCCAAACCGATGATTGTGATCTAAAGGCCGATACATCAAGGGAGGTGCACAGTGATACACCAAAGATGCAATCTGAGTATCTAAAGTGTAGGCCTAGGGAAGCAAGAGTTATCGATCTAGGGTGAGGCCTAAGAGGAGTAGAGTCTAAAGATGATGGTTGGCCAATGGTTACCATTATCCATGCATTCGAGTGGTTGAACTGCCTGCCATGCATGGCACTAGTGGCCTATGTGGTGCATAAGAGCAAGGATGTGCGTCCATAATGAATAGTGGTATCCACGTTCCTACTACCTATAATGTGAAAGAAGGGGTAGCACTGCTTATCATGTATGGCAATAGTGGGCCATGTGACATATAATAGCAATGATGAGTGTCCAAGATGAGTAGTGGTATCCATCTTATCAGTTAAGAGGTGCCACTTATCAATATTAGATTGTAACTATGAAAAGAAGATTCTTTGGTCGATTAATGCAATCAGTTTATTTTTTAGGTATATTTGATCTTTATCTGCTTTTAGTTTTTCAATAGGACTTTAATTGTCAGTAGGAGTTGCAATATGGTGCTTCAATCATAACCTTAGCTATATCCTATCTTTCCTTTTTCTGATCAGATGATGTGATGGTAGTGTAAGTCCTTGAAGGTCAAGGTACTTGGATCCATGCTACTCTTATTATCATCCTTTCATTATCTGCTTTCCAACTAATTCGATGATGGTGGCATGCCCATGCATCTATTCCAGCCTATGCCATGAGACTTGTCACCCAGCAATTTTTCTAGCATCTTATGACAATCGAAAAGAGGAGCCAAGCACTATCATAAATATTGAAAAGTTGGACCATAAAGGCAAATTGGAAGTACTCCATACTTCCTCTTAGTGATGACTTTTGCATCCTAACATTAAATAGGGTGGATTACAATAGTAAACAGTCTTCATATGTAGTTTTCTTTAGCCTTTTTAATTAGACAATTTTTTCCCCTTTCATTAGTTTGAATAAAGAAAAAGAATAGTCTCTATGACTTGTTCCGACATTTTTTATTCATGTCATCCAATTCTTTTCCATTGTATGCACGTCTTTTTCTAGCCTAGTAGATCAAAATAACTTGATTTTATTTATTTCTTTACTATAGTTCATTGGTTATGGAATTGGTGATTCACTAAACTAACTTCTTTTCTTTCTTTTTTTGTTTTTGCCCTCCTGCCTTCAAAAGCAGAAGCTTCTAAGGTTAAGTGAAGTAAGGCTGATTTATTCAAACAGCAAAGTCACTTTCTTAGATACCTCTAAATGAGGAGCTGCTGGCAGAGGCTCCAAATATAAATGTTGCTCCTCCACAACCGATCAAATTTCATGGAAGTTACCAACAAACTAACATAGATGAACGTGGTGTAACATCTTAACAGGTCATGCTTTGAACAAAGAATCTGTGTGGGAAAAATCTCAAATAAGCTTTATTTGCTTGTGGATGATCTTGCAGATGAGTAGGATTGGTGCCCTATGTTTGATAACTAGATCACCATTTCAGCTACATGGGATCTTGAAGGAGAACCTCAAGACCATGATGCATTCAATTATTAGAAGCATGAGCTCAATTCTTGGCACATATGGATGTTGGGAATAGTATCCCAAAGCTAATCGTCAGCCTGTTGACGGTTGTGCTCATTTTTGTATATGTACATAAATTATGAATTAATAAAAATTATTTTGACATTTTTTATCACAAAATATTTCATCTTCTAATGAACTCCTATGTTGTGGTGAAGTCCTTAGGACTATTTAGACTCGACAAAGGAGCATTTGTCATTTAGTCCTTAAATCTGTTCACGACCAAATGATACGTTGTTACCAAAGACGACAACGTTTATCAAGCATAGGTCATTGTGTGCCATATAGGTTGGTTGTCCTCTTAACCAATGAGTGTGGAAACACTGGTATGGCATACAGGTGAGATGTAAGAGTACATCTGCACTGAACGTGACCGACTTTGAAACTATTTCTGTTGTCAAGATTTGCTCCGATGGAATATGGGTATAAATGTCCCTCCGACCTGAGACCGCCATGGTGACTTGCAAGCAACTCACTGCACTTAGGCACTGGACTACCTGAATTTCTAATTCAGTGATGGAAGGCTGCTGGGTGTAGTCAAGTACTTGACTTGTCGGTGCGTGTGTCAAGATGGGATTGACCACTCCAGTTCAGGAGCTGTGTATAGTCATGTTTCAATTTAGCAAAACTTTGGCCAGGGTAGTCTTTGTGAAGAGTCACAGGACTGTTTGAGTTGAGCACGATTCGGATGATCTAATCAGGATTGACAGTTTAATCTTGAGTCATCCTAAACACAGCGGTCAAAAGGATGAATTATACAGTAACCATATTCACGTAGGTTCTGAGTGTTGCGATTGTGACTATTCGACCTATCCGATCATCGGGTACCATTGCTAGATAGTTACTTCGATTAGTACAGGAATTGATTCCTATGCTACCGGCTTAGGTTCGAACCTGCGGGGTCACACACATTAGAGGTTCCTATCTGATCTGATGACTGATGAAGAGTCCTAATGCTCGTGGACTATGAGTCTTATGTGTCTGGGACTCTGTGATCGAGAATCAAGATTCTCTGATCACGAGTCCCACACTTTTTGGGTACCGGGGTCAAGAGTCCCATTGGTTTGGGACTCTTCGATCAGGGTTACATATCGATGAATTCTGATGCCCGATTACCCATCGGATTTGGACTCAATATTTATGAGAGATTTAGTTAGTGATTTGATCACTAATTAACTCAATTTGATTGAGTAATTATTTTTGGATCAAGTCCAATTGAATTGGATTCAGTTGGGTTTGACCTGATTAGGTTAAGAGTTGACCTAATCGTCGAGATGGTTTGGTCCCTGATTTGATTAGGGGTTGGGCTTAATCAATTCCTGATTTGATTAAGATTTTATTGAGCCTAATTAAGCTTAATTAAGTTGGGTTTAAATTAGTCTAATTGGGCCTAACTTATTTGGTTCAATTAGGTTGGTTTAACTAATGAAACCACCTTGACCCATTCTCCCTGTGCCACCTCACTTCCACTGCGCCCATTTGAATTCACGAGAAGGAAGTTCTCATGAATTTTTTCTCATGCAAAGCCCTCCTCACGCCCTACTTTAATGTGCTAAATGAGTGGATAAGGATGATTGGTTGGCCATTCAAATTCAAAACAAAGTTTGAATTTAAATGAGCAACCAATCTTAGCACCTTGACCTTATCCTCTTTTAGCACCCCATTTATTACACGAGAAAATGTTTCTCATGAAATCACTCACCACAAATTAAGCCACGCCCTCTTCTTCTCATGTCTTTAGTGGATAGGGATAAATTGGTTTCCATTTGAATTCAAAATTTGATTGGAATTCAAATGTGCAATTATTCATCTTTATCCTCTCACGTGGATAAGACGTTTGACATTATTTTAAAAGGAGGAGAAGAGTGGGGCGTGTGCAAGAAAAATTTTGGAGAGAAAATCTGGGTGTGAGGAATCCTTGTGTGTAAGGTGATGGTCTATATCCTTCCGAGAGAAAAAGAAAGAAAAGAAAGAAAAAGTATGCGCAGGGTTTCAGTGAGTTCTTCAGGGTTTCAGCTTGGAGTTCGGGAAGTGAGAAGGTGAGCTACGAGTGTCGTGAGCCCACCAAATTTTAGAAAAATCTTCAACATCCTCTCAAGCACGTCTGCTGATGATCTAGAGCATCCAAAGAATCAACAGACATCGATCGAAGAAGTTCGATCAGCATCAATCGTCGAAAGGGCTCTACAACGAGCTAGCACTCGTGAGGAGTCGATCAGACTGGAAGCTTCGTGTGGATGATCCACAGAGGCCAGACACACTGTGTGGCTACATCGTGATGATCAGACTCTTCTGACGGTGATCAGATTGCGGTGATCTACTACCCACACAAAAGTATTGTGTTCTGAACACATTATAGTAAAGTATTTACTGTTCAAATTTGAAATTCAAATTTAAATGCATGCATGCTATATATCATATTTAGATCTTAGTATAGGATAAATTCTTATTAATTAATTAGATTAATTAATAATTTTTGCTGTAAAATAGTGATTTTGAAAAAAATTTAAAATTATCATTTTACTCTTGCACTGAATTATCCCCACAATGGAGACCTGAATAGAAATGTGCTAGCTCCTGCATCACCATATATGAACAAGGAGTATGTTTTTTGCTCAGGAAACTGCAGAGAACATTACCATGCCTCTGACACCTCAATATGGTGCATAATATGATTTGTGGGTAGATTAAGAGAAAATCATGTCAATAGTTTCTCCTGAAGTACTGTTGCTGCAAGGCTCAAAATCTGGAATAGAGTTGATCAACTGGAGTGAGACTGAGCTGGAACAATCTTAGCGACCTGATGAGAATTTCTCCAATCTACAAAATCAATCAAAAAAATCAGATGGGGATCCTCTGATTCTTGACCCTCCAATGCTTAAGTCAGTTCGAGTCTTGAGAACAGAGTGAAAAAGAGTGAAAGAGCAAGAGAGATTGAGTGAAACTAGAGGAGAATTAGGTGGAAGTCAAGAGTCTGGCCTAATTTTCTATCGCCAGAGTCTCTCCTAGTTTCAGAGAGCAAAACTTATCGATGGAGGATCCTTGATCCTCTATTTATAAAGGGATTAAGGAGGCCATTTCAGAGTTTGTTAAGTTGGTAGAGGAGTCTGTTAGGTGGTTAGAAAGCTACCTGTAAGTAAGCTGGCGGATAACTATGCATATGAGTTGGACATGAGATTAAGGCCAGCTGTGGCTTGGTTGAGGAAACCATCGTGGGTGTTCGCAGAGCGATTCAATTTGTCACTATAATAGTTCACTTCGATAGATGATCGGGGTAAAATAGAGATGTCATAATATGTAGCGAAAATTCAGTGCAGGGGCAAAATGATAATTTTAAAATTTTTTTAAAATTATTATTTTACAGTAAAATTATTAATTAATCTCATTAATTAATACTAATTAACCCTACACTAGGATCTAAATATGATACAACAGCATGCATTTAAATTTGAAATTCAAATTTGAAACAGTAAACTTTTTACTGTATTGTGTTCAGAACACATCACCTTTTGCAGGTAGTCGATCACTGCAATCTGATCACCGTCGGGGGACTCTGATCATTACATCATAGCCACACTAGTGTCTGACCTCTGCAGATCATCCACATGAAGCTCCCGTCTGATCGGCTCCTCACGAATGCTAGTTCGTGATTTCATCCTTTTGATGGTTGATGTTGATCGAACTCCTTCGATCGATGGTGCCGACTCCTCAGACACTCTGGATCATCTGCACAATTGGCTGAGAGGCTGATGGATCTCTCCCTAAAATTTGGTGGACTCACGACACTCATGGCACACAAATCTCACTTCTCGAATCCTAGGTAGAAACCCTAGGGTACACACCAAAAACCCTGCGCTCAATTTTCTTTCTTTTCTTTCTTTTTCTCTTAGAAGGTTTTGAACCTTCACCTCATGCACAAGGCTTCCTCACACCCCACTTTCTTTTTCAAAATTTTTCTACGCATGCCCCAGCTCCCTATCTCTTTTAAAATAGTTCAAAACGTGTCTTATCCGCGTGAGAAAATAAAGACAAGTGGTTACACATTTGAATTCAAATCAAATTTGAATTCAAACTAAAACCAACTCATCCCTATCCACTTGGGCGTGAGAAGAGAAGGTGCGAGTTTGCTTTGTGCGTGGAAAGGTTTCACGAGAAACTCTTTTTCATGTGAGATGTGGGGCGCTAAAGTGGATAATGTCATGTATGCGCAAGAGATAAGTTATCCATTCAAATTCAAACACGCTTTGAATTTGAATGGCTAACTAATCATCTTTATCCAAATATTGGCGCACAAGAGTGGGCATGAGAAGAGCTTTGTGTGAGAAAAAATTCATGAGAAGTTTCTTCTCGTGAATTCAAATGGGCGCAGAGATTTAAGGTGGTACAGAGATTCAAATTCAAATGGTGGTTTGATCTTAATAGAACCAACCTAATCAAAATAGGTTAAGCACAATTAGACTAAATTAAACCCAACTTAATTAGGCTTAATTAAGCTTAATAAAATCTTAATAAAATCATAAATTGACTAAGTCCAACCCCTGATCAAATCAGGGACCAAACCATCTCGACGATTAGGTCAACTCTTAACCTAATCGGGTCAAACCCAACTGAATCCAATTCAATTGGACTTGATCCAAAAATAATTACTCAATCAAATTGAGTTAATTAATGATCAAATCACTAATAAAATCTCTCATAATTATTGAGTCCAAATTTGATGGGCAATTAGGCATCAGAGACCATCGATATGAAACCCTGATCAAAGAGTTCAAATTTTAAATTCAAAATTTGAAATTCAAAATTTTGACCCTGGTACCCAAAATGTGTGAAACTTAAGATCAGAGAATCCTAATTCTCAATCATAGAGTCCCAGACACATAAGACTCATAATCAGCCATCAGATCAGAAAGAAACCTCTAATGTGTGTGACCCCGCAGGCTCGAACCTAAGCTGGTAGCACAGGAACCAATTCCTGTACTAATCGAAGTGACCATCTAGCAATGGTACCCGACGTCCGAATAAGTCGAATAGTTGCAATCGCAACACTCAGAACCTACGTGAATATGGTTACTGTATAATTCATCCCTTTTGACCCCTGTGTTTAGGACGACTCAGGATTAAACTGTCAACCCTGATGAGATCATCCGAATCGTGCTCAACTCAATTAGTCCTGTGACTCCTCACTAGGACTACCCTGGCCAATATTTTGCTAAATTGAAACACGACTGTACACAGCTCCTAAACTGGAGTGGTCAATCTCATCTTGACACACGCACCGACAAGTCAAGTACTTGACTACACCCAGCAGCCTTCCGTCACTGAATTAAAAATTCAGGTAGTCCAGTGCCTAAGTGCAGTGAGTTGCTTGCAAGTCACCGTGGCAGTCTCAGGTCGGAGGGACATTTATACCCATATTCCATCGGAGCAAATCTTGACAGCAGAAATAGCTCCGGAGTCGATCATGTTCAGTGCAGATGTACCATTACATCTCACCTGTATGCCATACCAGTGTCTCCACACTCCTTGGTTATGAGGACAACCAACCCATATGACACACAACGACCTATGCTCGATAAACGTTGTCGTCCTTGGTAACAACGTATCATTTGATCGCGAACAGGTTTAAGGACTCAGCGACAAATCCTCCTTTGTCGAGTCTAAATAGTCCTAAGGACTTCACCACAACACAGGAGTTTATTAGAAGATGAAAAATTTGTGATGAAAAAATATCAAAATAACTTTTATTTATTTATAATTCATGTACTAATACAAAAAGAGCACAACTGTCAACAGACTGACGATTGGCTTTGGGACACTATTCCCAACAATCTCCCACTTGGCTTAAAGCCAATCGGTGCAGTATCTAATACCCATCTTCGACTTATAGTCGTTGAACTCCTTCACCGCAATGGCTTTAGTGAATGGGTCGGCCAGGTTCTCCTTCCCATCGATCTTCTGAAGGTCGATGTCACCTCGATCCACGATCTCCCGGATGAGATGGTAGCGGTGCAGAATATGCTTCGTCCGCTGGTGTGCCTTCGATTCCTTCACCTGAGCAATGGCTCCAGAGTTGTCACAGTAGAGCAAAACTGGACCAACAAGGGAGGGTGCTACTCCGAGCTCGGTGATGAATTTCCTCAGCCACACCGCTTCTTTAGCTGCATCTGATGCAGCAATATACTCTGCCTCGCATACTAAATCAGTCACAGTGTGCTGCTTGAAACTCTTCCAGCAGACAGCCCCACCATTAAGGGTAAAAATAAATCCTGACACACTCTTGCTGTCATCGCGATCAGACCGAAAACTAGAGCCTGTAAACCCTATAAGTCTCACGTCTGATTCACCATATACAAGCCACTGATCCTTAGTATTTCTTAAATACTTCAGGATGGTTTTAACAACCTTCCAGAGATTCTCCCCTGAATCAGATTGGTATCTACTCACTACCCCTAGTGAGTATGCCACATCTGGTCGTATACATGTCATGGCGTACATGATAGATCCCACTGCCAAAGCATATGGAATCCTACCCATACGCTCTCTCTCTTGAGGTGTTGTCGGACAATCCCTTTTCAAGAGAGAAATTCCATGGCCTATCGGTAGATAGCCTTTTTTGGAATTCTCCATGTTGAACCTTTTCAGTATAGTATCAATATACGTAGACTGGGATAAGCCAAGCAACCTTTTGGATCTATCCCTATAGATCCTCATCCCTAGGATGTAGGAAGCTTCTCCCAGATCCTTCGTGGAAAACTGTGACGACAGCTAAATCTTTATTCCCTGTAATGCAGGGACATCATTCCCGATTAAGAGAATGTCATCCACATACAATACAAGAAATACTACTACTGGACCATTAGCCCACTTATAAATACAGGGCTCTTCTCCGTTCTTAACGAAGCCATACATTTTGATTGTCCTATCAAAACGTATGTTCCAACTCCGAGATGCCTGCTTAAGTCCATAAATGGACCTTTGTAGCTTGCAAACCTTAGACTCATCTGTGGATGTGAACCCTTCAGGTTGTATCATATACACCTCTTCATCCAGCTCTCCATTTAGGAAAGCTGTCTTCACATCCATCTGCTAGATTTCATAGTCTAGATGGGCAGCTATCGCAAGCATAATCCGAATGGATTTGAGCATTACCACAGGAGAAAATGTCTCGTCATAGTCTATACCATAACGTTGACGATATCCCTTGGCAACCAGACGGGCTTTATAGGTCTCCACCTTACCGTCTGCGTCCCTCTTCCTCTTGAAGACCCACTTACACCCTATGGGTTTCACTCCTTCGAGTGAGTCAACCAATGTCCACACATCGTTGACTTTCATAGACTCCATTTCAGATTTCATGGCCTCTAGCCATTTCTCAGAGTCAGGTCTCTGCATTGCATCCATGTAGGTGATCGGATCCTCATCATTTTCATCAAGTTCGACAGGATCACCATCCCGGACCAAGAAACCATAGTATCTATTCAGTTGATGTGGTACTCTACCAGACCGCCTTAAGGGTGCATAATCAATGGGCTCTGGATCTGATCTAATCAAATTCGGTTCAGGTTCAGTAACATGTGTCAGTTTTTCTACCTGTCGAACTTCGTCAAGTTCGACCTTAGAGGCAACAGTTCCTTCACTAAGGAATTCTTTTTCTAAAAAGATTGCCTTAAGGCTGATAAACACCTTTTGCTCATCAGCAAGGTAGAAATAATACCCTTTGGTCTCTTTTGGATACCCTATAAAATTACACTTGTCAGACCTAGGTCCAAGCTTGTTTGTAATTAAACGTTTAACATAAGCCGGACACCTCCAAACCTTAAGGTGCGAGAGTACTGGCTTACGTCCTATCCATATCTCATATGACGTTTTAGCTACAGACTTACTCGGAACTCTATTTAGAAGGTAACAAGCCGATTCGAGCGCATATCCCCAGAGGAAGATCGGCAGACCAGCAAACCTCATCATGGATCGAACCATGTCCAATAAGGTCCGATTCCTCCTTTTAGACACACCATTATGTTGTGGTGTTCCAGGAGGAGTCCACTGAGAGAGAATCCCATTCTCCCCTAGATACGTCAGAAACTCATTGGAAAGGTATTCACCTCCTCGATCAGATCGAAGAATTTTAATACACTTTTCAGTTTGTTTTTCTACCTCATTTCGGAATAGTTTAAACATTTCAAATGACTCCGACTTATGCTTCATTAAGTAGATATACCCATACCTCGATAGGTCGTCTGTGAAGGTTATGAAGTAGAAATATCCACCTTTTACACTTGAGCTCATAGGTCCACATACATCAGAATGTACCAGACCCAAGAGTTCACTGGCTCGCTCACCTTTTCCAGTAAAAGGTGACTTGGTCATCTTTCCAAAAAGACAAGACTCACAGGTTGGAAGTGATTCACAATCACCAAGTTCAAGAATTCCTTCTTGAGCCAATCTGTTTATCCTGTTCTTATTGATATGACCTAGCCTACAGTGCCAAAGGTAGACTTCTGACACATTATCTATTCTAGGGCGTTTACTGAAGTTTTGAACCACATTAACAGGCTGTGATAGTAAGTAAATTCTATTATTTAATTATCCAACAAACATTGTAACACCATTCAAAATGATACTGCAAATATTTTTTTTTATTAAAAAATCATAACTGTACATGGCCAAAAGGCCTACAGAAATAATATTTAATAAAAAGCTAGGATAATAGTGACATTCACTCAGAATTATATTACGAGAATTGATTACAAGACTCATGATTCCTAAAGCTAGAACTGAAACTTTGCTTCCATTTCCAACGTTCAAGAATCTCTCACCTTCATCAAATCTCCTACTGACCTGCATATCCTGCATCGAATTATAAATATGATAAGAGCTTCCGGTATCCAATACCCAGGCAGTAATATCACAAATGGAAAAGTTGTAAGGAGTTATCATATAATTACCTTGCTTCTTCTTCGGCCTGTTTGGGTCTAGGGAGGCAATGTATTGAGGACAGTTCCTCTTCCAATGCCCCTGCTTCTTGCAAAAGAAGCACTCCGCCTGACTCTGGTCGGGCTTGCGCTTCTTGGTCTGACTCTGTGCAACCGTCCCAGTATGAGGCTGCACCTTCTTGTTCTTTTTCTTCTTGTTCTTCTTCCCCTTCCCAAAGGGTCGATGATGAGAAAAAGACCCTCCCACTACATTCACCGACTCCTTATGGAGCTGGTGATCCTTCTCAAAGTTCTACAGCAACCCTAACAACCCATGACAGTTTACTGCAGATTTTGTCATTCAAAAATGAGTAAGGAATAGGAGGAAGGACTTGGGCAAGAAATTAAGAATCACATCCTTACCGAGCTGCTCGTGCAGAGAAAAACCCAATTTGCTCAGGCACTCAATCATCTCGATCATGTACAGTACATGATCAGTGACTGAGGCCCCATCCCTCATCCGAGCATTGAAAATGGCACAACTAGTTTTATTCCTTTCAACATCATCAGGCGTGCCAAAGGAGTCGTTCAATATTTGAAGCATCTCCTGTAGCTAGGCGTTCTCAAACCTGTGGCTAAACTCATCATTCATTGCTGCCAGCATAATACATCGAACGGTAGTGCAGTCATTGAGCCACTTCTGGTAAGTATCTCTGATCGCCTTACTAGCGTTCGGAGCTGGCTTCTCAGGTGCTGGATCCGTTACTACATAAAGGATCCGCTCATGCTCAAGGACGATTTTCAATTTTTGATACCAGCTATCGAAATTAGGTCCCATGAGCTTGTCATTATCTAATAATGATCGGAGCGACAGGGTAGTGGCTATAGCTGTATAAAGGAAAATCAGACCTCTATTAGTACATAAATTAATACCAAAGACTTGAACTTTAGTCTAAAGTTTTTCTCAATATTTTTACGAACTGGTAGCCTCAACCTCCAATTCGAGGAATTACTTTAATTTCTTAATGGGTACTAGAATCCACACAGACTACACACGAGCCCAACTTTGGTTGGTCAACCCATGTGCATCTATGGGTAGGTTCTTAACCAGTTATTTCTCTAAACAACTTCTAGTAATTGATTTTGCCCCAGAACCTAATCAGTATGCTTTGGCCTCCACTGAAAAGATCTGGTTAGGTCCAACCATTAACATGACTTAATTTGATGAATCAGACCAATAAATGATCAGGCCCAACTTTAGCCGGCCAACCTAACCACCATCAGAAAGACTCAACCAAATTATTATATTATGAATGATAATTCCATTAGCCAATGAGCACCAGGCCTTTGGGCCTCCAATGATCATTGAACTAATGGACTCATTATCACTCACTTAATGGGAGGCATTGATTTAGTTATCATTATAACTTAATCATTTTAGGAACCTAATAATTTTTGAGAATTTTATTAAAGGATAGTAGAGACAAAATCATCCAGCCAATTTCAATCCTCCTACTGACTTCACCAAGTCAGATTAAAAAGGATTTAATTAAAGCTGGCATTAGGAGCACCTAAATCAGTCACACTGATTTACCTAATGACATGGGTGAGCTCTAATCACCAAGTGATCTAATCAAAATCTAACTTACCAGATTGGCCAGGTAAGTGAGATCAGTGGTGGGGATTTGCCATTAACTCGTCAATGATCGAATCAATGCTAGTAGCTCCCGCTTAAGAACCACTGGTCAAAACTGCCGAACTTACCTTAGACACCAACCGGTTCATTAGTTTTAATTTTGAACAACTTAGTAAATAGGGCTCCACCGCGTAGCCATGAATTAAGTCCATCTTGATCTAGTTAAAGACATGGACCCATTCAACTACAACTATTGAAGTTGAGTCTAGAGTATCCTTGACCTAATCTAATTCAACTTTTGATTAGATTTGACCAATTACTTCATTTAGTCTATTTTTTAAGTTAACCTTAGGTCTAACCCAATTATGAACCTAATTCATCTAACCCATTGACTCACAAGTTTATGCAATTGTCTTAGATCTTAATTCACAATTCTAGACCTACTAGACAACACTTAATTCTTTTAATTAAGTACTTGGGCTGATGGGTCAGGATTTGGCATTTTGAAAATAATTTTCAAATTTTGAAAGATTTTATTTTCTGTTCACCAAATGTGTTGACTCATTTCACAAACGGGTCAGCACAATTCATAAACAGCAATCCTATTGCTCATTTCATAACAAAAAATAACTCAAAATAAATCATAAATTTTTTTTTAGATCTAATCTAACACATTCATGATAAATTTTATAATTAAGTCATTTCGCTGCTTCATCGGCATGGGATATAATTGCATCGGCACCCCTACCATCATAGGAGACCCCATCGAATGGGAAGAGAGGGCCTTTAAACCCTACTTTTCTCCTATGATCGGACGGCCATGGCAACCAACCCAATTAGATTACTTGCTACTTGGATCAAGTATATCTAAATATACTAATTTTAAAATTTAAATTTTGAATTTTAAATTTCAAATTTCAAATTTCAAATTTCAAATTTGAGATTTCAACCAAATTTCAAATTTCGAATTTCCAATCTTTGAATTTTAAATTTTGAATTTTAAATTTCAAATTTCAAATTTTGAATTTCAAATTTTAAATTTCAAATTTGAGATTTTAACCAAATTTCAAATTTCAAATTTCCAATCTTTGAATTTTAAATTTTGAATTTTGAATTTTAAATTTCAAATTTTAAATTTCAAATTTGAAATTTCAAACAAATTTTAAATTTCAAATTTCAAATTTTAAAATTCAAATTTTAAATTTTGAATTTTAAATTTGAACTTATAGATTACACCTTAATCCACGCATGCATATGTATATCATATTCTAGAACCGGACTCTGATACCATTTGTAGCGAAAATTCAGTGTAGGGGCAAAATGATAATTTTAAAACTTTTTAAAATTATTATTTTATAGTGAAATTATTAATTAATCTCATTAATTAATACTAATTAATCCTATACTAGGATCTAAATATGATACAATAGCATGCATTTAAATTTAAAATTCAAAATTGAAACAGTAAACTTTTTACTGTACTGTGTTCAGAACACATCACCTTTTGCGGGTAGTCGATCACCACAATCTGATCACTGTTGGGGGGCTCTGATCATCACCTCACAGTCACACTAGTGTCTGGCCTCTGCAGATCATCCACATGAAGCTCCCATCTGATCGGCTCCTCACGAATGCTAGTTCGTGATTTCATCCTTTTGATGGCTGATGTTGATCGAACTCCTTCGATCGATGTGTGCCGACTCCTTGGATGCTTCGTATCATCTGCATGATTGGTTGAGAGGCTGATGGATCTCTCTCTAAAATTTGGTGGACTCACGACACTCGTGGCACACAAATCTCACTTCCCAAATCCTAGGTAGAAACCCTAGGGTACACACCAAAAACCCTGCACCCAATTTTCTTTCTTTTCTTTCTTTTTCTCTTGGAAGGTTTTGGACCTTCACCTCATGCACAAGGCTTCCTCACGCCCCACTTTCTTTCTCAGAATTTTTCTACGCATGCCCCAGCTCCCTATCTCTTTTAAAACAGTTCAAAATGTATCTTATCCGCGTGAGAGGATAAAGACAAGTGGTTACACAT
Organism: Elaeis guineensis; assembly: GCF_000442705.2. Classification (NCBI taxonomy): domain Eukaryota; kingdom Viridiplantae; phylum Streptophyta; class Magnoliopsida; order Arecales; family Arecaceae; genus Elaeis; species Elaeis guineensis. The sequence goes on along the minus strand of NC_026005.2, from coordinate 51,832,195 downwards.
TTGAATTCAAATCAAATTTGAATTCAAACTAAAACCAACTCATCCCTATCCACTTGGGTGTGAGAAGAGAAGGTGCGAGTCTGCTTTGTGCATGGAAAAGTTTCACGAGAAACTCTTTCTCATGTGAGATGTGGGGCGCTAAAGTGGATAATGTCATGTATGCGCAAGAGATAAGTTATCCATTCAAATTCAAACACGCTTTGAATTTGAATGGCTAACTAATCATCTTTATCCAAATATTGGTGTACAAGAGCGGGCATGAGAAGGGCTTTGTGTGAGGAAAAATTCATGAGAAGTTTCTTCTCGTGAATTCAAATGGGCGCAGAGATTTAAGGTGGTGCAGGGATTCAAATTCAAATGGTGGTTTGATCTTAATTGAACCAACCTAATCAAAATAGGTTAAGCACAATTAGACTAAATTAAACTCAACTTAATTAGGCTTAATTAGGCTCAATAAAATCTTAATCAAATTAGAAATTGACTAAGCCCAACCCCTGATCAAATCAGGGACCAAACCATCTCGACGATTAGGTCAACTCTTAACCTAATCGGGTCAAACCCAACTGAATCCAATTCAATTGGACTTGATCCAAAAATAATTACTCAATCAAATTGAGTTAATTAGCGATCAAATCACTAATAAAACCTCTCATAATTATTGAGTCTAAATTCGATGGGCAATTAGGCATTAGAGACCATCGATATGAAACCCTGATCAAAGAGTTCAAATTTCAAATTCAAAATTTGAAATTCAAAATTTTGATCCCGGTACCCAAAATGTGTGGAACTCATGATCAGAGAATCCTAATTCTCAATCATAGAGTCCCAGACACATAAAACTCATAATCAGCCATCAGATCAGAAAGAAACCTCTAATGTGTGTGACCCCGCAGGTTCGAACCTAAGCCGGTAGCACAGGAACCAATTCCTGTACTAATCGAAGTGACTATCTAGCAATGGTTTTTGACATCCAGATAAGTCGAATAGTTGCAATCGCAACACTCAGAACCTATGTGAATATGGTTACTGTATAATTCATCCCTTTTGACCCCTATGTTTAGGATGCTCAGGGTTAAACTATCAATCCTGATGAGATCATCCGAATCGTGCTCAACTCAATTAGTCCTGTGACTCCTCACTAGGACTACTCTGGCCAAGATTTTGCTAAATTGAAACACGACTGTACACAGCTCCTAAACTGGAGTGATCAATCCCATCTTGACACACGCACCGATAAGTCAAGTACTTGACTACACCCAGCAGCCTTCCGTCACTGAATTAGAAATTCAGGTAGTCCAGTACCTAAGTGCAGTGAGTTGCTTGTAAGTCACCGTGGCTGTCTCAGGTCGGAGGGATATTTATACCCATATCCCATCGGAGCAAATCTTGACAGCAGAAATAGCTCTGGAGTCGGTCACGTTCAGTGCAGATGTACCATTATATCTCACCTATATGCCATACCAGTGTCTCCACACTCCTTGGTTATGAGGATAACCAACCCATATGGCACACAATGACCTATGCTCGATAAACGTTGTCATCCTTGGTAACAACGTATCATTTGGTCGCGAACAGGTTTAAGGACTAAGCGACAAATCCTCCTTTGTCGAGTCTAAATAGTCCTAAGGACTTTACCACAACACAGGAGTTCATTAGAAGATGAAATATTTGTGATGAAAAAATATCAAAATAATTTTTATTTATTTATAATTCATGTACTAATACAAAAGGAGCACAACCGTCAACAGGCTGACGATTGGCTTCGGGACACTATTCCCAACATAATTTCATCCTGGATAAAGAGGCACTGGGGTTCAGGTTGGTAAATACCTGATCTGAATATTTCTTTGTTAGTTGAGATGACATCCAGACAGAACACAAGAGCATCTTTTATTCAGATCGGTGCAATACCGAGCTGAATCTGCTAACTGATAAATTAGTCTGTTGGAATCTGGTACTTTCAGATTGACATCTCTTTGATCTCGTATGATGATGCCATATATCTTAAGGTTGGTTTAATATACTAATACTTTGCTCCTCCACTTCCTATGTCCGAGGTGATAATCCTCTGATTGGACTAAAAAGTCAAAGTATCTTCATAAGGTTGGATTTTCACCAATTTGGAAGGTATTTGTCATGGAGATCAGATTTTACTAGTCAAGATATTTTATTTTTGAGTTATAATTTTTGACCCAATTTCTTACCGACTAGGAGATCTTATCTCCGCATTTGACTTTGACTCAATCATTTACTGACCAGGAGATCTTATCTTCACACTTGAATTTACGATTCAATTTTCACTGATCAGGAGATCTTATCTCTATATTTAAACTTTCAATTCGATTTTTGTCAATCAGAAGATCTTTTGTGTATTTTCTTTGTGACTTAGTCATTCTTCGATCAGGAGATCTTATCTCCATACTTGAATTTTTGATTCGATTTTTACTGATTAGGAGATCTTATCTCTATACTTGTTTTTTTGGCTCAATCTTCATCGGCTTGGAGATCTTATCTTCATATTTGAACTTTTGGTTCGATTTTCACCAACCAGGAGATCTTATCTCCACACTTGAATTTTTGGCTCAATCTTCATCGATCTGGAGATCTTATCTCTATACTTGAACTTTTGATTTGATTTTCACTGATCAAGAGATCTTATCTTCACATTCAAATTTTGGCTCGGTCGTTCACCGATCAAGAGATCTTATTTCTATGTTGTACCTTGAAACTTTTCGAGTTGGTATCACCGTCGCCTAGAATAAATGTGCCACACTTTGAGAGCATAAAAATTAATTACATGATTGAAAACAAAGAGACTTGATCTTTCAAAAAATGATCCGTCAGATCTTCTACCATCATTGCTTGGATGGGCGATTTGAAAATGTCAAATAAGAGTGCACCATTTGTCAATGTTTGATTGGCTTATTAGCTAGAGCATGGATCAATCTGTCGTAGGTAAATCTGGAGGGAGGTGTGCCTAACCATCATCTAATCGAGCATCAGATTAATGCCAGATACACAAATCGATAAGGAGATCAGTTAATCCAAATCGTCGGTCCATCTATAAAAGGCTTTTACCCCCCAATCACTGTTCATTTCTGTTGTTACCATGCGAAGGTGCTGTGAAATTATTTTCTAAAGCTTCTCTGTATTGAACGGCCATCAGAGATAATGAGAAGCTTCACCAGAGCGAAAGGAAAAAGAGTTCATTCTCCATCTCTTGAGAGGATTTCATCTGTCTCTCTTAAGTATCAGTCATCCCTCATTTGTTCTCCTTTGACCGTAGGATAGCCTTTCTTTCTCTTTCGATTCTTTTCATTTCTCCTTAACATTTTCCCTTGAGAAATATGTCCAAGAGTGGTAGGAAGGGAAAAGAGGCTGTAGGTGGCTTACAGATTAGGTCGACCTAGCCTTTATTGGCCATTGAGGTAGAAAATCCACTCCAGGAGGGCCTTGAAACTAGTTCCATAGGTGAGGGGAGTTTGGATCATAGCATAGAATCTCCTGTGCATGGTCTCATGGACTACTTCGGTCCCGAGATAAAAAGATCTATTTCGATCGAGGAGGACCTCCTAACCCTTAGAAAAAAATATGATATACTTAATGAGTATGAAATGATAGTGCAGGGTCTGAAAGGTTAGGTACTTGAGCCTTCCGAGAGTTGTATAGCTTTCTATGATGAGTCCCTTCGATCCGACCTGTGGTTCCCACTGCACCCCCATTTTAGCAATGTCTTTGATTTTTATAGGGTCCATCCCACTCAAATAACTCCAAATGCAATTAGGATGATTATAGTATTCATAATTATGTGTAATTTCCTTCACAAAGATCTTAGGATCTTTCTATTTAGATCTTTGATCTTTTTGAAAAGGCATCCGAGTGAGAAAGATTGGTGGTACTTCTCATCTTGAAAAAATTATAAATTTGAATCTAGTCTTTCCTCTTCAATTCACGACTGAAAAGGCCATTTTTTCTTTATCCAGACTCCTATTTTATGGGGTTTTAGAATTTTCTGGGGATGTCCGGACACCAAATATAACTTTAATGATGAAATTCTCTCCAAGGATGAGGTGGCTCATTCAACCTTGATTACCATCAAAACACCCAAGTTATCTTATCTGATAAATGATCAGGCATTATATGATGCCGGTGTCAGCCTGTACTCTCCTCGGGATAAGATTGAAGTATTTTATTTTTCAATTTTATCATTTCTTTTTCATCTTCATTATTTTGATACACATGTCTCATATAGAAATGAAGTTCAATCCGACGAAGGTGGAGGATAGGAAGAGAAAGGACCAACCAAAACTATTTACTACCATCCCCGCACCAAAGAGAGTCAAAGGTGCGGAACCTCCTCCTACCCAAGCGGCATCCTGATCTTCTTCAGTAACCCCTTTTCTGACCAACTCAAGAAGAAGTGAAGCCTCCTGGGGTAAACAAAATTCTCCTCAGGCCCTATCACTAGAACCTCCACCTCGCTAGCCGGCTTTGTTAAGGATCAAGAATAACAATGCCCGACCTATGCTGCCTTCCAAAGAGATCGGATGCAACCCGATCACAACTTCCGTAGCTCCATCAAGTTCATTCGAGGGAGACGCCATGACAAGGATGTCACTTTTGGAGCAACCTCGATTGGTCCACGATCTTCTCGAATCAGTGATGCTGATTGTCGATCTGGAGGTGTGTCGAAAAAATAAACCATAGGAGATCGCCAACCACGGATTCGAACAGCTCATGCATATGAGTTTTTCTCTCTCTTTTTTTCTTCTTTGGTGAATAATCGATCTAAACCTTTTGCCCTGTAGGTCACTATCGACTTCAAGGTCATGTATGAGAACATGGCATACTTGTTGAAGAATAAAGAGGCCATGGACGCCAATCTGATCATTCTCCAGGAGAAGAAGAAAGAGTTCTAACTCACTGCAGGACTCAAACATCAACTTGAAAAGAAGCTGAAGGCACTGAAGGAGAAGAATCAGAACCTATTGGATCTTCAGTGAAAGGTCAATGAGCAAGAGAAAAAGATTTTTGATCTGCATGCTATCACCGAGAAGAATAAGAAACTAGAGCCGAGGCTTAGAGAGGTGGAAAAGGCCAATGAGGCTCATGAGAAGGCCATTGAGGCCTTGAAGAGATAAGTTAAGAAAGAGCAGGACAAGATGACCAAGGTAGTGAAATTATACAAGACCTTCAAAGAGTTCAAGGATGAAGTATCTGAGAAATTCGAGGGCACATATGATTATGCCTTCAGTCAGTGTCGCAACTTAATTAAAAAATTATATCTTGAAATAGATATCTCCAAGGTCACTCTAAAGGTGGCCATCAAGATGGGCATAAAGAGGGATCTTGAGTCACCCCTTGAAGCAGCAGAGGAGCCAGTGAAGGAATCTGATCGATCTCCTACTGAGGTGAATACAACTGAAGCCATCATCACGGAGCCTATATCTGTGGTGCCTTCAGTAGAGACTAAAGTCCTCAAGGTCGGTAAGAAAACGGAGTCCACCCCAGCCACAGAACTTGCTACCACTGATGCTACTGAGAAGTCGGAGCAGACCAAAAAGAAACCAATCAAAGAGGATTCCAATGCACTGGTAATCATCGGGTAAAGATTATTCTTTCTTCTCGGGATGTATTGACCTGATATAGGACTTCTTATTTTTTTTTTCTTTTTTGAAACATGTAAATTTGATGTGGATTTTTGCTTTTGTACTTTCTTTTCATATCAATGCAAGAAGCATTTTTTCAGGCATCATAATTTAGTTCGTGTATTCTAGTAAATTTCATCGCTTGTCAAGATGAAATAATCACATATGTCTTTATAATTCAACAGAACCAAAAATTGATAACTTTAAATTCACCTATCATCAATTAACTAAAAATCAAAGTTCAGACATACCTTTATTGGTATGATCATGAATGGATCAAGTTTTAAGATTCAATCCAGAGATTGATATTTTTGAAAGAATCTAAAGATAATCTCGCTCTAGAGATCAATATAGTATCACATCGATTCAAAACTGACATAAGATCCTTTCGATCTTGTATTCGGAATAAGACTTGTCAGTTGATGGGGGGATCAAACCTTTTGGGGCTTTACCAGACTAGGATTAGGATTAACATGTATGCCCTTCAGAGCTTTATCGGATCAAAATCCAGATTAATATGATGCCCTTTGGTACTTTATCAGACTGGGATCCGAATTAACATGTATGCCCTTCGGGGCTTTATCGGACCAAAATCCAGATTAATATGTATGCCCTTTGTGGCATTATCAGATTAAAAATTGAATTAACATGTATGCCTTTCAAGACTTTATCGGACTGGAATCCGGATTAACATATATGCCCTTCAGGTCTTTACTGGATTGGAATCTGGATTTGTTGGAATTTGAAGCTTGGGGCATGCATGTGTATTTTAAAACTTTATTTTTTAAACACTGTAGTAGCATACAAGATTAAAATACTTTTAATCTGAGTCCTACATACATAAAAATATAAAACCATAAATATTTAGTTCATGTGCTGAAATTGACATATACTGAAATTCAGATTATGATCAATTCACATACTTGTTTCGCAATCTTTTTCTTTGAATCTGGATCTAGAAGAGAAAAAGTTTTTTTTTAGCCACACAAATATCCGACCTCTATGGATATCCACTCGAGATCAGCCTGAAACAACTTTCTAGAAATTAATTTTTTTTTTAAAAAAAATTCAACCTGCTGAATTTGAATGAAGCCTGGATTGCAATCAACACTTGATCTGTTTCTTTGATCTTCTTCTTCTCCTCTTCTCTAACCTTTCTCCTTGCTTTGTGGTGGTGCTAGACACCAGAAACCAACACCAATTGGGACGTCCAACACCCTTGGCATGGAGGAGAAGGGAGGACGCCCAAAGATGGGGCGTGTGGGACACCCAAGGGAGAAGGAGAAGGGAGAGGAAGAGAGGGTGTGGGGGGGACCTTCTAGGCATGGAGCGTTGCTGGTTTGGATGCACTAGGAATTTTAGAAGAGGTCTCTTTAAATTGGCATGAGGATTGAATCCTATTCAATCTCATAATACAAGTCCTACTTGCATTGGGTTTCCTAATAACTTAAGTTATCCAACTTACTTTAGGAGACCCTTAGGTGCCAACAATTGGAGCCCTTGCACCCATTATTTTACACCCTAAAATATACCCAAGGGATGCCCCATATAAGATCAAGAGGCCCTCTAATCATAGGACACGCCCAATTTGATCAAATCAAGGTGGCATCCAAGAATAACTATCAAGAAAATTAATAAGGGACTTGCACCCTTAATTCATATGATCTAAAACCTTAGATACTCAATAATTAGAGTCTCATGAATCTAATTCATGTAGGTTATTAGCAGATAATTAAGTTTGAATTATCTTATCAAATAAAAAATCTAAATGGAAAGAAGAATTGGGTGCAACCATATGCTAGCAAGGTTACCATGAACCCAATCGAATTTCTCTTTTGAGTTTCGGTGGTGTAGCAGAATATAAATTTTAAAAATTTTTACAAGCATTCAACAATTAAAAATAAGGTTTAACAATTAAACTAGAGTACTGAAACTCAAAAGCCCTAGAAACACCTTGATGATTGCAATCAAATATCATAAGCATGTATAACAAGAGAAGATCAGAAGTCATATACCATCATGAAGACCATGACCTAATAATCTTGAGACTTCCATGAGAGTCCAAAGTAGAAGCCCTTTAATGGTGATCCACACAGGATTGATTAGGGTCCTTCCCAATTCGATATAGTGCTGCAGCCTTCTTCGTAAGCTTGCTGCCGATCGTCCTTCGCAAGAACGGATTGTACCATCACTTATATGCCTTCGATATCTCCACTATGATCTTTCTAAAAATATTTTCTCAAAAGATCTCACCACACATAAATCAAATTATAAGTTCAACACATTAACAATCTGATTTTTGGACAAGTATCTCATGCTTTCTATTTTCTCTCTTTCCTTCCTTTCTATTTTTCTTTTCCTTTTCTCTATCTTTTTTCAAACTTTTTCTCATTATTTTTCCCTCATTCCCATGCTTAACTACAGCCCAAAATGGCACGTATAAGCTAGGTGTAGCACCCCCCTTTTATAGGAAAGATGGGGCTATACCATGGGATGCCAACTCTTGGCATCCCTTAACTCTTACATGCAAACATTGATTTTTTTCATGGAATTCAAAGAGTTTGGCATGAAATCAAAGGCAATTAACCAGCAGAAGGACTCTTCCTCTACTTAAAAAAATTATAATGCTATCATATGGCGCATGGGATAAGAGGGAGGGCGTGAAAACTAAGAGTCCATAATAATTAGGACTCTACCATATCAATGCATATATGTGGTGGCGTTCTATTTATTTGTGGCATTCAAGTTCCTTTCAAGAGAAGGACTCTTCCTCCTCCTTCACGCCAACATATCCCAATGGTCATCAGATGGCGCATGGGATTAAGAGAATGCATGAAATTAAAGGAAAGAACTAAGAGTTTGACATGAAATGGACTCTTCCATTTCATTGCACAAAATATGAGGCGTCCTAAATAGATTTTGGCATGGAGTTCCTTCCCAAAAAAGGACTCCTACTCTTCCATGCCCATATATCCCAAGGCATCATCTGATGTCGCACAACATAATGGGATGTGTGGAACATGTAAGGAAATTAAGAGGAGTAGATGAGAAGGATTCCTCCATCTTTAATGCCCAAAATAAATGTGATGCCAATTTATTTCTTGCATATAGTTTTGGCATGGAGAAGGTTGATTCACATGGAACTCTTTCAATAAAAATCAGATAAACCACCTAACAATTAGATGGTTCAAACCCAATCACATTAGGTCAAGGCAACAAGTAAAGGTTTAGCACAAACACATTTGCATTGAACTTAATTGGGAACTTAGATTAATTCATATGTTAGTAATTTAATTAACCCATTGGATTTACAATAAATCCAAATAGATTGGACCAAGATTAAATTCTTATTGTGTGTGACTCGAATTTCAAATCTAGCCAGCAGTGGATCCAGACTCATGACATAATCCTAATCCGATTAGATTAGGTTAGCTTAAGAGTTCTAATCAACTAGGACTCTTCCTAATTGATTCTTGAATTAAATTCTTTTAATTTTGATGAGTCCACAAGTCAAGATTGACGTCCAGCAATATGTTATGACTACTCAAAAGATTTAAAATTTAGTAGAAATACCAAAATTATCCTTCCATAGTGAGTTACTGTGCAATTCAATCTTTCGATCACACAATATCTCGAAAAGGCTATGGGTATGAAAATATATCAAACCTAAATATTTATCCATATGTATCTCGATCTGATGATGATGACTCAGTTGATGAACCAGTAAAAATTATTTTTATTGTTCATCCCTGCTCTGGTCAGAAACTCTCAGAGTCATCATCCTATGAGATCACATAGGATGTTCTCTCCACCTATAAGGAGTGATCAATTCTTTATTGATCACTCACAACCTCTATGTACACTTCGCTATACCTAGAATATCCCACACACATCTCAAAGTGGTGTGCTAGAGAATAAATCAAAGTAAAGATTCATGTGCATAAGGTACCATGGTGATCTCAGGTCAAAGGATCACATGCACCACTCCCACTGAAGAACCATCTATTGACATGCTATATGGCTCCATCAGATGTTCTTCCTACGGGTCAGTTCGGTGAACTCATTCTCTAATGAGCACCTACATCTTTGTATTAGTGTCACCACACAAGTAACTGTGAGATCAACCACCCTCTCCATTGAGCATAACATAGGATGTACCAATTTATCGATATCATGGATCTCTGACTCAATGATCCAATGACTGAAAATATTTTTGATTGGGGCTATCAAGATTTTAGATCTCACTGGCATGATCTCATCATGGCCCTAAAATCATTACCCTAATCTATGAATTTTATCATAATCATAAAAATATGATGCAGCGAATGATAAAACACAATACCTCATAAATAAAAATAACTAATGTCATGCAAATGAGTAGAAAGATATCACAGAAAAATCTCTTCGTATCCCCATGCGATTGGCTTGTAGGATACTATTCTTTCAATCTCCCACTTGTACTAAAGTCATTTTCTCCTATACCTGGTGCCCATGCAATCAGGATGGCGAACACACTGCTGCTGTGTAAGGCTTAGTGAATTGATCCTATTATACTGTTCTTTATATGAACTCATTTTATGATCAAATCATGAATGAGGTGAAAGTGCCTAGGATGTGCATGGGTACCTAGTGAGATCACACCTAACTCAGTGATAAACCTTTCATCTGGCAACTTTCCTTGGCAATCTTTACTAACAGCAATTAACTGAGTCAAATACAGTTTGTTGTTTGGAATTCTTCCAATTCACTGCCTCTCTAGTACTTCTCAAGTACTTTGAGAACGCTTTTCATGATTTTCAAAAGATCCTATCATGAATCTGTCTAAAATCAATAATTATGCACAAAGTATAAATCACATCAGGCTAGGTACATTGAATATATAGGTAAGTAAACTCCTTTACACCCATTCATGTTGAACACCTTCAACATAAATTTCATGTACCTAGATTGGGATAAGCCCAACATCTACTTACATCTATCACTATAGATATCAAGTATATTGGATGCTTAACCCAAGTCTTATCCATGAAAACTTTTGTGATAAGCATATCATTGATCGAGTGTAATATCAAGACTACCTTCCCAATATACTGTATGTCACGCACATACATAACCAAGAAGTTAGTGGGACTCTCACCTATTTTCTTGCTCACACACATGGTTCATCTATATTTGATAAAGTCAAATATTTTTACTATCTCATCAAAAATAGAAGTATCTACTCCTCAATACTTGATTTAGTCCATAAATGCATTTGCCCTCCCACTAGAGATAAATTCTTTAGATGATGATGGCAATAGCAAAAAAAAATCTAGATTGACATTCTTGATAGCAACCTATCAGGTCATACCCATAGGTGCTTCAACCATAGTCCATACCTGATTGATATACAGGAAGTTTAATTCAGATATCATGATTTCAAGCTATCTGTCAGAGTCTCTACTCATGATGATATTCAAATAGATCAAAGAAACATCATTCTCAATGATGTATGGGTGTATTGTCATTCTCAATGACAAACCCATATTTGAGTGGTACATTACACATTCGGATTGACCTTCGATGAGGAGGTATGTTTCATGGTTGTACCTCATCAATGAGCACATTTGATCGTGGATCAATTTGTGGACACTCCACAGGTTATGATGGGATAGTTTATAAGTCTTGAACTTGTCAAATTCAATTATCCTCCCACTATCCTCTTTTTAGATTTTTTTTTCCTAAAAGGTGGCATACCTACTGACAAAACACCTTTTATCCAGTAGGGTGGAAGAAATAGTATCACGCACAAACTTATGTACATCAACTATTTTCGCATAAGTTGGGCAACCTACCTTTTGCCTTCCCATATCTCATACGGGTGCTAGTAACAGACTTTTATGATATCTAATTCAAAACATATACAGCAACTTCTAAGACATCTCTCCAGAATGAGATAATAAGGTTTGTGAAGCAAATTTAAGGAACACACCATATCTCATATGAAGTATCCATCTCTAGGTCAAGATATTATTAATCTTCGAACATCTATATATTCAAGACCTAATAATTTACTCGCATCTTTTTCCATATCCAGTAAATGAGATCTTGATCATTTATCCATGAGACAAGATTTATAAGTTCTATATGATTCAAAATCATACAGATAAAGAACTCTTCTTTGTATTACTTATTTATTTTTGACTCATAAAAATGGCCAACTTGGCAATATCAGAGATATGTGACCATCACATATTCATTACTTATTTCCATCAACATGAAGAACAACATTATTGAGTGATAGAAATATGAGACCATAGTCCTAAAATTTATCAAAATGAGAGTAACTTTCACTCTTTACATTAATTTCAAAAATATGATACAATAACAAAGATTTGAAATAATGTTTCTGATAAATTTAGGTATATTACAATGATCTACTAGTTTCTAAACTTTGCTAGAAGGTTATATAGGTTCCTACAGCCTCAGCATGAATGGACTATCCATCAGTGTCAAAAGATAAGTAGTCACCTCACTTCAGCTTTATAGATCCAGCAACACTTTGCCTAAGTAGAACCTTTATAAGGTATTACATATCTAAAATTTTAAAGCTGAAACACTCGATGATAATTAGTTTGTATCATATACAAATTATTAGCAGATGCAACTTTTGCATTCTGCTATTGCTTCACATTTGTAAGACAGCTCTTGCAATTTATTTCTAATACTCATCATTGCTGTATATGAAATTAGATATCCTTAGTGAAAATATTCTTCACCTTCATTTCCTCAACCATTTCATGAAGTTCGATCAATTTGAAAATATACTATGCAGTGATAGTAAAGATGCATATGTGTAATATTAAGAACATAGAAAGACTACTCATGATGACATGCACAATTTAGATGAAATTTTTATCTAATTGTGTCTCTCACTATTTTAACGAATTTCATAACCTTCAAGTATGAAAATAAGAAATCTATCATCAAGTTCTTTAGTAGGATTGAGATCTCAATTCTTTATAAAAAATCTTGTGGATAGCACAACAAGCTCCTATGAGTTCAAGGGTAGGTAACTCTTTACCAATTACATCTCATACAACTCTCAACATAATTTTTGCCTCTAAAATACTTATAGCCTTGTAGATAGCATAATAAACTATAGTATTTTAGTTAAGTCATATCCTTCAATCCTATATAATCATATCTGAATAATACTATCTTTTTGGATAGCACAACAAAATAACATTATTAAAATATGTCATAAGCATCACTAAGTCAACATCATACCAATCACTATAGCAAGCTTTATGGATAGCACAATAAATTCACTATAATTTTTGACATACTCTATTAACCTAGTATGAGCTAAGTACTATTAGCTTCATTATGCACCAAGATAGTATCAAATCAGTCCCCACAGCAAGCCTTGTGGATAGCACAACAAGCTTACTATGGTTCTTGACATAATACAGGCTTAGCATGAAGGAATGCATGGATAGTGTTCTTAACACTTCACCATTATGGTTTAATATAATTTAAATGAGGAATAGGTCTCATACACATCCAAAACATATACATGCATCATGTGCAATTTTAAAACTAACTATAACTACCAGTATGTAAGAGCATATAAAGGAAGACTAATGGTTATGGACTTTTGAAAAAATCATTCGAGCCACAGGATGATCTATGGGTCTAACCCTAGGTGCATCATTGATTGAACTATCTCATGGTCAATCTTAATGTGCCTTTACTCTACAAATGACTGGTAGTCCAGTCTTCATCTCCATGAAGACTTTCATGAATACTTAATCTTTATTTAAAAATAGAAAGAAATAATTTCTATCTATTCTCAAATAATTTTTTTCTATAATTTTTCATCAACATATAAAAATTCCAATCAACAGTTGGAAATATACAAAAAAAAGATTTAGTTGATAATACAATGCATCAGGGGCACCCAGCCCCTATTGATAATATCACTGTTGGGATATAATCAGCTAACAGGAAAGCATTCATGCATACATCCATCACATGGATGTTTCATAGTCCATAACAATACAACATGTATTTTTATAATAATTATAAAATATTATGACAAACTACTCATGTTATTTTTATGATGATATCATTCATACACATGTCAATAAAGATGTTTAAATTTATGGTCATAGGATCCAACTAGAGTTTTTGATTCGGGTTCAACTCTTGATCCAAATTTAATTTTAAGTCTATCATTTATCATCCATTTGAGTTGAGTTGATCAATTCATAGGTTAACACTAATCCAATTAGGTGAGCATAGATTCGATTAACCATGACTCCAACCCTAATCCAATTAGGTAAATGATAATTTGATTAACCTAAATTAAACATAATTTCTAATCAAAATAGAACTATGAATTTGATTTAATCTATAATCATTAATTTTAAATACTTTAGATCAATAAATTATAGTTAAACAAATTCACCGGCAAAAATCTTAATTCATATCTGATGCTACCTTTCCATGACCAAATTTTTTTCGGCTCCATTCATACCTCGAGCAATAACCAAGATGGTCGACCCACAATGGTGAGTGTCCAATAACATGGTGGTCGGCCCTTGGATCTTAGATAAATGCATCAAATGTAAAAATCCTAAGTCTTGACAATGTACATCCATATGTAGCATTCCAAGGCTCCACACATCACATGTACTAGATTTCAATTCCATCGAAAATTAGATTATGGGATCTAATCTTAAACTTGTCATACAAGTCTAAAGACCATAAAAATTACATATCCAAGGTTTGATCATGGATTGATATCATTTATCATTTACAAAAATGTATCAAGAACATCAACAAAATATTTATCAGAAAATATGATTTTGACATAGTTTGAACTGGATCTAATCTATATCACAAAAATAACATGAAATTTAATTGAATCAATCAAGGATGGCTCTGATACCACTGTTGGGTTTTGATAGCATAGTGAAATATAAATTTTAAAAATTTTTACAAGCATTCAACAATTGAAAATAAGGTTTAACAATTAAACTAGAGTATCGAAACTTAAAAGCCCTAGGAACACCACGATGATTGCAATCAAATATCATAAGCATGCATAACAAGAGAAGATAAAAAATCATATACCATCATGAAGATCATGAACTGGTAATCTTGAGACCTCCATGAGACTCCAAAGTAGAAGCCCTCCAATGGTAATCCAGACGGGATTGATCAGGGCCCTTCCTAATTTGATATGGTACTGCAGCCTTTTTCGCAAGCTTACTGCTAATCGTCCTTCACAAGAATAGATTGCACCATCACTTGTATACCTTCGAGACCTCTACTATGACCTCTCTAAGAACTTTTTCTCAAAAGATCTTACCACACACAAATTAGATAATAAGTTCAACACATGAACAATCTAATTTTTGGACAAGCATCTCATGCTTTCCATTTTCTCTCTTCCATTCCTTTTCATTTTTCTTTCCCTTTTTCTTATCTTTTTTTAGACTTTTTTTCATTATTTTCCTCTCATTCCCATGCCTAACTATAGCCCAAAATGGCACGTATAAGCCAGGTGTAGCGTCCCCCTTTTATAGGAAAGATGGGGCTATACTATGGGATGCCAACTCTTGGCGTCCCTTAACTCTTACACGCAAACATTGATTTTTTCCATGGAATCCAAAGAGTTTGGCATAGAATAAAAGGTGATTAACTAGTAGAAGGACTCTTCCTCTACTTATAAAAATTATAACACCATCATATGGCACGTGGGATAAAAGGGAGGGCGTGAAAACTAAGAGTCCATAACAATTAGGACTCTACCATATCAACGCATATATGTGGTGGCATTTCATTTATTTGTGGCATTCAAGTTCCTTCCAAGAGAAGGACTCTTCCTCCTCTTTCACACCAATATATCCCAATGGTCATCAGATGGTGCGTGGGATTAAGAGAATGTGTGAAATTAAAAGAAGGAACTAAGAGTTTGACATGAAATGGACTCTTCCATTTCATCGCACAAAATATGAGGTGTCCCAAATAAATTTTGGCATAGAGTTCCTTCCTAGAGAAAGACTTCTCCTCTTCCATGCCCACATATCCCAAAGCATCATCTGATGTCACACAAAATAATGGGATGTGTGGAACATGTAAGGAAATTAAGAGGAGTAGATGAGAAGGATTCCCCCATCTTTAATGTCCAAAATAAATGTGACGCCAATTAATTTCTTACGTGTGGTTTTGGCATGGAGAAGGCTGATTCACATGGAACTTTTTTAATAAAAATCAGATAAACCACCTAACAATTAGATGGTTCAAACCCAATCATATTAGGTCAAGGCAACAAGTAAAGGGTTAGCACCAACACATTTGCACTGAACCCAATTGGGAATTTGGGTTAATTCATGTGCTAGCAATTTAATTAACCCATTGAATTTATAATAAATCTAAATAGATTATACTAAGATCAAATTTCTATTATGTGTGGCCTATTGGGTTTCAAATCTAGTCAGCAGTGGATCCAGACTTATGACATAACCCTAATCTGATTAGATTAGGTCAGCTCAAGAATCCTTATCAACTAGAACTCTTCCTAATTGATTCTCAAATTAAACTCTTTTAATTCTAACGAGTCCATAAGACAAGATTGATATCTAGCAACGTATCATAACTATCCGAAAGATTTGAAATTTGATATAGATATCAAAATTATCCTTCCGTGGTGAGTTACCGTGCAATTCAATCTTTTGATCACACAATATCCCGAAAAAGCCATGGGTATGAAAATATGTTAAACCCAAATATCTATCCATATGTATCTCGATCCGATGACGATGACTCGATTGATGAACCAATAAAAATTATTTCTACTATTCATCCCTGCTCTGGTCAGAGACTCTCAGAGTCATTATCCTATGAGATCATATAGGATGTTCTCTCTCCTATAAAGAGTGATCATTCTTTATTGATCACTTACAATCTTCATGCATACTTCGTCATATCCAGAATATCCTGCACACATCTTAAAGTGGTGTGCTAGAAAATAAACCAAAGTAAGGATCCATGTACACAAAATACCATGGTGATCTCAGATCAAAGGATCACATACACCACTCCCACTAAAGAACCATCTATTGACATGCTGTAAGACTCCATCAGATGTTCTTCCTGCAGGTCAGTTCAGTGAACTCATTCTCTAATGAGTGCCTATATCTTTGTATTAGTATCGCCACACAAGTGATTGTGAGATCAACCACCCTCTCTATTGAGCATACATAGGATGTATCAGTCTTATCAGTATCATCGATCTCTGACTCGATGATCCAATGACTGAAAATATTTTAGATTGGAGCTATCAAGATCTTAGATCTCACTGGCATGATCTCATCATGACCCTAAAATTATTACCCTAATCTATGGATTTTATTATATTCATAAGAATATGATGCATCAAATGATAAAATACAATACCTCATAAATAAAAATAACTAATGTCATGCAAATGAGTAGAAAGATATCATAGAAAAGTCTCTTCACATCCCCATGTGATTGGCTTGTAGGGTACTATTCTTTCGTTCTCTAAACCCAATTGATATTTCATATGCTCAATTGCTAATTTTAGGCCTAATCCCTTTGTTGTGTGACCCCATAGGTTCAATTCTATCAGATAGTGAGATATACAATGATCTCTATTAAAGTATCATTGAAACTCTTTTCATTGAGTTGGAATAATTTTACTCTAACTCATCAAGGATTATCGATCTAGAACAATCTTAGTGAGCTCTCACAATTCACCAGTGACACCTAGCAATATGCAGTGGCAACCCAGTAGAACTGAAATGAACATCTAGGTATAGTTAATATGTGATTCAGTCTCTCTATCGTGAGTCCCGACTAGATAATAGGTCATGGATAAATCATCAAATCTCAACATCAGTCATATGATAGATTCGATTAGCTTAAGTCCAGTTGTGACTTCTATGAAAATTTTTTTCCATCAATCACACTACTGTGACCACAGATTCTCGGATTTAGCTTCTTAAATCTCATAGGACTATTCTTTTCTATCAAAGTTGATAGATTTCATCTTGATGCACATTCTACTCTTACAGTGGACCAACTGTCATCAATATCCACTACAAGGGCTCATTGAGACCCATGTTTATGTGTCAATCAAACTCCAGCAACCTCACTACGAGCAGCAGTGCCATCTCAGGTCAAAGGATCAGTCACACAACTAGAGCATCGAGATGATCACTGACGATCGAGTAGAAATTCAAGTGATCTCTCGTATGGTCATGCTCAGTACTAGTTGTTCTCTAACAATTACCCACACTCATCACCCAATGTCTCTACACTGTAGATCAAAAATTCATCTATCTCGAAAGAAGTGATTTGTATGTCAGTCTATCTGGATCGATCACTGTCCTCATGATGATCCTATGATCGGGAGCATTTAGGAATTAAATACATGTCTCTAATTCTTAACACCTTGAGAATATGTATCAAAACTAATTTCATAGATGATTCAAAGAAACATCACACTTGAATGAAAAATAAATTTTCTCTTTTATTAATCAAATCAATGTATTAAGTATAAAATTGTATCCTAAAGTTATTATAATGTGTCAGCCATATTGGCTTCTAGGACATACATCTAACAATCTCCCACTAAGACTAAAGTCATTGGACACAAATCTAGGTCCTATCTTCTCAAGGTGGACTTTCATTTTTGGTTGGCTCAACTGCTTGGTCAGTGAGTCTGCCACATTATCTGTGGAATCTACTCTTCGTATTTCGATATATTTCTTTTCGAGATAGTCACGTATGATGTGATACCGTCGCTCGATTTGCTTTAATTTTTTATGAGACCTCGGCTCCTTAGCAAGTGCTATGACTCAATTATTGTCGTAGTAGAGTGGTATGACATCCGATATCATAACCTCAAGTTTCGTGATGAACTTTTTGAACCAAAAGCATTCCTTTGCAGCATCCAAAGCAGCGACATATTCAGCCTCTGTGGTTGAATTCGCTATGATGAGTTGCTTGAAACTCTTTCAGCTAACTGTGCCATCATTGCAAACGAGCACATATCCTGACGTAGACTTTTTATCATCAGGATCAGACATGAAGTCTGAATCAGTATATCCCTTGACTCGTAACATAGAATCTCCTCTAAAGACCAAAAATAAATCTTTAGTCCTTCTTAAGTACTTAAGGATGTTCTTCACAGCTATCCAATACTTCTCGTCTAGATTCGACTGATACCTGCTCGTGACACTCACAGCAAGGGCAATTATTAGGTCAAGTATATAGCATAGCATACATGAGACTTTCTATAGTCGAGGCATAAGAAATCCTACTCATGCACTGCACCTCCTCAGATGTGGTCGGATACATCATCTTGGAGAGATCAATACCATGCCTAAGAGGCAAAAGTCTTCTTTTAGAGTTTTTCATGCTGAACCTCTTCAGTATTTTTTCTATGTACAGCTTTTGAGACAGGCCTAGCATCTGTTTAGGTCTATCTCTGTAGACCTTTATTTCGAGAATATAGGATGCTTCCCTAGGTCTTTCATGGAGAATTTTTTGGACAACTATCTTTTGACCGTGGTCAGTATGAAAATATCATTTTCAATAAGGAAGATATCATCCATGTACAACATAAAGAATGTTATCGTGCTCCCACTGACCCTTTTATATACACATGATTTCTCTTCATTTTTGATGAAATCAAATGATTTGATCGCTTCATCAAAATGATGGTTTCAACTCTGAGAAGCTTACTTTAATCCGTACATGGATCTTTGCAGCTTACAGACTCTGTGATCACCATCACCAGACGTGAAATCCATAGACTGCTCCATATAGATATCTTCCTCAAGATATCCATTCAGGAAAGTAGTTTTCACATCCATCTGTCAGATTTTATAATTATAGTAAGCTGCAACAGCAAGCAAAGTATGGATGGATTTTAGCATGGCTACGGACGAGAAGATTTTCTAATAGTCAATGCCCTCATGCTGACTATAATCTTTAGCCACAAGCCTAGCTTTATAAGCCTCTACCTTACCATCGACACCTCAGGTGAATCCACTAAGGTCTAGACTTGGTTCGAGTGCATCGAGTCAATTTTTGACTTTATAGCATCTAACCATTTCTCAAAATCAATATCAGACATCACTTCGTCAAAGGTATTAGGATCATCATCATGATCCTTATCTCCCATAAGAACTATTTTCTTTATTTCTTCTATAAGCATACCCATGTACTTTTCAGGAGGTCGGGAGATCTTGCTAGATCTACGAGATGATTGAGGAACATCTACTACTGGCTCATGGACAACAGATTTTAGAGGATCTATAGCTCTTGGCTCTTCAGAGATCTTCTCTTTGAGTTCAACTAATCTCCCATTGCCACCATCCTGGATAAACTATTTTATTAGGAATATGGCATTCTGACTCACAATCATATTGTGGTCTTGTGGAAAGTAGTAGTATCTGATGGATTCTTTTGGATACCCTATAAAATGAGCTATTACAGATCTATTCTCTACTTTATTGGCCATCTACCTCTTGACATAGGACGGACATCTCTAAGTCTTAAGATAATCTAGACTCAACTTCTTATCGAACCATATCTCATACAGTGTGATAGGAACGGCTTTTGATGGAACCCTATTCAATAAGTGAATTGCGGTTAACAAGGCATGTCCCCAAATATATAAGGATAGGTCAGTGAAGCTCATCATGGATCTGACTATATCTAATAGGCTCTTGTTCCTCCTTTTAGATACTTCATTGAGCTGAGGTATTTCAGGAGGCATCCATTGAGAGACTATGCCATTATCCTTAAGATATCCCAAAAATTCTCGACTAAGATATTCACTTCCTCGATCAGATTGAAGAACCTTAATGGGTTTGCCTGTTTGCTTTTTTACTTTATGTCTGAATTTCTTGAACCTTTCAAAAGCCTTAGTCTTGTGTTTCATCAGATACACATACTCATACCTAGACAGATCATGAGTAAAGATAATGAGGTAGGTATAACCACCCCTTGCCTGCATATCAAATGGTCCACATATATTGGTGTGTACCAAGGTAAGTAACTCTGTGGCCCTCTCCCCATGTCCTACAAAGGGTAACTTGGTCATTTTTTTTTGAAGGTAGGATTCGCAAGCTGGATACGACTCTGGGTTAAGAGAGCCAAGGATACCATCCTTCTTTAGTTTGTTTATTCTGTCCTCTCCAATATAGCCTAGTCTATGGTGCCACAAGCACTTCTGGTTAATTTCATCTCGAAGTCTCTTTTGGCCTACGACACTCACTATTTGCTCATTTAAGTTCACATTCGCATCAACATGCAAGTGATAAAGACTGTCAATTAAAAGATCTCGTACAACTAATTTATTTTGTAAATAAATGAAATAAAAGTTTTTATTGAAACTAATTTTAAAATCTTCCTATGCTAGCACAGACATGAAAATCAAATTTCAACTAGCTATAGAAACATAATAACAGTCCTTTAAATCTAATCTAACACCAGACGGTAATCAAAGAGGATAAGTACGAATGATCTCTGCAGTAATCTTTGCTCTATTACCGACCTGAAGGATCATATCATCTTTCCTCAATCTTCTACTTTCTATCAGACCCTGCATTGAGGTACATATATGAGCACTCGAGCCAGAATCTAATACCTAACTAGAAGTAAAAGAAATCATAAGGTTAGATTCAATTACAAGCATACCTTCAAAAGGTTTATCATCCTTTTTGATTTTTAGGCTCTCTAGGTATTTTGGACAGTTCCTCTTCTAGTGGCCTTCAGCATGACAGTGAAAATATTTTTCCTTTGCTTCAGTCTTGTTAGGAACTTCTTTCTTTGGCCTATTCTCCTTTTTCTGCTTCTTAGCAAATTTTGTCTTCTTCTTTTCAGTAGACTTTCTCTTGGAAGAAGTCTGCTCCACAGTGAGAACAGTGCCCCTTGAGCTCTTCAAGGTTCTCTCTGTAGTGACCAACATATTGACCAGTTCGGGTATAGTGCAATCGAGCTTGTTTATATGAAAATTTATAATAAATTGACTATATGAACTAGTAAGAGATTGAAGGATCAGATCCATCTATAATTTCTTTTGTAGATCTGGCCTGAGCTTCCTAAGCTCCTCAATGTCCTTGATTACTGTCATACAGTGATCATGGACTGACTGCCCTTCGCGCATCTTTAGATTGAAGAATCTTTTGGACATCTCGAAGCACGCTATGTGGCTCTTTTCACCATACAACTCTTGCAGGTGAGTGATCATAATCCTGCCAGTAGGTATATGCTCATGCTGGCTTTACAACTCGTTTGACATAGACACCAACACATAACACTTAATCCGACTGTCTTCATCTGTCCACTTCTCAAAAGCAACCCTTTGCTCAGCAGTAGGATGGTTTGGTAGCACTATGGATTCTTATTCGAGTACATGACCTAGTTTTTTAAAAGTCAGGATAATCCTAAAGTTTTTGAGCTAGTCTTTGTAATTGGTACTGGTCAAACGATTGATTTCAAGGATGCGAGCTAGAAGATTTGAGGCTGACATTGTTTAACTGCGAGAGTAGAGATTCAAGTTAGATTTTTATACTGAATGGTTATATTTGCTTCTAGTAATTTTAAGATGCAAATAATAACTCTCACTAATTTATCGGATCCCTCCATTCTCTGAGAAAGAAACAAAAACTCTAATGCGACAAAAGATTCCTGGTGGGTGCTGCAGTCTCACCGATGATATGCACCTCACCTAATAGTTATTGATAATATTCACACCAATGCATTGGCAATTTTTTGTTCAGATGCTTCTCTAAGCATATTGCAGCGACTTGGTCTCTAAGTCATGTGGACTCACCTAACAGTTATTGCCCACACTTCTTAGTTAAACTCGACCCACCATTCACAAGCAGGTGCAAGGCCATCATTGGATCCCTCACCTAACAGTTATTAGACCCAATCCCATCCTTATCCTGGAGCAACTCTTTGCTAATAGAGCGGTTGCATGTTTCTGATGCAACTGAACTACTTTGACCAGTCGAGAACAATCAATGTCGGTAGCATGCCCATACATCTACAATAGTGGAAGATCTATGGACTTAATATTTATGGAAAGGTTTAGGTTTAGGTCTCATCTAATCAGTCATCATATGATCGATCTAATTGGCATGGGCTAAATCAAACTGCTAAGCAACCCAATTTAAGACTCAATCTTTCAAATTGATCAGGTAAGTCGAGATTGGTGGGATTTCTCCTATTGCTTTTTTAGATTGCAATAAATTGATCAGATAAGCGAACGAAACTAATTAAATAACCATATCTCATTAACTTGCCTTAGACACCAATAGGTCAATTGGTCTAAACAGGTTAACTCTAACGAATCGAGCTCAAACCAACGATCCAAATTAGGTCCTTAAGTTAATCGATTCTACATATGAGACTCAAATAATTTGATCAATGATAATTGCATGATTATATAACTTAATGGATCTGACCCTAATCAACACTTGACTTGGTTCGATCAATTACTTAATCGAATTAGACCCATATGACTCAAATCAAAAATCTTAGATGCAATCCTATTACATGACTTAATTTATGATTTTTCCATAACCAAAACCCTCATGCACAAACATAAATTTCAGATTCTAAAATCAAATTTTAGATCTAAATTCTTTACATGAATGTAAGTTTTAAATCACAAAAATAATTTTCAGATTTAACATACAAACATATATACATGTAAAATTCAGATTTAAATAAAATTCAGATCTACTACATAATATCATATATCTCATATACTAATCATGGATCATATCAAAAATAAATATATGATCTAAATATGCAATCATATAACACATATATGAATCAAAATTTAGATCATATAAAATTTTAGATTTCATGCATGCATCTATGTATCATATAAACATGAACTAGAACTCTTTCTAGATCAAAATTCAGATCTATATATGCTTTCACATATCAATTATATATTCTAAAATTAAATCTAAAATTAAATTTTAGATTCTAAAATTTATCTATACATCTCATGTATAAAAAAAAAATCAGATTTTGAAATCTTTTTCAAACATGTATGATAATTTTAGCAATATAAAACCTATGGCTCTGATACCACTGTTGGAATTCAAGGCTTGGGACATGCATGTGTATTTCAAAACTTTATTTTTTAAATATTATAGTGAAATATAAGATTAAAATATTTTTAATCTGAATCATGCATACATAAAAATATAAAATTACAAGGATCTAAATTCATGTACTGAAATTGACATATACTGAAATTCAGATTGTGATCAATTCACATACCTATTTTGCAATCTTTTTCTCTGAATCTGAATCTAAAAGAGAAGAGATTTTCTTCTAGCTGTATAAATATCTGACCTCTATGGGTATCCACTTGAGATCAGCTTGAAACAGTCTTTTAGAAATTAAATTTTTTTCTCTAAGAAAATTTAGCCTGCTGAATCTGAACGAAGTCTGGATCGCGATCAACACTTGATCTCTTTCCTTGATCTTCTTCTTCTCCTCTTCTCTAACCTTTCTTCTTGCTTTGTGCTACTTCTAGACATCATAAACCAGCACCAATTGGAATGTCCAACACCCTTGGCGTGGAGGAGAAGGGAGGATGCCCAAAGATGGGGCATATGGGACACCTAAGGGAGAAGGAGAAGGGAGAGGAAGAGAGGGCGTAAGGGGGACCTTCTAGGCATGGAGGGCTGCTGGTTTGGATACACTAGGGACCTTAGGAGAGGTCTCTTTAAATAGGCATGAGGATTGAATCCTATTCAATCTCATAATATAAGTTCTACTTGTATTAGATTTCCTAATAACTTAAGTTATCCAACTTACTTTAGGAGATCCTTTAAGTGCCAACAATTAGAGCCCTTGCACTTATTATTTCACATCCTAAAACACACCTAAGGGATGCCCCATATAAGATCAAGAGTGTTGCTCCTTGAATTGATTTTGATGATTACAAAGCATTTGAGGGGGCTACTAATAATTTTGGCTTGAAAAAAGATTTATTGTATTTTAGGGACAAAATCATAATTTTACCAAGTTCTGATTCAGAAGCCTCAAGAGCAAGAGCAGAAGATTTATAATCTATTGGAGGCAATTTTAATATTTTTGAATATTTATTTTGAAAGAAAATCATGTTTATAAATTTGAGTTGACCCCATGAGTCGACTCATGTCAAAAGGGACTGAACGGTACGTTATTTTTAGCTGGCACATTCAATTGAGTCGACCCCTGTACATGAGTCGACCCTATGAGTCGACCTCTGTTGTTGTGCAAGTCAAAGATACAGAACTGTCAATTTCTGTTCTATACCATATGAGCTGACCCCATGAGTCGACCCCTGTGCATGAGTCGACCCTATGAGTCGACCCCTGTGATGAAAAAATTCCACAATGGCTAGTTTTTAGCTCATTTTAGCTACATTTAATGCCCATTTAATGTGCTCCAACGGCTCTATTTCAGCCCAGATTACTCTCCACTATTATTTAAAGTTATAAAAGGCACTTAAAGGAGGGAATCAACAAGGTTTTGAAAAGATTCTTCAAGCATTCATTTCAACCCTAAGCAAGAGCCCTCTTAAAAGTTCAAGAAGCTTTTATTTCAAGTTTACCAACCCCTCAAGAGCTCATTCAAGTCTTCAACCATCTTGAGAGAAATCAGAAGAGCTTCGTTCTTATTGTGTAAAGTATATTTAAAGCTTTATTTGCTCATTAAAGGAGCTACATCTGTATTTCTGTGTGATTAACTGCTATACTCTATTTTGAGTTGAAATTTTATTTTGGAAGGGTTTCAAAATATGGAAAGGTTGATCCGAACCTTGAATCAAATTATATTGGGTTGGCTTGTACCTGACAAACAAGTGTTCTAGCTTGGAATAAATAGAGTCGGAGGTTTCGATGTTGTATTGGGTTGGCTTGTATCCGAGAAATAAGTGTTCTAGTTTCGAATAGCTAGAGTTGGAGGTTCTGATGTTGTATTTAGATTGAATTCAGTTTTGTGGATTTGAATTTTTAAGTAGGAGCTTGGGGAGTGGACATAGGTGTAAGATTGGCACCGAACCACTATAAATCTTTTTGTTTGTGTTGTGCTTACTTGCTCTCCTTTTAAATTTTCTTATCTTCTTGCATTCTTACATCCAACTTCTACACTTTACATAAATTTCACTCTCCATATTTATCCTGTTCATTATTAAATAATCCTTATAGTTGTAAGTTAATTTTTAAATTTTTTAAAAAATCCAATTCACCCCCCCTCTTGGGTTGCATAGCTGGGCAACAAGTGGTATTAGAGCTCGGTGTTCTAGCTCTACTTTGATTTAACCATTAAAGAGCTAAAGATCTATGGCCACTCAAGTTGGTACTTCATTAGCTGAGGGGCAGTCCACAAATCGACCTCCATTTTTTAATGGGTCAAATTATACCTATTGAAAAGCTTGGATGAAAATCTTTATTCAAGCACTTGACTATGATATGTGGAGTATCATAGTAAATGGACCACATACACCCATTAGAATAATTGATGGTGTGGAATCAACCAAATCCGAAAAAGAATGGGATAAGGTTGATAAGAAAATGGCTCAACTAAATGCTAAAGCCATGAATATTTTGTATTGTGCTCTAGATGCTAATGAATTCAATCGTATTTCAACATGCATGTCAGCTAAAAAAATATGGGATAGATTATAAGTAACTCATGAAGGAACTAATCAAGTGAAAAAATTAAAAATTAACATGCTAGTGCATAAATATGAACTTTTTAAAATAAAACATGATGAATCAATAACTGAAATATTTAACTCATTTTACTGATATTATTAATGGTCTAAAAAGTCTTGGTAAGTCTTATTCTAACAGTGATCTCATAAGAAAGATTCTTAGGTCTTTACCAAGGACTTGAGAGGCCAAAGTGACCGCAATCCAAGAAGCCAAAGATCTGAATATCTTACCCTTGGAGGAGCTTCTAAGATCGCTGATGACACATGAGCTAAGCATGAAACAACACCAAGAAGAAGATGTCAAAAAGAAGAGGATAATTACCCTCAAATCCACTGCTCAACCTAATGAAGAATCCGATGATACAGAAAATGAAGAGCAGAATGAAGAAATGGCCCTCATTACTAGAAGGTTTAAGAAGTTTTTGAAGAAAAGAAGATAAGGAATGAGGAAGAGGCCACCTACAAAAGGGGAACATAGCAAAGAGAAAGATAAGGAGCAACTCCTTATTTGTTATGAATGCAAGAAATCAGGACACTTTAAGTCTGAATGCCCATAATTGAAGAAGAGTCCCAAGAAGTACAAGAAGAAGGCCATGATGGCTACATGGAGCAGAAATGATGAGTCAAGTTTTGAAAAAGAAGACTCAAATGAACAAGCCAACTTATGCCTTATGGCACATAAAAATGAGGTAAATATTGAAACTCCTATTGACTTTACCTTTGAAGAACTTTATGAAGCATTTTATGATCTAATTGATGAACTAAAGAAGCTAGGGGTAAAGAACAAAGAATTAAAATCAAAGAATCAATTTTTACTAAAAAAAATAAGAATATTTCAAATAAAAAATCAATCCTGTCTCAAAAAAATCTGAACTTAAAAAATGAGATTGCCAAGTTAAAATCAATGGTTGAAAAGTTTACTTTAAGTTCAAATAAACTTCACATGATACTTGACAATCAAAAGACCATTTATGATAAAACCGGTCTTGGATATAACCCTTTAAAGAAATAAAAATTTTTGAAAAATATCTTTGTAAACTCATCATACAATAAATTTTCAAATATAACTTGCTCTAAATATGGTAAAGTAGGACACAAATCCTATTCATATTTTTTCAACAAATCTGAAAATTTCAATATAAAGAAAATATGAGTTCCAAAAGGAACCATTATAACTAACCTAAAAGGACCCAAGAAAACTTGGATACCTAAAGTCAAAACTTGATTCTTGTGTATAGGTGTGTCTTGCATCCCAAGGAGCAAACCAGAGATGATATCTTGATAGCGGGTGCTCAAGACACATGACGGTGATGAATCTCAATTCATCACACTTGATGCTAAAAATGGAGGGATGGTCACTTTTGGAGATAATGGCAAAGAAAAGATCATCGGTATAGGTAACATTGGTATCACTCCCTCTAAGTATATTGAAAATATTTTATTAGTAGATGGTTTAAAACATAATTTATTAAGCATCAGTCAATTTTGTGATAAAGGATACAAAGTCATTTTTGAATCTTCAGTTTGCATAGTAACTAGTCCTATTAATGAAGGCATTAAATTTGTTGGGCATAGACATGGTAATATTTATATGGTAGATTTGAATGATCTTTCCAAAATAAACATGCAATGCCTAGTAGTCTTGAATGCAAAGATTAATGAGACTAGTTGACTTTGGCATCGTAGGCTTGCACATATTAGCATGCATTCACTCTCAAAACTTATTAAAAAGGAATTGGTTCTCGGCTTACCCAAATTAAATTTTAAAAAGGATAGAATTTGTGATGCATGCCAAATGGGTAAACAAACACGAGTCTCATTCAAATCTAAAAATATTATTTCAACTTCTAGGCCATTAGAACTATTGCACATGAATTTATTTGGACCCACTAGAACTACTAGTCTAAGTGAAAAATGATATAGTTTTATGATTATTGATGATTTCTCTTATTTTATATGGATCTTCTTCTTAGCACATAAGGATGAAACTTTTCATGTTTTCTCAAAATTTTATCGAAAAGTCACAAATGAAAAAGATTTTTCAATTCAAAATATTCGAAGTGATCATGGAACCGAATTTAAAAATCAAGATTTTAAAAAGTTTTGTGATGAAAAAGGTATTGACCATACCTTTTCAGTACCTAAGACACCCCAACAAAATGAGATAGTAGAAAGAAAAAATAGAACTCTTGAAGAAATGGCCCGTACCATACTATGTGAAAGCAACCTTCCAAGATATTTTTGGGCAGAAGCAATTAACACGATATGTTACATATTAAATCATGCTTTAATTAGATCAATTTTAAAGAAAACCCCTTATGAGCTTTGGAAAGAAAGAAAATCAAATATTGCATATTTTCATGTTTTTGGTTGTCGATGCTTTATTTTGAACAATGGTAAAGAAAGACTAAGAAAATTTGATGCTAAATCGGATGAAGTGATTTTTTTTGGTTACTCTTCTTCTAGCAAAGCTTTTAGAGTTTTCAATAAAAGAACTTTAATAGTAGAGGAGTCAATACATATTGTTTTTGATGAAACTAACGATCTTCTTTCAAGGAAGAATGAAGGTATTGATGCAGATCCTCTTATAAAAGGGATGAAGGAGATCACTCTAAAAGACTCAACCATTCAAGATGATGAAGAATATGAAGACAAATAGGATGAGAAAGGTGAAGAATAACATGAACAACTTCTAGGTACAAATGATCTACCCAAAGAATGGAGGTATGATCACAATCACCCCAAGAAACTAATCATTGGTGATCCTACATATGGTGTAAGAACTCGCTCTTCACTTAGAGATGCATTCAATCATTTTACTTTTGTCTCTCATCTTGAACCTAAAACTATAGATGAAGCTAAAAAAGATTATAATTGGATAAATGCAATGCAAGAAGAACTTAATCAATTTGAAAGAAATAATGTATGGATTTTAGTTTCAAGACCTAAAAATTATTCAATAATTGGCACAAAAAGGGTATATAGGAATAAATTGGATGAATATGAAAATATGATAAGAAATAAAGTAAGATTAGTTGCAAAAAGTTATAATCAAGAAGAAGAAATTGATTTTGATAAGACCTTTGCACCTGTTGCTAGATTAGAAGCAATTAGACTTCTACTTGCATATGCTTGCTTTATAAATTTTAAGTTATTCCAAATGGATGTCAAAAGTACTTTTCTAAATGGATATATTGCTGAAGAAATTTATGTAGAACAACCTCCAGATTTTAAAAATCATGCTTTTCCTAATCATATTTTTAAATTAAACAAAGCATTATATGGTTTGAAACAAGCACCTAGGGCTTGGTATGAAAGGCTAAGCAAATTTCTACTTAATAATAGTTTTTCAAGAGAAAATGTAGACACAACCCTTTTCATTAAAAGAAATCAAAATAATATATTAGTTATATAAATATATGTTGATGACATTATTTTTGGATCTATTAATGAAACTCTTTGTCAAAATTTTGCTAAGCTCATGCAGGGGGAGTTCGAGATGAGCATGATGGGAGAACTTACATTCTTCCTCGGATTCCAAATCAAACAAACAAAGAAAATAATCTCCATCACCCAAAGAAAGTACACAAGAGAATCACTCAAAAAATTTAGAATGAAGAACTCCAAAGCAATTGGTACACCCATGAGCCCATCATGTAAGCTTGACAAGGATCAAGGAGGTAAAAATATAGACTTAAAATTTTATAGAGGTATGATTGGTTCTCTATTGTATTTAACTACTAGTAGACTAGATATTATATTTAGTGTTTATCTTTGTGCTCATTTTCAATCAAATCCAAAAGAATCACACTTGAATGCAGTTAAAAGAATCCTTAGATACTTAAATAGTACACAAACTCTAGGACTATGATATTCTAAGGACTCATTAATTGATTTGATAGGATATTCAGATGTCGATTTTGCTGGATATAGATTAGATAGAAAAAGTACTAGTGAAACTTGCTAATTTCTTGGAGTTAACTTAATCTCTTAGTTTAGCAAGAAGCAAAACTCAATAGCACTGTCTATAGTCGAGGTCGAATACATTGCAATCGAAAGTTGTTGTGCTCAAATCTTGTGGATTAAGCAATAATTTGAAGACTTTGGCATCAAACTCAATGAAACTCCCATAAGATGTGATAACACTAATGCTATAAATCTAACTAAAAATCTAATTTAGTATTCTAGATCAAAACATATTGAAATTAGGCACCATTTCATAAGAGAACATATCCAAAATAAAGATATAATTCTTGATTATATTTGTACTGAAAAATAATTGACTGACATCTTTACCAAGGCCTTAAGTGAAGATAGATTTTGTGGAATTAGGAGAGAACTAGGAATCCTTGATCTATCAGCTTAAGTATCTCTCTGATTCCAAATTCTTAATGTCAAAAATTTATTGAACCAAATCTATTGAGCTCAATTCTCATTTTTCTTAAGAGCTTAAAAGCTAAAAACTATCATTCACATAATCAATACTTGGGTAAACATCCTTCTCTCAGAGTTTCAAATTTTTTTGAAATTGTTCCATCATTCTTTTAAATTTTTCTATGCCATGAGTCGACCCCCAGGGTCGACCCTAGGGCAAACTTATAATTTTGTTAAAATCCTTCGGGTGCTCTCTTCTTATTTGGAATTTTTTCTTGAGCCGACTCAGCCCTTCATCTTTTTTCTCCCACCGAACCAAAAGCTCTCCATCTCTTCTCTCTCAAACTAAAGATTTCTCTCAAATATCTCCTCCCATCGATTTTCACTCTTCAAATCACCTTTTTAGGAACCAAGTTCCTCTCCTCTTCCTTCTTCATTTGGGGTGGTTCAAGCTTGTCTTAGACTCTACCCGTCTTCTCCAAATCGGCACATCACCTCTCCAAAATCTTTGCCTTTCCACTAGAATCTTTTCGTCTCTCCCTCACATTTAGTCTCCTAAGCTCCTTTCAAGTCCTTCTTGTGCAAATGGCTCCCAAAATGAAGCTTTCACAGAGGAAAAAATCTATTCGTGAGTTGGAAGAGAGTGTGCATAGAAAGAGATTAGCAGTCGAGCCCTCTCCTACTCCAATCCCTGCTCCAGATCCTGCTTCAGCTTCCACTCAATCCGCAATCAGCCCAAGCAAGGTACCTCTCTCTGATCGGAAAGTGGAACCCGAAAAAAATATTGATTTCAAGTTATTTAAAAAAGAAGGGTTCACTATTGGATCGAAGATTAAGAATCAAAGATGAAAATTTTACTGCTCTTTAAAAGAAAATACTTATGTCAATCTAGTCAGAGAATTTTACTTAAATTTGAGCTATAGCAATGGAACAGTAAAATCTACAGTAAAAGGTGTTGATGTTATTCTTGATCCAGTACATTTGGGACAGATACTGTATTTGCTTTGTGAAGGCTATACCAATATGGAGCTCCCAATTAAAGAAGAAGGAATTAATATTATCTTAGGGAGAACTTATACTGGAAGTCTAAATAAATTGGAAGCAAAAATTTTTTTTGTTGAAATGAGGCTGTTACATCACTTGATAACCAAACTGTTTGTCCCTAGGAGTGGTAGACACGACCTTCTATCTGGTAGAAATATTTACATTATGTACCATGTGATCACCCAAACCCCCCTGAACCTTCCAGCATTGATGTTTGAGGCCATGAAAAAGACCCTGAACAGGTCCAAGGCTCACTTGCCTTTTGGTATGGCACTCACCTTAGTTTTTAGAAAGTTCGGAATCAGTTTTGAGGGGGAGGCAGTTGCTAGACTATCTCATTTCGACACCATCAATCGTCACACACTGCATCGCATGGGTTTTTTTAAGACTGATGGCAGTTGGACAAAGGGTGTTGAGGAGAGAGCGGAGGATAGAGCAGAGGAGGAGGGACCGTCTTTACCTCTTCGTGATCACAGAGCATCCCCAGATATTCAGTTCATATCTAATCATGAGGCTGATCCTTCAGAGTCTGTGAGGAGGCATGCTTCAGTTCTACAGTCAGAGAGCAGGGCACATCCTTCAGAGTTCAGACTAGCAGATGATCAGATTGAGATGATGTCCCAGCATGTAGCCTCCATTCTATCTCAGCAGTATGGCACTTCAGTCTTTGCTCAGAGATCGACATCCCAGGATGACTCAGACCAGACTCTGATCCCTCACATTTCTTCTATTTTTCAGATGCTTACTGATCAGTCAGTATGCATTGAGTAGCTTGAGAGATGTATTTTGAGATTGACAGGTAGAGTATTAGACTTACAGGGAAAAGTATTAGCTTTAGCCCATCCCCAGCCACATGAGGATATCACAGAGGTCTCAGACCTATCTGCAGAGGTGGCTAGACTTCGAGGAGTTTTAAAGAGTGACTTTGACTTCTTGAGGAGAGAGATCAAGGGCTCTAGTGAGAATGCTTCTACTCAGTTCAGTGCCCTGATGCAGTCTGTATCGAGAACCTTGGATTGTTTGGACACCATCATACTTTCTCTTATTGCACAGTCTGTAGCTTCTCAGGCTCCAGGATCCTCTCACCCCTCTACTCATGCTGGTATCTCAACCCGTGATCGAGGCAGACGTGGTCGAAGTCGTGCTCGTAGACTTGATCCTACATCTCCTCATCCTATCTCTGATTCTTTAGATTCTGATCCCTCTAGCCATGACATCTATTAGATCTAGATTAGTTTATCTCCTATGTCTAGGATCTATCTTATGGGCCTTGTATTTGTTGACTAATTAACTCTTGGATAATTTTTATTCATGACTTTTGTATTTTGAGTTGACTCGTGTGTATTGGGACACCATTTTGTATTCAATCACTTTTGAATATATATATATATATATATATATATATATATATATGCTTTGACTTTCAATGAATGTCTATGAATGTGATCAAATTGAATTATTTTAATTATGAAATATGAAAAATAACTCATATTAGTGCTGAGAAATACTATGAATTGCAATATCTTCTAGGCGAGCAAGTTGATATATCCTTTATGTTTGCTATGTTGAGGGGGAGTAGAGAAATAAGCAATCAAAAAAGGAGGCTAAAGAAGTAAAATATGGTATCAAAAAGGAAGAGTAAAGAAAATATGTCCTTTTTGTCATCTTTCTTTTCTTTTCTCTATCCTTAAAATCCCTTAAGATCTTAATTGATGCTATCAAAAAGAGAGAGTAAAGAAAATTTATCCTTTCAAGATCCCTTAAAAGGAGGAGTAGAGAATCTTAATTGATGCTGTAAAAAAGGAGGAGTAGAGAATCAAAATCAAATTTGAGCAATAAGCAATAAAGAAATTAGTAATAAGCAAAATTGTTAAGCAAATGTGTCAAAGAACCAAAATCGTCAGCTCCTTTTTTTATCTAATTTTCAAAGCAAATGAACTTATAAGTAAATTTTAAATGGATCTTTAAACTGCTTATGATGCATTTCGTTCAAATACTTGGCTATGATATTGAAGTAATGTATCTTCATAAATTTGAAATTCATGTTCAATGCTTTATATATGCTTTTGCTCAAGTATTTTGTCATCATCAAAAAGGGAGAGATTGTTGCTCCTTGAATTGATTTTGATGATTGTAAAGCATTTGAGGGGGTTACTAATGATTTTGGCTTGAAAAAAGATTTATTATATTTCAGGGGCAAAATCATAATTTTATCAAGTTCTGATTCGGAAGCCTCAAGATCAAGAGCAGAAGATTTGTAATCTATTGGAGGTAATTTCAATATTTTTGGATGTATATTTTGAAATAAAATCATGTTTATAAATTTGAGTCGACCCCATGAGTCGACTCATATCAAAAGGGGCTGAACGACACATTATTTTTAGCTGGCACATCCAATTGAGTCGACCCCATGAGTCGACCCCTATGCATGAGTCGACCCTATGAGTCAACTTCTGTTGCTGTGCAAGCCAAAGATACAGAACTGTCAATTTCTGTTTTGCACCATATGAGCTGACCCCATGAGTCGACCCCTGTGCATGAGTCGACCCTATGAGTCGACCCCTGTGACGGAAAAATTCCGCAATGGTTAGTTTTCAGCTCATTTTGGCTGTATTTAATATCCATTTAATGTGCTCCAACGGCTCTATTTCAGTTCAGATTACTCTCCATCATTATTTGAAGTTATAAAGGGCACTTAAAGGAGGGAATCAACAAGGTTTTAAAATGATTCTTCAAGCATTCATTTCAATCCTAAGCAAGAGCCCTCTTAAAAGTTCAAGAAGCTTTTATTTCAAGTTCACCAACCCCTCAAGAGCTCATTCAAATCTTCAACTACCTTGAGAAAAATTAGAAGAGCTTCGTTCTTATTGTGTAAAGTGTATTTATAGCTTTATTTGCTCATTAAAGGTGCTACATCTGTATTTCTGTGTGATTAACTGCTATACTCTATTTTGAGTTGATATTTTATTTTGGAAGGATTCCAAAATATGAAAAGGTTGATCCAAACCTTGAATCGGATTGTATTGGGTTAGCTTGTACTTAAGAAACAAGTATTCTAGCTTGAAATAGCTAGAGTTGAAGGTTCCGACATTGTATTGGGTTGGCTTGTACCCGAAAAATAAGTATTCTAGCTTGAAATAGCTAGAGTCAGAGGTTCCGACGTTGTATTCGGGTTGAATATAGTTTAGTAGATTTGAATTTCTAAGTAGGAGCTCAGAGAGTGGACGTAGGTGCAAGGTTGGCACCGAACCACTATAAATCTTTTTGTTTGTGTTGTGCTTACTTGTTCTCCTTTTAAATTTTTTTATCTTCTTGCATTCTTGCATCCAACTTCTACACCTTGCATAAATTTTACTCTCCACATTATCCTTCTCATTGTTAAATAATCCTCATAATTGTAAGTTAATTTTTAAATTTTTTAGAAAACCTAATTCACCCCCCTCTTGGGTTGCATAGCTGGGCAACAAAGAGGCCCTCTAATCATAGGACATGCCCAACTTGATCAAATCAAGGTGGTGCCCAAAAATAACTATCAAAAAAATTAATAAGGGACTTACACCTTTAATTCATATGATCCAAAATCTTAGACACCTAATAATTAGAGTCTCATGAATCTAATTCATGTAGGTTATTAGTAGGTAATTAAGTTTGAATTATCTTATCAACTAAAAAATTTAAATAAAAAGAGAAATTGGATCCAACTATGTACTAGCAAGGTTATCTTGAATCCAATTGAATTTTTCTAAATCTAATTGATACTTCATAAGCTCAATTTCTAATTTCAGGCCTAATCTTTTTGTTGTGAGACCCCATAAGTTTAATTTTATCTAGTAGTGAGATATATAATGATCTCTATCAAAGTATCATTGAAACTCTTTTCAATAGGTTGGAACAATTTCATTCTAACTCATCAAAGATTGTCGATCCAGAACAACCCTAGTGAGCTCTCACAATCCACTAATGACACCTAGCAATATGTAGTGGTAACTTAGTAGAACTGAAATGAACCTTTAGATGTAGTTAACGTGTGATTCAGTTCCTCTATTGTGAGTCTCAAATAAATGGCAGATCATGGATAAATCATTAAACCTCAATATCAGTCATATGATAAAAAGTCCAATTGTGACTTCTATGAAAACTCTTTTTCATCAATCACACTATTGTGGCTACAGATTTTCGGACTTAACTTCTCAAATTTCATAGGACTACTTTCTACCAAGATTGATAGATTCCATCTTGACCTACAGTGGATCAACTGTCGCCAATATCCACTATAAGGGCTTATTGAGATCCATATTTATGTGTCAATTAAACTCCAACAGTCTCACTACGAGTAGTAGTGCCATCTTAGATTAAAAGATCAGTCACACAACTACAGTATAGAGATGATCATTGATAATCAAGTAGAAATCCAAGTGATCTCTCGTATGGTCATTCTCAATACTAATTGTTCTCTTATAACTATCTGCACTCGTTGTCCAATGTCTCTATACTATAGATCAGAGATTTATCTATCCTGAAGGAAGTGATTTGCATGCTAGTCTATCCGGATCGATCACCATCCTCATGATGATCCTATGATCGAAAGTATTTAGGAATTAAATACATATCTCGAATTCTTAACATCTTGAGAATATGTATCAAAACTAATTTCATAGACGATTCAAAGATACATCACACTTGAATGAAAAATAAATTTATCTTTTTATTGATCAAATTAATATGTTAAGTATAAAATTATATCCTAGAGTTATTATAATGTGTCAACTATATTGGCTTCTAGGACATATATCCAACAGGATTAACATGTGTGCCCTTCGGGGCTTTATCGGATCAAAATTCGGATTAATATGTATGTCCTTCGGGGCTTTATCAGATTGGAATTTGGATTAACATGTGTCCTTCGAGACTTTATCAGACTAGAATTTAGATTAATATGTATGCCCTTCGAAGCTTTATCAGACTAAAATCTGGATTAACACGTATGCCCTTTGGCACGTTATCGGACAAATCCGGATTAACATGTATGCCTTTCGGGGTTTTACTAGATTGAAATTCAGATTAATATGTATGCCCTTTGGGACTTTATCAGATTGAAATCTGAATATTGACAAAAGAAAAAACATGACATATTAGAAGGGGCTCGTTAGAGCATTTTCATTGATAATATTTTCCATGATTTTCAAAATTCCAAGTACAGAGAATAACAAACCCATCTAAATTCTCAATTCTATAAGCTCATGGGTGAACTACATCAGTGATCCGATAAAGTCCTTCATACTTGGGAGCTAGTTTATCTTGTTCAATGGGCTTTGAAACTTTAGCTCATCTCAAGATGAGGTCACCCTTCTGAAATGATTTTGATTTTACATGGGTATTATAATATTTGGCAATTCTCTGCTTATAGGTCGTCATTCTAACATGGGCTTGTTCTCTCACTTCATCAAGAAGATCCATGTCGGTCCTCAACCGGTCAGAATTGGTTGCTTCATAAAATTTTTTGACTCTATCAGATAATAGGCCAATCTTAACTGGAATCATCGCTTCAGTTCCATAGGTGAGCCTGAAAGGAGTCTCTCCTATCGAAATCTGATACGTAGTTCGGTATGTCCATAGTATACCCTACAGCTCTTCAGCCCACAACTCTTTTAAATCAGTGAGTCTTATTTTTAGACCTTAAAGGATAGTTTTATTGGTTACTTCAGCCTCACTGTTTGACCATCGATGTCCAACAAAAGTGAGTCAGTGATCAATATGAAACTTGGAGCAGAATTCATTGAATGCGGGGTTGTCAAACTGTCGATCATTATTAATGATGATGATCCGAGATAAACCATATCATTATATTATAGATTTTTAGATAAAATCTTACATCTTTTTCTCTATGATCTAAGCTAAATATTCTTCCTCTATCCATTTTATGAAATAATCAATGGCTACTATCAAAAAATTTTTTTGGCCTGTCGCTACTGGGAAAGATCCTAGTTGTAGGGTTTCAGGGTGGATATGCACAGCGAAAGTGTAATAGATTTCAAAAATTTAAATTAAAAAATTTAAAATATTAAACTCTTAAACCAGCACTTTCTTGATGATTAACAATCATATAATATATATTCATAATAAAATTCAAGCTATAGAAGAATACCTGTAGTGCTTATTTCAAAATCCAACAGAACCTCCACCAGGCACCCAAGTGTTCGCCCTCCAACGGTGATCCACACAAGGCTATGATCAGCACACCAACTCTTTAGGATGATTTCTCCTCCAAATTTTTATTTTGAGAATTTTCTTGGGCAGCAAGACCTCAAGACCTTCTTTCTCTCCTCCTAGCCTTCCTATCCCTATCTTTCTTCTCTCCTTGTCTTCCTTAAATCTCTTCCTAGATTTTTGTCCTAAAATTAGACTTGTCCTTACTATTTTTAGACTTATCCTAATAAGAGAAGAAAGAGACTAATTAGATAATAGGAAGAGTGTGTAAG
Source organism: Elaeis guineensis (assembly GCF_000442705.2). Taxonomy (NCBI): domain Eukaryota; kingdom Viridiplantae; phylum Streptophyta; class Magnoliopsida; order Arecales; family Arecaceae; genus Elaeis; species Elaeis guineensis. Next base: position 51,793,889 of record NC_026005.2, on the reverse strand, counting down.
AAAGAAGAGAAGGAGTTGAAAATCTGAATGAGTTAAATCCCCAGCATAGCCCCCTTTAAATAGTTAATGATAGGTTGCTTTCGAAAATGACTCGCACCCTCTCCATGCACCATCTCATGCCTATCCAAAAATTCTCATGCCCCAAGATAAAATCTCACACCCATGAGGAAGCTTCTGACATATGACAATCATTAGAAAAAAAATCTAAGAGACGCTTCGTGTAGAAAGACTCTTCGGAATATATTTCTCGATTTTTCTCTAATACATCGTGAAGCTTTCTTTGGCATATTTTTTCTCCACCACACATCAATGCACTTTGGCCATCCAATGGACCAAAATTAAGGTACTAACCTGGAGATGGCGTGAGAAAAAATTAGTGATAAGATGTGGCATGATATTTAGATTAGAGTCCCTAACAGATTGGACTCTATATTAGGTGCATGGATTGATTTGGCAAGGTTAAACTAGAAAGTGATTTAGCCATAGAAGGACTCCTCTACACTCAAAATTAAATCATGATTCTCAAAAAAATTATTTCACCTTGGAAATAATGGATAAGGTGAGGAAGGGGCATCCCATCTCATGGGATGCCAACTCATGTCTTGCGTATAAAAATGCATCCCACGTGCAAGAAAAATTCTTGATGCATAGGGACCTGATTATATGGTGTCAAATGTTTTGTACATATAGCCAAGGGTTAAGCCAACTCAAATCCAAAATTGATTTGAATTAATTTGGATTTAATTAGCCTAATCTGGAATCAATTTCGAACCCGATTCAAAATAAAGAGCTAGGATTTGCAACATGTGCTAGCATGTCTGTTTTGCAAACATGATCTAATCCAATTAGACCCCTAATTAATTTTCTTTGTGTGTGATCCATTGGGTTCGATATCTAGCTAGCAGTGGGTCTGAGTGCAAGTCGATCTGATTTGATTAGAATTTAATCTAACTGATCTAGATCCAATCGAGCTAACTTGATTTCAACAATTAGAACTCTTTTTAATTGATGATCGAATTAAACTCTTTAATTTGATCAAACTTACAAGATAAGACTGACGTCTAGCAACATATTATGTCTACTTGAAAGATATAAAATTTTAATAAAGATATCAAAAATATCCTTTTGTGAAAAGTTACTATGCAATTTAATCCTACGATCTCCTTGCATCCCAAATATGACTCTAGATATAAAATGATGTCAAATCTAATATCATATTCATATTTCTCTTAATCTTTAATGATAATTTGATTAATAAAATATTACAAACGCTTTCTAATATTCATCTCACTTTGATCAAAGGCTTTCTGAATCATCAATCGATCAGAGCAAGTAAGATGCGATCTCCTCTTACCAAGAGTGATCAATTTCATGTTGATCTACTCACAACCTCCATACACATTCCACCATATCCAGATCATCCCGTACATGACTAAGTCATGAATGAGTATGAACCAAAATATAGATTCATGTATACAAGGTTCTATGATAGTATCAGGTCAAAAGATTACATGCACAACTTTCATTATAAGAAAACATCTTTTAACGGATAAGTAGATTTCATAAGATATTTCTTAAGTCAGATCAATTCAGTGAACTTATTTTTTAATGAGCACCCACATCCTTGTATTAGTTGTTGGATGTATAACCTAGAAGCCAATCATGGCTGATATATTTCATATCTCTAGGATATGATTTTGTACTTATTGAGCAGTTATATTACCATTCATATCTATGTGTCCATGAATCATCCAAAGGATTAACAAAATAATGACACATATTCTCAAAGAGTTAAAATTTGAGACATATGTCATTGATGGTTGATTCTTAAATTGCTCCTGATCATAGGATCATCATGGAGATGGTAATTGATCTGGATAGACCAGTGCACGGATCGCTTCCTTCGGATAGATGGATCTTGAATCTGCAGTATAGAGATGCTGAAACAAGAGTGCAGATAGTTGTTAGAGAATAACTAGCACTGAGTGTGATCAATGTGAGAGGTCACATGGATGTCTGCTCACTCGTTAGTGACTTTCTCGATGCTGCAATTATATAACTAGTCCTTTGACTTGAGATGATACTACTGCTCGTAGTGAGGCTATTCGAGTTTGACTGACACATCAACATGGATCTCAAAGAGCCCTTGTAGTGGATGTTGGCGACAGTTGATCCACTGTAGGAGTGGAGTATGCATCAAGATGGGATCTATCGATCCTAGTAGAAGGAAGTAGTTCTATAGGATTAAGAGGCTAAGTCCTTAAGTCTATGACCATAGCAGTGTGATTGATGGAAAAGAGTTTTCATAGAATCACATATGGACTTAAGCAGATTGAATCTATCATATAATCGATGTTGAGGTTTGACAATTTATCCATGACCTACCATCTAGTCAGGACTCACGATAGAGGGACTGAATCACACGTTAACTATATCTAAAGGTTCATTTCAATTCTACTAGGTTGCCACTATATATTGCTAGGTGTCACTAGTGGATTGCAAGAGCTCACTAGGGTTATCCTGAATCGACAATCCTTGTTGAATTAGAGTAGAATTATTCTGACCCACTAAAAAGAGTTTCAATGATACGATGATAGAGATCATTATATATCTCACTATCAGATAGAATTAAATCTATGAGATTATACAACAAAGGGATTAGGCCTAAAATAAGTAATTGAGCTTATGAAGTATCAATTGGGTTTAGAAAAACCCATTGGGTTCATGGTAACCTTGCTAGCATATGACTGGACCCAATTCTTCTTTTCGTTAGGATTACTTATTTGATAAGATAATTTTAACTTAATTATCTGCTAATAATCTATATGAATAAGATTCATGAGACTTCAATTATTGGGTATCTAAGGTTATAGATCACATACATTAAGGATGCAAGTTCTTTATGAATCTCCTTAATAGTTATTATGGGGCCCCACCTTGATTTGATCAATTTGAACGTGTCCATTGATTAGAGGGTCTTTTATTTTCATATGGGGTATCTCTTGGGTATATTTTGGGGTGTCTAATTATGGGTGCAAGGGCTCTAATTGTTGGTGCCTAATGGGCTTCCTAATGTAAGTTGGATAACTTAGTTAATAGAAATCCTAATGCAAGTAGGACTTGTATTATGAGATTGAATAGGATTCAATCTTTATGTCTATTTAAAGGGACCTCCCCTAAGATCCCTAGAATATCAAAATCAGCAGCCCCTCACCAAAGGCTCTCCCCATGCCTTCTCTTCCTCTCTCTTTCTCTCCTCTTGGGTGTTCTATACACCCCTTCCTTGGGACACACATCCCAAGGAGTTCCATGCCCAAAGGAGTTTGGGTACCTCTTTTTTGCTGATATCTAATATCTGGTAGCAGTATATAGCAAGAAAAAACTCTAGAGAAGAGAAGAAGAAGATCAAGGAGAAAGATCCAATGTTGATCGTGATCCAGGCTTCATTCAGATTCAGCAGGATGAATTTTGGAGAACCAAAATTCAGATTAAAGAGGACTATTCCAGGCTAATCCTGAGTGGATACTCATAGAAGTCAGTTACTTGTGTGGCTAAGAGAGAGCTTCTTCTCTTTTAGATCCAGTTTTGAAGAAAGAAATTGCGAAACAGGTATGTGATTTGATCACAATCTGAATTTCAGCATATATCAATTTCAGCATATGAAATAGATCATGTGATTTTATATTTTTATGCATATAAAATTAAGATTAAAATTATTTTAATCTTATTTTTCATTGTGATATTTAGAAAATAAAATTTTTAAAACATATATGTATGCATCAAACCCCAAAATTCAACAGTGATACCAGAGCCACAGATTTTTATATGCTGAATTTTAATATACATATTTTTGAAAAAAAATTAAAATTAATTTTTTTTTGATACATAAGATATATGGGTAGATCTTCAAATCTAAAATTTAATTTTAGATTTAATTCTAGAATATATAGTTGATATGTTGATGCATGCATAGATTTGAAAATTGATCTAGAAAGAGTTTTAGTTCATGTGACATAGATACATGCATGAAATTTAAATTTTTTTGTGATCTGAATTTTAATTCATATGTATGATATATGATTACATATCTAGATCATAAATTTAACTTTAATCTGATCTATAATTAGTATATGAGATATATGATATCATATTTATATCTGAAATTTTGTTTAAAATCTGATTTTACATGCATATATGTGATATATGGTTGTATGTTAGAACTTAAAAATTATTTTTATATTTTAATACTTACTTTTATGTAAAGTATTTAGATCTAAAATATAATTTTAGAATATAAAATTTATATTTGTGTATGAGAATTTTGGTCATGAAAAAAATTACAAATTAGGTCATGTAACAAGATTACATCTAAGATTTTTGATTTGAGTCATATGGTTCTAATTTGATTAAGTAATTGGTTAAATTGACTCAAGTATTGAATTGAGTTAGATCAATTAAGTTAATGATCATACAATTATTGTTGATCAAATTGATTGAGTTCCATATATAGAATCGATTAACCTAAGGACCTAATTTGGCTTATTGATTTGAGTCTGATTCACTTGAGCTAACCAATTCTGATCAATTGTCTAATTGGTATCTAAGATAAATAATTAAAAAATAATTATTTAATTGATTCTATTTGCTTATCTGAGCAATTTATTGGTGTCTAAGAAAAGGAAGGGGGGACCCCATCAATCTCTACTTATCGGGTCAATTTGAAAGATTGAGTCACAAATATGATTGCTTGGTGGTTTGATTTAGCCCATGTCAATTACATTAGTCATGTGATGACTGATTAGATGAGACTTAAACTCAAATCTCATGACTAATTAGATGAGATCAAACCTAAATCTCTCTATAAAATATTAAGTCCAAGGTCTTCTACCACTGTAGATGTGCGGGCGTGCTACCGGCATTGATTGTCTTGGCTGGTCACAGTGGTTCAGTTGCATCGAAAACATACAACCACTCTATTAGCAAAGAGTTACCATGGGGTAAAGATGGGGTTGGGCTGAATAACTGTTAGGTAAGGGACCCAATGACGGCTTTGCACTTGCTTGTGAACGATGGATCTGGCTTAACTAAGAAGTGCGGACAATAACTGTTAGGTGAGCTCCCATGACTTAGAGATCAAGTGGCTGCAACATACTTAGAGAAGCATCTGGGCAAAGAATTATCCATGTATTGATATTTATTTATGTTATCAATAACTGTTAGGTGAGGTGCACGGCATCGGTGGGACCGTAGCACCCATTAGAAATCCAATTATCGCATTAGGATTTTCGTTTCTCCACCTGAAGAGTGTGAAAGTTCTGATAAAATAGTGGGAGTCAGTTTTTGCATCTAAAAGTTTATAGAGTAAAATTATAAAATAAATATAAATATTGAATTAGAATATTTACTCTCTGCTATTCATTGTGTCAGCTTCCAACCCTCTAGCTTGAATCCTAGATATCAACTGATTAACGAAAATCGAGTACATAGATTGGCTTACAAACTTAAAATTTATTTTTAATTTTAAAAAATTAAGTAATATTTCCTATCAGATTATTTTAATGTTAACAACCCATCCAATCCATAGTCAATGAGCTATACTTGACGAGTGGATGGACAATGACAATAAAGATAGGTGCTATGCATGAGTACATGTACACTGCCAACGACATGTTGATTCATCCACAAGTATTATGAGATGATCAGAGTCGCACAGTGCATGTGATGCATGATGGACAGTTAGTCTATGATCGTTATTTGATAATGATCGAGGACATTAAAGAGCTTAAAAGGCTCGACATGACCATGCATAAAGAATTGCTTATGAATTTGATCCTACGATCTTTGATTAGTTTATATGGATAGTTTATGGTAAACTACCATATGAAAGACCATCATGGTACTTTATCTGAATTGATCAAAGTGTTGATAACCAAGGAACCTTGAAAGAGTTCAGAGGTAAATACCTGGAGATCCTTAAGAAACAAAGACATACCTAGAGTAGGTATGTCGAAATTGCTCAATACTATCCTTACGATTTTCTCTTCTCCTAGTTGAGCTGCAGACTCTAATGTAGAGTCGATGAGAAGGTAGAGGGTTGAGAAAGTAACCTTTGAATTGGCTATAGGGCAAGAGTTGCTACTGTAGTCATGGGTATCTGTCCTTTACGATCATCGTTTGAATTTGGTTCTTAGAGACAGTCTTTATCATTTGCATGTTGATGCATATGTGAACTTAAATGAGCAATCAGTAAATGCCATTGAATTTGAGAGATCCAAAATTGAGATAAAATTTAAAGTATATATGGAACCTATAGCTAAGTCATATTGGAGAAGAAATGATTAACAAACTGAAAAAATATGGGTTGGGCTCATTGACTGTTGAGTCAAATCTAGTTTGTGCATCATCTCTTTGAGAAAATATGACCAAGCTACTCTTGTGGGATAAGAGGAAAAGAACCATTGAGATACTTATCTTTGTACATATTTGATGCGTGTAGCCCATGTGATGTGCTAACCAAAGAGTTGTCTTTACTTTATATATGAGATACAAATCTAAAATTTTTAAAAGGTTCAAAGAATTTAGATGTAAGTAGAGAAACAAATCAAAAAATTTTTGAAGGTACTTCGATCAGATCGATGATGCAATACCATTGAAAAATTTTTTTCGATTATCTCATAAAATGATATTATTTCATATTGGACCCCTCTTAGTAAATCTTAGCTCAGTGAGATAAAAAGAGTCATGGGACTATATGAGATATGATCTGATCCATAATAAAATTTATTGATTTATTTATATTTCTTTAGGGACATGCTTTATTTCTATAAAATTAGGTTATCTCTAAACCTGTTCCTACCATACCATATAAGATATGACATGGTGAGAACTGAATCTTGATTATTTTGAGATTCAAGGATGTCCAGCCTGTGTCTAAGACAATAGGTAGATATGTTAGAGGATAGGTCAATAAAGCTGTTCCTAAAAGAGTTTGAGATATTACTTTCCAATAAAATCACAATATGATTGTGACTCAATACTATCTTCTTGAAAAACTGTTTAACCAAAATGAAGCAGTGCGAGGAAAGTTAAGCTCTAAGAGAATGTCTCTGAAGAGTAGGGAGCTTTGGGACCTTAAGAACATATTAATCATGAGCTAGTAGACATGTATTCCTCCTCCACCTTATATACATAGTAGGATCTCCAATCCTCTCGAAAGGTACTTGAGTATGCTTAACAGAGGATGTAGAGAAAATCATTTCTTATGGAAGATAGGGTACATAGAGATAATCGCAGAACTTATAACAAGATGATGTGAGACAACGACTCTAAGAAAGGATGTGAAATAGCTTTTCTGAGTAGAGATCTTTTGAAAATTTCTATATGAAATAGCCTATGAATTTTACTTCTTGTGATAGGTGATCACAAAGACCACAATACCCTTGGAGTTGGAACATTTATTTCAATGATATAATCAAATTGTTTGATCAGATATGAGAAATTATGAGTTTCAAAAGGGTCAATGGGAGTGTCCAATATTGACATCAGTTAAAATATAGTTGAATATAGATTTCTCCATGAAAGATATAAAGTGAGCATCCTAAAGATCTATAGAGATAGATGCAATTGGATGCTTGTGTTTTTACAGATAAAGTATAGAGATCGGATGCTGAAAGCATTCAGCATAAAAATCTTGGAGAGGGGTCTGCTATCCTCTCGGATATAGTCATATGCCATAAAGTACTTGAACTGATTATACCGTAATTGTCACAAGTAGATATCAGTTGTATCCAGGTTGTGAGTGCTGGATTGTTGTGAAAATATCCTTAAGCTCTTAAGAAGAACTGAGAACATATTCGGAGAAGGATCAAAGATAAGAGTAGGAGGATACACCAATTCAGACTTTATATCTGATGTTGATGGTAGAATATCTACATCATGGATATGTTCCTATGTCGATATCTTTAAAGAATTTCAAATAATCGATCAATGGAAGCTAAGTACACTGTAGATGTGTAGGATGTATTTTGATTGTAATGTTAGTTGCAGAATTAGTTGTCCTACCATCAGATGCTATGACACTATACTGCAAAGACAATGGCACCATAGCCCTTGCTAAGGAGCCTAGGTCTCACCAGATATCCAAGCACATAGAACAGCAGAACACGCGACTACCTCGAGTAGAAATATATAGAGGTGCAGAGAGCAAACTCCATATGTGATGTGGATGATCCACTGGTAAGTCACTTGGCTAGCCTAAGACTATAGCCTATCTTGTGAAGATAGGGCTTGGTACATGGTAGATTAGCTTTAGTGCAAGTTGAAGATTATTGGATGTATGTCCTAGAAGCTAATCATAGCTGACGCATTTCATATCTCTAGGATATGATTTTATACTTATTGGACAGTTATATTATCATTTATGTCTATGTGTCCATGAATCATCCAAGGGATTAACAAGATGATGACACATATTCTCAAAGAATTAAGAATTTGAGGCATATGTCATTGATGGTTGATTCCTAAATTGCTCCTGATCATAGGATCATCATGGAGATGGTGATTGATCTAGATAGACCAGTGCATGGATCACTTCCTTCGGACAGATGGGTCTCGAGTCTATAATGTAGAGACACTGGAGCGAGAGTGCAGGTGGTTGTTAGAGAACACTAGCACTGAGTGTGACCAACACGAAAAGTCATATGGATGTTTGCTCACTTGTTAGTGACTTTCTCGATGCTGCAATTATATGACTGGTCCTTTAACTTGAGATGACACTACTGCTCGAGTGAGGCTGCTAGAGTTTGACTGATACATCAATATGGGTCTCAAGGAGCCCTTGTAGTGGATGTTGGCGACAGTTGGTCCACTGTAGGAGTGGAGTGTGCATCAAGATGGGGTCTATCAATCCTAGCAGAAGGGAGTAGTCCTATGAGATATAAGAGGTTGAGTCCTTAAGTCTTTGGCCATAGCAGTGTGATTGATGGAAAAGAGTTTCTATAGAATCACATATGAACTTAAGCTAATTGAATCTATCATATGACCGATATTAAGATTTGATGATTTATCCATTACCTGCCATCTAGTCAGGACTCACGATAGAGGGACTGAATCACATATTAACTATACCTGAAGGTTCATTTCAGTTCTACTAGGTTGCCACTACATACTGCTAGGTATCACTAGTGGATTGTAAGAGCTCACTAGGGTTGTTCTGGATCGACAATCCTTGTTGAGTTAGAGTGAAATTATTTCGATCCATTGAAAAGAGTTTCAATGATATGATGATAGAGATCATTGTATGTCTCACTACTAGATAGAATTAAACCTATGAGGTCACACAACAAAGAAATTAGACCTGAAATAAGTAATTAAGCTTATGAAGTGTCAATTGGGTTTAGAGAAATTCATTAGGTTCATGATAACCTTACTAGCACATGGTTAGACCCAATTTCTCTTTCTGTTGAGATTACTTATTTGATAAGTTAATTCTAACTTAATTACTTGCTAATAAAATAAGATTCATGAGACTTCAATTATTGGGTGTCTAAGGTTATAGATCACATACATTAAGGGTGCAAGTTCCTTATAAATCTCCTTGATAGTTATTATGGGGCACCACCTTGATTTGATCAATTTGGGCGTGTCCATTGATTAGAGGGCCTTTTGTTTTCATATGAGGCATCTCTTGGGTGTGTTTTGGAGTGTCTAATTATGGGTGCAAAGGCTCCAATTATTGGCATCTAATAGGCTTCCTAATGTAAATTGGATAACTTAAGTTAATAAAAATTCTAATACAAGTAGGACTTGTATTAAGAGATTGAACAGGATTCAATCCTTATGCCTATTTAAAAAGACCTCCCCTAAGGTCTCTAGAGCATCAAAATCAGTAGTCCCTCACACCCAAAGGCTCTCCCCACGCTCTCTCTTTCTCTCCCTTTCTTTCCTCTTGGGTGTTCTATACACCCTTCACTTGGGACACGCATCCCAAGGAGTTCTATGTCCGAAGTTTGGGTACCTCTTTCTTGATGGTTTCTAACATCTGGTAGCAGCACATAGTAAGAAAAAATTTTAGAGAAGAGGAAAAGAAGAAGATCAAGGAGAAAGATTAAGTGTTGATTGTGATTCAGGCTTCGTTCAGATTCAGCATGCTGAATTTTGGCGAACTAAAATTTAGATTAAAGAGAATTGTTTTAGACTGATCTCGAGTGGATACTCATAGAAGTCGGATACTTGTGCGGTTAAGAGAGAGCCTCTCTTCTTCCAGATTTAGTTTTGAAGAAAGAGATTGCGAAATAGGTATGTGATTTGATCACAATCTGAATTTCAGCATATATCAATTTCAGCATATGAAATAGATCATGTGGTTTTATATTTTTATGCATGCAAAATTAAGATTAAAGTTATTTTAATTTTATTTTTTACTGTAGTATTTAGAAAATAAAGTTTTTGAAATACATATGCATGCATCAAACTTTAAAATCCAACATTAGTGTCTCACACAAGTGGCTTATGAGATCAGCCACCCTTTTCATTGAGCATACATAGAAAGTGCTAGTCTATCCAGAACATTAATCCCCTACTCAATGCTCCTATGATTGAAAATATTCTAAATCAGGATTTTTAGGATTTTAGATCTCATAGGTATGATCTCATCATAACTCGAAAACTATTGTCCTGATTTATAGAGTTCATCATAATCATTACAAAAGTAAGATGCAGCATATGAAAAAAATACCTTTTATTTATAAAGTGTCAATTACATGAGTCTGGAAGATTACAAGAAAAATCCATCAAAGTACAAATTTTGATTGACTTGTAGGGCATATTCCTTTCATTCTCCCACTTGCACTAAAGCTAATCGCCCTTTGTTGCTCCCTAGATTGATTTTGATGATTACAAAGCAGTTGAAGGGGTACTAATAATTTTCATTTGAAAAAGTCTTTTTGCTCTTCAGGAGCAAAATTATAATTTTACTAAAACCCTGATTTGATAGTATCAAATGGTAGAACAAAAGATTTGTGATCTATTGGCGAAAATTTCATTATTTTTGGACTTATATTTTGAAAGATATGCATGTTTGAAAATCATGAGTCGACCCATGAGTCAACTCATGGCACATGAGCTGTTTGGCATGCAGAATTTTTGGCTTGGCACAACCTGTGAGTCGACCCATGAGTCGACCCCTGAGGCATGAGTCGACCCATAAGTCGACCCCTGCAGTTTTAGGCCAAAAATTACAGAACCCTATTTTCTAGTATTCTTCCACAGAGGTCGACCCATGAGTCGACCCCCAGGTATGAGTCGACCCATGAGTCGACCCCTGTGACGGGATTTCTCCGCAACGGCTAGTTTTTAACCCATTTTAAGTGCTTTTAATGCTCATTTAAAGTGGTCTAACGGCTCTTTTTCAGCCTAGAATATTTTTTACTATTTCTTGAAGCTATAAAAGGAACAAAAATATGGAAATCAAAAACAAGAACAAGGAAAACAAAAAGAAGAACAAAAAGAAGAAAAAGAGAGGATTCAAACGAGAAAAATTTGAAAAAGGGTTTCTCAAGCCAACTTTTCAGCCCTAATCAAGAGCTCATTCAAAGCCTTCAAGAAGCCTTCAATCCAAGCTCATCAACTCCTCGAGCACTCAATCAAGTCTCCATCCACCTTGAGAAAATCCAAAAAGGGGCTTCTTCTTTTAAGTAAAGTGTATTTAAAGTTATATTCGCTCATTGAAGGAGCTTTTCTTTGTGCTTAAGTGTGCTATAAATTGTTATACTCAGTTTGAGTGTTTGGTTTTATTTTGGAAGGATTCCAAAACAAGGAAAGGTTGATCCGAACCTTAAATCGGAGTGTATAGGGTTGGCTTGTATCCGAGAAACAAGTGAACTAGCTTGGGATAGCTAGAGTCGGAGTTTCTGATGTTTGTATTCGGATTGAATATAAGTTTAGTGGATTGAAATTCCCAAGTAGGAGCTTGGGGAGTGGATGTAGGTGCAAGGTTGGCACCGAACCACTATAAATCCTTTTATTTGTGGTGTGCATAATTGCTTCTCTTTAACTCTTCATTATTTTCTTGCATTCTTGCTTTTGGCAATTAGTCTTGAATTAAGTTTATTCTCCTCATTCATTTAGCTATTGACGAACTTTTTTCATAAGTCATTAGTTAAGCCTAAATTTTTAGAAACCTAATTCACCCCCCCCCTCTTGGGTTGCATAGCTGGGCAACAAGTGGTATCAGAGCCCGATGCTCTAGCCCTTCTTTGATCTAAACAATCAAAGAGCCAAAGATCTATGGCAACCCATGTCGGCACTTCTCTAGCCGAGGGGCAATCCACCAACCGACCTCCACTTTTCAGTGGATCTAATTACACCTATTGGAAAGCTCGGATGAAAATATTCATACAAGCACTCGACTATGATATGTGGAGTATCATAGTGAATGATCCTCACACACCCACTAAAATTATAGATGGTGAGGAATCAACCAAACCCGAGAAAGAATGGGATGAGGTTGATAAGAAGATGGCCCAATTAAATGCTAAAGCAATGAATGTTCTTTATTGTACTCTTGATGCAAATGAATTTAATCATATTTCTACTTACTTATCTGCTAAAGAAATATGGGATAGGTTAGAAGTAACCCATGAGGGAACCAATCAAGTAAAAGAGTCTAAAATAAACATGCTTGTGCATAAATATGAATTGTTTAAAATGGAGCATGATGAGTCCATTACTGAAATGTTTACTGCTTTACTGATATTATTAATGGTTTAAAGAGTCTTGGTAAGTCATATACTAACAGTGAGCTTGTAAGAAAGATTCTCAGGTCCTTATCAAGAACTTGGGAAGCCAAAGTGACTGCCATCCAAGAAGCCAAAGACTTGAACACTCTACCTCTAGAAGAGCTTCTTGGATCTTTGATGACTCATGAGCTAAGCATGAAGCAACATCAAGAGGAAGAAGTCAAAAAGAAAAGAACCATTGCCCTCAAATCCACAGCTCCACCAGATGAAGAAACTGATGACACTGAAGATGAAGAACAGGATGAAGAGATGGCTCTCATCACCCGAAGATTCAAGAAATTTTTGAGAAAAAAGAAACAGGGGATGAGGAAGAGGCCATTTACAAAAGGGGAACAAAGCAAAGAAAAAGAGAAAGACCAACCCCTTATCTGCTACGAGTGCAAGAAGCCGGGACACTTCAAATCTGAATATCCACAACTGAAGAAAGGTCCCAAGAAGTTCAAGAAGAAGGCCATGATGGCCATATGGAGTGCGAGTGATGACTCAAGCTTCGATGAGGAAACCTCAACCGAACAAGCCAACCTGTGCCTTATGGCACACGAAAATGAGGTAATTTTCGAAACCCCTAGTGACTTTACATTTGAAGAATTACATGAAGCATTCTATGATTTAGTTGATGAATTAAAGAAACTAGGGATGAAGAACAAAGAGCTAAAATTGAAAAATCAATCTTTATTGAAACAAGCTGAAAACTTTTCAATTGAAAAATTTACCTTGCTTCAAGAAAATCAAAGCTTAAAGAATAAAATTGCCAAGCTGAAACCAATAGTAGAAAAGTTCACCTTGAGTTCAAATAAACTCAATATGATTCTTGATAATCAAAAAGCCGTATATGATAAGGCTGGACTTGGCTATAACCCTTTGAAGAAACAAAAATATCTAAAAAATATTTATGTAAACTCTTTAAGTAACAAGTCTTCTAACATTACTTGCTTCAAATATGGTAGAGTAGGACATAAGTCATACACTTGCTTCTCTAACAAGTTTGCAAACTCAACTATAAAGAAAATATGGATTCCAAAAGGAACCATTATGACTAACCAAAAAGGACCCAAGAAAGCTTGGGTACCTAAAACAAAAACTTGACTTTTGCTTGCAGGTGTGTCTAGCATCCCAAGGAGGAAACAGGAAATGGTATCTTGACAGTGGATGCTCGAGACACATGACTGGTGATGAATCACAATTCATCACGCTTGATGCTAAGGATGGAGGGATGGTCACCTTTGGAGATAATGGCAAAGGAAAGATCATCGGTATAGGTAACATTAGTATCACTCCCTCCAAATACATTGAAAATATTTTGCTAGTTAATGGTTTAAAGCATAATTTACTAAGCATTAGTCAATTTTGTGATAAAGGGTATAAAGTTATTTTTGAATCATCTATTTGCATTGTAACTAGTCCTATTAACGATGGCATTAAATTTATTGGACATAGACATGGCAATGTTTATATGGTAGATTTAAATGATTTAGCCAAAATAAACATGCAATGCCTAGTATCCTTGAATGCTAAAGTTAATGAGACTAGTTGGCTTTGGCATCGTAGACTTGCACACATTATCATGCATTCTCTTTCTAAATTAATTAAGAAAGAATTAGTTCTTGGCTTGCCTAAACTGAATTTTAAAAAAGATAGAATTTGTGATGCATGCCACCTAGGTAAACAAACAAGAGTTTCATTTAAATCCAAAAATATTGTTTCAACTTCTAGACCTTTAGAGCTTTTGCATATGGACTTATTTGGACCAACTAGAACCACTAGTCTAGGAGGAAAATGATATGGTTTTGTAATAATAGATGATTATTCTCGTTTTACTTAGGTTTTCTTTTTAGCACACAAAGATGAAACTTTTCATATTTTCACTAAATTTTATCGAAAAGTCACTAATGAAAAAGATTTTCAATTCAAAATATTCGAAGCGATCATGGAACTGAATTTGAAAATCAAGACTTTGAAAATTTTTGTGATGAAAATGGAATTGGTCATAACTTCTCTACTCCTAGGACACCCCAACAAAATGGGGTAGTTGAAAGGAAAAACAGAACCTTAGAAGAAATGGCCCGTACCATGCTTTGTGAAAGCAACCTTCCAAGATATTTTTAGGCAGAAGCAATTAACACAGCATGTTACATTTTAAATCGTGCTTTGATTAGACAAATTTTAAAGAAAATCCTCTATGAACTTTGGAAAGAAAGAAAACCAAATATTGCATATTTTCATATTTTTGGTTGCCAATGTTTTGTGTTAAATAATGGTAAAGAAAGACTTGGTAAATTTGATGCAAAATCAGATGAAGCAATCTTTCTTGGTTACTCCTCCACTAGTAAAGCTTTTAGAGTTTTTAACAAAAGAACTTTAGTAGTAGAGGAGTCCATTCATGTTGTTTTTGATGAATCTAACGATCTTCCTTCAAGGAAGAATGAGGGTGTTGATGATGCAGATCCTCTAATAGAAGGAATGAAGGAGATCACTCTGAAAGATTCAACAACTCAAGAGGACGAGAAGCAAGAAGACAAACAGGATGAGAGAGGTGAAGAAATTCAAGAACAATCTCAAGGTACAAATGACTTACCCAAAGAATGGAGGTATGTTCATAATCACCCTAAGGAGTTAATTATTGGTGATCCTATGCATGGGGTAAAAACTCATTCTTCACTTAGAGATGTATTTAATCATTGTGCTTTTGTATCTCATCTTGAACCAAAAACTATTGAAGAAGCTGAAAATGATCATAATTGGATTAATGCAATGCAAGAGAAACTTAATCAATTTGAAAGAAATAATGTATGGACTTTAGTATCAAGACCTAAAAATTATTCAATAATTGGCACAAAATGGGTCTTTAGGAACAAATTAGATGAACATGGTAATGTAATTAGAAATAAAGCAAGATTGGTTGCTAAAGGATATAATCAAGAAGAAGGAATTGATTTTGATGAGACCTTTGCACCTGTTGCTAGATTAGAAGCCATTAGACTTCTACTTGCATATGCTTGCTTTATGAAATTCAAATTATTTCAAATGGATGTCAAAAGTGCATTTTTAAATGGATATATTGCTGAAGAAGTCTATGTAGAACAACCCCCGAGATTTGAAAATCATGCTTTTCCTAATCATGTTTTTAAATTAAATAAAGCTTTATATGAATTAAAACAAGCACCTAGGGCTTGGTATGATAGGCTAAGCAAATTTCTACTAAATAATGGTTTTTCAAGAGGTAATGTAGACACAACCCTCTTTATTAAAAGAAATCAAAATGATATGTTAATAATACAAATTTATGTTGATGACATAATTTTTGGGTCTACTAATGAATCTCTTTGTCAAGATTTTGCTAAGCTCATGCAGGGAGAGTTCGAGATGAGCATGATGGGAGAACTTACCTTCTTCCTCGGACTCCAAATCAAACAAACAAAAGAGAGAATCTCCATCACCCAAAGCAAGTACACCAAGGAACTACTCAAAAGATTTGGAATGGAGAACTCCAAACCAATTGGCACACTCATGAGCCCCTCATGTAAGCTTGACAAGGATGATGAAGGTAAATGTGTAGACTTAAAATACTATAGAGGTATGATTGGCTCTCTATTATATTTAACTGCAAGTAGGCCTGATATCATGTTTAGTGTGTGCTTATGTGCTAGATTTCAATCTAATCCTAAAGAATCTCACTTGAATGCTGTTAAAAGAATCCTTAGATATTTAAATGGTACTCAAACTCTAGGATTATGGTACTCTAAGGACTCACTAATTGACTTAATAGGATATTCAGATGCTGATTTTGCTGGATGTAGATTAGATAGAAAAAGCACAAGTGGAACTTGCCAATTTCTTGGAGTTAACCTAATCTCCTGGTTTAGCAAGAAATAAAATTCGGTAGCACTGTCTATGGCTGAGGCCGAATACATTGCAGCCGGAAGTTGTTGTGCTCAAATCTTGTGGATTAAGCAATAACTCGAAGACTTTGGAATCAAACTTAATGAAACACCCATAAGTTGCGACAACACAAGTGCCATAAATCTAACTAAAAATCCAATTCAACATTCAAGATCTAAGCATATTGAAATAAGACATCATTTTATAAGAGAACATGTTCAAAACAAAGATATAACTCTTGAATATGTTTGCACTGAAAATCAATTAGCTGATATCTTTACAAAGGCCCTTAGCGAGGATAGATTCTGTGAAATTAGGAGAAATCTAGGAATTCTTGATCCTTATGCCTAAGTGTTTCTCCATTTCCAAGGAATCGATTTGAGATCAATTTCCATCATCTCTCTTGGTTCTGAAAGCTCAAGTTTATCAGTCTCACAACCTGTCATTGAGCAAATTTCTTTCTCCCAAAATTCTAAATTTTTTTTCAAAATTTATTCATATTTTTTTTTTGAATTTTTGTGATTCATGAGTCGACCCCCTAGGGTCGACCCATTGGCAAACTTGTAATTTTTGACCAACATCCCATGGGCTCATTCCATTTTGTCTTAAAACCTGTTCATGAGCCGACCCTCTATTCTCTTCGTCTTCCTCCCTCCAAGACCCATCATCCTCATCCTCTTTCTCTCCAAAACCAGGGATTTGACCCAAGAACATTCACCCTTCTCCTCTCCACCTCAAATCAACGCCTGGGAAAGGAGCTTTTCGCATCTCTCTCTCCCTTGATTGAAGCGGTTGGAGCGTGCCCTAGCCTCCACCGTTCTTCTCAAAACCGCCTCTTCTCTCCGCTAAAATCCCTCTCCATCCTCTTGTAACCCTTCTTCTACTCATCCATTTGATCCTCTGAGTCTCCCTGCCTGCTGTTGTGGTGAGAATGGCCCCAAAGATGAAGCTCCCTCAAAGAAGAAAATCGGTCTGTGAGCTGGAAGAAAGCGTCCGCAGGAAAAGGCAAGCTGCTCAGTCCTCCACTGCTCCCTTTCCGGCTTCAGTGTCTGCATCAGGTCCCTCTCAGTCTCCCCTTAGCCCTAGCAAAATCCCTCTATCTGATAGGAAGGTTGAAACCGGCAAGAATGTGGATTTTAGATTCTTTGAAAAAGAAGGTTTCTCCTTTGTGATAAAGATACAAAACCAGGGTTGGAGTTTTTACTGCTCTCTCAAGGAAGTTATTTTTGTAGACTTGGTTAGAGAATTTTATCAAAATCTGCATTATGGCAATGGAACAGTAACTTCTACAGTTAAGGGAGTTGATATCTGTCTGGATCCTATTATTTTGGGAGAGATACTACATTTGCCCTGTGAGGGATATTCTTACATGGAACTCCCAGTGAAGGAAGAGGGGATCAATGTAATGCTAGGAGGAACCTACTCGAGAAGTTTGAATAAATTGGAAGCCAAAATTTTGTCAATTGAAATGAGAATCTTACATCAATTAGTGACAAAGCTTTTCTTCCCAAGGAGTGGTAGGCATGACCTCCTTTCTGGCCGAGATATTTGTATAATGTTTCATGTGATCACTCAAACCCCATTAAACCTCCCTGCTTTAATGATTGAGGCCATGAGAGAGACACTGAACAGATCCAAGGCACATCTGCCTTTTAGTATGGCTCTCACACTAGTTTTCAGGAGGTTTGGAGTCAGTTTTGAGGGGGAGGCATCTGCTAAGCTTTCTCACGCAGACACCATCAACCAACACACTCTGCACCATATGGGATTCACTAAATCTGATGGTGGTTGGATCAAGGGTTCTGAGGAGAGAGCTGAGGACAGAGTAGAGGACAGAGCTGAAGAAGAAGGTCCCTCATCTCCTCTCTATGACTTCAGGGCAGCATCTCCAGATATCCAGTTTGTTTCAGATCCAGAGGCTGGCCCTTCAGAGTTCACCAGGAGGTACACACCGGTTCAGTAGCCAATCAGCAGTGCACCTTCTTCAGAGTTCAGATTGGCTGATGATCAGATTGAGCAGATTTCTCAGCGTGTGGCTTCCTTGCTTTCTCGACAGTGGAGCACTTCTACATTTGCACCGGGGTCCACTTCATTAGATTCATCTGATCAGACCTTGATTCCCCATATCTCCACTATATTTCAGTTGATCTCAGATCAGTCTATTCGGATTCAGCCGCTCGATGACAGCATTTGGAGACTGACTGGGAGAGTTCTTGACTTGCAGGGGCAAGTCTTAGCTTTGGCCCATCCTCAGCCACAGGAGAGCACTATTGAGGTCACAGACCTTACTGCAGAGGCGGGCAGGCTCAGAGGTGCATTGGAGAGTGGTTATGAGTTATTGAGGAGAGAGATCAGAGGCTCGAGTGAGCATGCATCTACTCAGTTCACTGCTCTGCTTCAGTCTGTTTTGAGAGCACTGAACGTTCTTGATTCCATTAGACTCACTCTTTCAGTCCAGTCTTTGGCCTCTCAACATTCTCAGCCTCCTAGTTCATCTCGCTCACCTGCTCGTGCCAGCACCTCCACTCGTGGCAGAGGCAGATGGGGTAGAGGACGTGCTCTAGGTCGAGATCCATCATCTCCTCACCCTATCTCTGATGACTCCGATCCATCTAGTCATGAGCTTTACTAGATCCTAGGTGTTAGTCTCTTGTTCTTTCTAGGATCTGTATTTTTGGGCCATGTAATGACATTAGCTAGCTGACTTTTATGTTATGAAATATGTATTGAAACAACTATGGTTTTAATCATCTTTTAATTATATATCTACTCTTTGTAATGGTGTCTATCATCTCTTGGTTATATATCTTCTCTTTGTTGATAATTCATATCTATGGTAATCTATGGCATATTTTGGTTAATGATTGCTGTATTCAGGGGGAGCAAACATTAATGATTAGCACTAGAAGTTTGAAGAAACACTAAAAGGAAAACGTATTCAGAAAAAGAGGGGGAGTTAACAATGTTTGATGATGTCAAAAAGGGAGAGAAATTAAAGAAAAAGAAACATATCAAAAGCAAAATTATAAATTATTAAAAGACTTGAAAATAAAATGAATGAATTGGGGAGAAATTAAAGAATAATATCAAAAGTAAAATTATTAAATGACTTAAAAATATATGAGTAAATTGCTAAGTACAATGCAAATGAGCAACCTTTAAAATTACTTCTTAGACATGCTATGCTTTAAAATTAGGCTTGCTCTGATACATCTTAAAATTTGACATGCTTTGATATACTTTACAAATTAATTCTTAGACATGCATTGGTATACTTAATTATTTTTGCTCTGATACTAAAACTAAATAATCAAATGAGAATGAGCAAATTTTCAAGTTTCAACTTGCTCTGATAACAAAAACAAATTTTCTACTCTAATACCAAAATCACATAATCAAATAAGCAAATTTTCAAATCTTTAAGCAAATGGGCAAACTATTTATGCAAATGAGCACTTGTATCACATACCAAAAGAATCAATCTTCTTCTCAAGCAAATGCACTTATAAGTTGGTAATAAATCTTCTTTTTATCTTCAAACTACTTATAATGCATCCTTTTGAAATTCATGATTCACATAGATGCTTTTGTTCAAGTATTTTGTCATCATCAAAAAGGGGGAGATTGTTGCTCCCTAGATTGATTTTGATGATTACAAAGCAGTTGAAGGGGTACTAATAATTTTTATTTGAAAAAGTCTTTTTGCTCTTCAGGGGCAAAATCATAATTTTATCAAAACCCTGATTTGAGAGTATCAAATGGTAGAACAAAAGATTTGTGATCTATTGACGAAAATTTTATTATTTTTGGACTTGTATTTTGAAAGATATGCATGTTTGAAAATTATGAGTCGACCCATGAGTCAACTCATGGCACATGAGCTGTTTGGCACGCAGAATTTTTGGCTTGGCACAACCTGTGAGTCGACCCATGAGTCGACCCCTGAGGCATGAGTCGACCCATGAGTCGACCCCTGCAGTTTTAGGCCAAAAATTACAGAATCCTATTTTCTGATATTCTTCCACAGAGGTCGACCCATGAGTCGACCCCCAGGCATGAGTCGACCCATGAGTTGACCCCTGTGACAGGATTTCTCCGCAACGGTTAGTTTTTAACCCATTTTAAGTGCTTTTAATGCTCATTTAAAGTGGTATAACGGCTCTTTTTCAGCCTAGAATATTTTTCACTATTTCTTGAAGCTATAAAAGGAACAAAAATATGAAAATCAAAAACAAGAACAAGGAGAACGAAAAGAAGAATAAAAAGAAGAAAAAGAGAGGATTCAAACGAGAAAAATTTGAAAAAGGATTTCTCAAGCCAACTTTTCAGCCCTAATCAAGAGCTCATTCAAAGCCTTCAAGAAGCCTTCAATCCAAGCTCACCAACTCCTCGAGCGCTCAATCAAGTCTCCATCCACCTTGAGGAAATCCAAAAAGGGGCTTCTTCTTTTAAGTAAAATGTATTTAAAGTTATATTCACTCATTGAAGGAGCTTTTCTTTGTGCTTAAGTGTGCTATAAATTGTTATACTCAGTTTGAGTGTTTGATTTTATTTTGGAAGGGTTCCAAAATAAGGGAAGGTTGATCCGAACCTTAAATTGGAGTGTATAGGGTTGGCTTGTACCCGAAAAATAAGTGAACTAGCTTGGGATAGCTAGAGTCGGAGTTTCCGACGTTTGTATTCGGGTTGAATACAAGTTTAGTGGATTAGAATTCCCAAGTAGGAGGTTGGAGAATGGATGTAGGTGCAAGGTTGGCACCGAACCACTATAAATCTTTTTGTTTGTGGTGTGCATAATTGCTTCTCTTTAACTCTTCATTATTTTCTTGCATTCTTGCTTTTGGCAATTAGTCTTGAATTAAGTTTATTCTCCTCATTCATTTAGCTATTGACGAACTTTTTTCATAAGTCATTAGTTAAGCCTAAATTTTTAGAAATCCAATTCACCCCCCCCCTCTTGGGTTGCATAGCTGGGCAACACCCTTATATTTTATCTCCATACAATCAAGGTGGCGATAGAATTGCTACTTTAGTAGAGCCTTAGTGAATTGGTCTGCTATGTTGTTCTTTGTTTCTACTTGTTCAATGACTACATCTTGTCTTTTGACTATTTCACGAACGAGATGGAAGCATCTTAGAATGTGATTGGATTTATGATGAGATCTCGGTTCCTTTGCTAGAGCAACTACTCTAGTATTATCACAGTAAAGTGGTACTGGATTCTCAATCTCAGGAACGACACCCAACTCAGTGATGAACTTTTTCATCCAGACAGCTTCCTTGATGGCTTCATTTATAGCTATGTATTCTGTCTCAGTGGTTGAGTCAGCTACAGTCTGCTGCTTAGAACTTGTCTAACTTACAGCTCTACCATTTAGAGTAAAGATATACCCTGAAGTGGACTTACTATCATCAGGGTCTGATTAGAAACTAGAGTCAGAATAGCCTTCTAGTTTTAGATCAAATCCTCCATATACCAGAAATTATCTTTAGTCCTTCTCAAGTACTTAAGAATATTTTCACTGCTTTCTGATGATCCTCTCCTAGATCTGTTTAAAATCTACTAACTATACCTAAGGCATAGGCAACATTAGGCCTGGTACATAGCATAGTATACATGATTGACCCTACTGTCGTAGTATAGAAAATAGAACTCATTCTATTTCTCTCTTCTGGTATTTTAGGAGACATCCTTTTAGAGAGATGTATGCCTTGACTCATGGGTAAGTAATCTCTTTTACTCCTATCCATGCTAAACCTTTTCAGCACTAAATCTGTGTACTTGAATTGGGACAAGCCTAACATCCTCTTGGATTTATCCCTATAGATCTTTATACTTAGTATATAGGATGCTTCGTCCAAATCCTTCATGAAAAATTTACTTAATAGCCATATCTTGACCGATTGTAATATTGAAATATCATTCTCAATGAGAAGTATGTCATCCACATATAAAACTAAAAAGATAATGACACTCTCATTGGTCTTCTTGTATATACAAGGTTCATCCACATTTTTGATAAAACCAAATTCTTTGACTGTTACATCAAAGTAGATATTCCAACTCCTCGAAGCCTGCTTTAATCCATAAATAGATTTCTTAAGCTTGCATACTTGATTTGTTCTCCCTTTTGAGATAAATTCTTCTGGCTGAGATATGTAAATCTCTTCCTCAAGATAACCATTAAGAAAGGCAATCTTCACATCCATTTGTTAAATTTTATAATCATGGTATGCTGCTATTGCAAGCATAATCTGTATAGATTAGAGCATGATAACAGGTGAAAATATTTCATCATAATTAATACTCTGTTTCTGTCTAAAACTTTTAGCCATCAATCTGGCATTATAGGTTTCAACTTGGCCATTTGCTCCAATCTTTTTCCTATAGACCCATTTGCATCCAATAGGGATCACACCCTCTGGTGCATCAACCAAAGTCCATACTTGGTTGGAGTACATAGAGTCTATTTTGGATTTCATTGCCTCTAGCCATTTTTCTGAGTCCCTACTCATGATAGCTTCCGTATAGGTCAAAGGTTCATCATTCTCAATGATATGGGCTTCATTATTCTTAATCATGAATCCATACCTTAGAGGTGAAGTGAATTTCAGTGCAGGGGTAAAACGATAATTTTAAAACTTTTTTAAAATTATAATTTTACAGTGAAAATTATTAATTAATCTAATTAATTAACATGTATTAACCCTACACAAGGATCTAAATATGATATATATAGCATGCATTTAAATTTAAATTTAAACTTCTACAGTAAATGTTTTACTGTTATGTGTTCAGAACACATTACCTTCGTGCAGGTAGTCGATTACTGTAGTCTGATCACCGTCGAAAAGGTCTGATCATCGCAATATAGCCACACAGTATGTCTGGCCTTTGTGGATCATCCACACGAAGCTCTCGATCTGATCGGCTCCTTATGAATGCTAGTTCGTTGTAGAATCCTTTCGATGGCTGATGCTGATTGAACTCCTTCGATCGGTGTCTATCGACTCCTCAGATGCTCTAGATCATCAGCAAAGATAGTAGAGAGGTTAATGAAGTTCTCCTTGAAGTTTGGTGGACTCACGACACTCGTAGCTCACCTTCTCACTTCCCGAACCCTAGGCAGAAACCCTAGGGTACTCTTAGAAAAACCCTGCGCCCTTTCTATTTCTTTTCTTTTCTCTTCTATTCTTTTCTTTTCTCATATAGAAGGCCTTTCTCATGCCACCTTTTCTCTCTCAGATCAGATATGCGCATGCCCCACCTTCTCTCTCATTTTAAAATGGTGCAAGACCGTGTCTTTTCAGCGTTTTCACCACGTGAGAGGATAAAGCTAGGTGGTTGCTCACTTGAATTCAAATCGGATTTGAATTCAAATGCCAACCAACCTATCCTTAATCACTCAAGGCGTGAGAAGAGAAGGGGTGTGGGTTCTTTGTGCGGGGAGAATTTATACAAGAAATTTTTTCTCGTGTAGAGAATGGGGCGCATAAAAGGATAAGGTGGCGCATGGATTAGTTGCCCATTCAAATTCAAATATTATTTGAATTTGAATGGCCAACCAACCTTATCATTATCCACACAAGTGGCACACAAGGGAGGGAGTGGAAAGGCTTCTGCATGGGAGAAAATTCATGAGAACTTGTTTCTCGTGAATTCAAATAGGCGCAGGTGAGGTGAGGTGGCGCAGGGAGATAAGTCAAGGTGGTTTCAAATATTAAATCAACCTAATTGAACCAACCTTATTAAAATAGGTTAGGCACAATTAGACTAAATTAAACCCAACACAATTAGACTTAATTAGGCTCAATAAAATTTTAATCAAATCAGAAATTGACTAAGCCCAACCTCTGATCAGATCAGGGACCAAACCACCTCGGCGATCAGGTCAACTCTTAACATAATCGGGTCAAACCCAACTGAATCCAATTCAATTGGACTTGATCCAAAAATAATTACTCAATCAAATTGAGTTAATTAGTGATCAAATCACTAATTAAGCCTCTCATAAATACTGAGTCTAAATTCGATGGGCAATCGAGCATCAAAGTCCATCGATATGAAATCCTGATCGAAGAGTCCCAAACCAGTGGGACTCTTGACCTCGGTACCCAAAATGTGTGGAACTCATGATCAGAGAATCCTGATTCTTGATCACAGAGTCTCAAACACATAGGACTCAGAGTCCTCGAGCATTAGGACTCTTGGTCGAAGAGTCCCAGTCCAGTGGGACTCTTCACCAGCCATCAAATCAGATAGGAACCTCTAATGTGTGTGACCCCACAGGTTCGAACCTAAACCGATAGCATAGGAACCAATTTCTGTACTAATCGAAGTGACCATCTAGCAATGGTACCCAATGTCTGGATAGGTCAAATAGTCACAATCGCAACACTCAGAACCTACGCGAATATGGTTACTGTATAATTCATCCCTTTTGACCCCTGTGTATAGGACGACTCAGGATTAAATTGTCAACCTTGATCAGATCATCTGAATCGTGCTCAACTCAAAAGTCTTGTGACTCCTCACTAGGACTACCCTGGTCAAGATTTTGTTAAATTGAAACATGACTGTACACAGCTCCTGGACTGGAGTGGTCAATCCCATCTTGACACACGCACCGACAAGTCAAGTATTTGACTACACCCAGTAGCCTTCCATCATTGAATTAGAAATTCAGGTAGTCCAGTGCCTAAGTGCAGTGAGTTGCTTGCAAGTCACCATGGCGGTCTTAGGTCAGAGGGACAGTTACACCCATATCCCATCGAAGCAAATCTTGACAGCAGAAAAAGCTCCAGAGTCGGTCACATTCAGTGCAGATGTACCCTTATATCTCACCTGTATGCCATACCAGTGTCTCCACACTCCTTGGTTAAGAGAACAACCAACCCATATGGCACACAATGACCTATTCTTGATAAATGTTGTTGTCTTTGGTAACAACGTATCATTTGATCGCGAACAGGTTTAAAGACTAAATGACAAATCCTCCTTTGTCGAATCTAAATAGTCCCAAGGACTTCACCATAATACAGGAGTTCATTTGAAGATGAAACAATTTATGATGAAAAATATCAAAATAACTTTTTATTAATTTATAATTCATATACTAAAACAAGAAAGAGCACAACTATCAACGAACTGATGATTGATTTTGGGACACTATTCCCAACAATCTCCCACTTGGCCTAAAGCCAATCGGTACAGTATCTAATACCCATCTTCGACTTGAAGTTGTCGAACTCCTTCACCGCAATGGCTTTAGTGAATGGGTCAGCCAGGTTCTCCTTCCCATCGATCTTCTGAAGGTCGACGTCACCTCTATCCATGATTTCTTGGATAAGATGGTAGCAGTGCAGAATATATTTCATCCGCTGGTGTGCCTTCGGTTCCTTCGCCTAAGCAATGGCTCCAGAGCTGTCATAGTAGAGCAGAACTGGACCAACAAGGGAGGGTGCTACTTCGAGCTCGGTGAGAAATTTTCTCAGCCACACCGCTTCTTTGACAGCATCTGATGCAGCGATATACTCTGCCTCGCAAACTGAATCAGCCACAGTGTGCTACTTGAAACTCTTCCAGTAGACAGCCCCACCATTAAGGGTAAAAATAAATTCTGACACACTCTTACTGTCATCGTGATCAGACTGGAAACTAGAGTCTGTAAACTCTATAAGTCTCAAGTCTGATTCACCATAAACAAGCCACTGGTTCTTATTATTTCTTAAATACTTCAGAATGGTTTTAACAACCTTCCAGTGATTCTCCCCTGGATCAGATTGGTATCTACTCACTATCCCTAGTGAGTATGCCACATCTGGTCGTGTATATGTCATGGCATACATGATAGATCTCACTACCGAAGCATATGGAATTCTATCCATATGCTCTCTCTCTTGAGGTGTTGTCGGATAATTCCTCTTCGAGAGAGAAATTCCATAGCCTATCGGTAGATAGCCTTTCTTAGAATTCTCTATGCTGAAACTCTTCAGCATAGTATCAATGTACGTGGACTGGGATAAGCCAAGCAACCTTTTAGATCTATCCCTATAGATCCTCATCCCTAGGATGTAGGAAGCTTCTTCCAGATCCTTCATGAAGAACTGTGACGATAGTCAAATCTTTATTCTTTGTAATGCAGGGACATCATTCCCGATTAAGAGAATATCATCCACATACAATACAAGAAATACCACTACTGGACCATTAGCTCACTTATAAATGTAGGGCTTTTCTCCATTCTTAACGAAGCTATACGTCTTGATCATCCTATCAAAACGTATGTTCCAACTCCGGGATGCCTGCTTAAGTCCATAAATGGACCTCTGTAGCCTGCACACCTTAGACTCATTTGTGGATGTGAACCCTTCAGATTGTATCATATACACCTCTTCGTCCAGCTCTCTATTTAGGAAAGCTGTCTGCACATCCATCTGCCAAATTTCATAGTCCAGATGGGCAGCTATCGCAAGCATAATCCGAATGGATTTGAGCATTGCCACAAGAGAAAATGTCTCGTCATAGTCTATACCATAACGTTGACGATATCCCTTGGCAACCAGATGGACTTTATAGGTCTCCACCTTTTCGTCTACGCCCCTCTTCTTCTTGAAGACCCACTTACACCCTATGGGTTTTACTCCTTCGGGTGGGTCAACAAATGTCCACACATCGTTGACCTTCATGAACTCCATTTCAGATTTTATGGCCTCTAGCCATTTCTCAGAGTTAGGTCTCTGCATTGCATCCATGTAGGTGATCGGATCCTCATCGTTTTCATCAAGTTCGATAAGATCACCATCCCGGATCAAGAAATCATAGTATCTATCCGGTTGACGTGGTACTCTACCAGACTGCCTTAAGGGTGCAGGAACAATGGGCTCCGGATCTGATCTAACCAAATCCGATTCAGGTTCAGCAACTTGTGTCAGTTTTTCCACCTGCTGAACTTCCTCAAGTTCGACCTTAGAGGCAACAGTCCCTTCACCAAGGAACTCCTTTTCCAAAAAGATTGTCTTAAGACTGACAAACACCTTTTGCTCATCAGCTAGGAAGAAATAATACCCTTTAGTCTCTTTTGGGTACCCTATGAAATAACACTTGTCAGACCTAGGTCCAAGCTTGTCCATAATTAAACGTTTAACATAAGCCGGACACCCCCAAATCCTAAGGTGCGAGAGTACTGGCTTACGTCCTATCCATATCTCATAAGGCATTTTGGTTACAGACTTATTCGGAACCCTATTTAGAAGGTTACAAGCCGATTCGAACGCATATCCCCAGAGGGAGATCCGCAGACCAGCAAACCCCATCATGGATCGAACCATGTCCAAAATGGTCTGATTCCTCCTTTCAGATACACCATTATGCTGTGGTGTTCCAGGAGGAGTCCACCGAGAGAGAATCCCATTCTCCCCAAGATATGTCAGAAACTCATTGGAAAGATATTCACCTCCTCAATCAGATCGAAGAGTTTTAATACACTTTTCAGTTTGTTTTTCTACCTCATTTTAAAATAGTTTGAACATTTCAAACGACTCCGACTTATGCTTCATTAAGTAGACATACCCATACCTCGATAGGTCATCTGTGAAGGTTATGAAGTAGAAATATCCACCTCTTGCACTTGAGTTTATGGGTCCACATACATCAGAATATATCAGACCCAAGAGTTCACTGGCTCACTCACCTTTTTCAGTAAAATGTGATTTGGTCATCTTCCCAAGAAGATAGGACTAACAGGTTGGAAGTGATTCACAATCACCAACTTCAAGAATTTCTTCTTGAGCCAACCTGTTTATCCTATTCTTATTGATGTGACCTAGCCTACAGTGCCAAAGGTAGACTTCTGACATATTATCCATTCTAGGGTGTTTATCGAAGGTTTGAACCATATTAACAGGCTATGATAGTAAGTAAATTCTATTATTTAGTTATCCAACAAATATTGTAACACCATTCAAAATGATATTGCAAATATTTTTTTTATTAAAAATTCATAACTGTACATGGCCAAAAGGCCTATAGAAATAATATTTAATAAAAAAATTTGGACAATAGTGACATTCACTCAGAATTACATTACGAGAGTTGATTACAAGGTTCATGATTCTTAAAGCTAGAACTAAAACTTTGCTTCTATCTCCAACGTTCAGGAACCTCTCGCCTTCATCAAATCTCCTACTGACCTGCAGACCCTGCATCGAATTACAGATATGATAAGGGCTTCTGGTATCCAATATCTAGGCAGTAGTATCACAAATGGAAAAGTTGCAAGGTGTTATCATATAATTACCTTGCTTCTTCTTCAGCCTGTTCGGGTCCAGGGAGGCAATGTATAGAGGACAGCTCCTCTTTCAGTGCCCCTGCTTTTTGCAAAAGAAGCACTCCGCCTGGCTCTGATTGGGCTTGTGCTTCTTGGTCTGACCCTGTGCAGACGTCCCTGCATGCGACTGCACCTTCTTATTCTTCTTCTTCTTGTTCTTCTTCCCTTTCTTAAAGGGTCGAAGACCCGAAGAAGGCCCTCCCACAACATTCACCGACTCCTTATGGAGCTGGTGGTCCTTCTCAAAGTTTTGCAGCAACCACAACAAGCCGTGGTAGTTCACTGCAGGTTTTGTCATCCGAAAATGAGTAAGGAAGGGGAGGAAGGACTGGGGCAAAGAATTAAGGATCGCATCCTTACCGAGCTGCTCGTGCAAGGAAAAGCCCAGTTTACTTAGGTGCTCAATCATTTCGATCATGTATAGTACATGATCAGTGACTGAGTCCCCATCCCTCATCCAAGCATTGAAAATGGCACAACTAGTTTTGTGCCTTTCAATGTCATCAGGTGTGCCAAAGGAGTCGTTCAACATTTGAAGTATCTCCTGCGGCTGGGCATTCTCGAACTGTGGCTGAACTCATCATTCATTGCTGCCAGCATTATGCATCGTACGGTGGTACGATCGTTGAGCCACTCTAATAAGTATCTCGGACCGTCCTTCTAGCATTCGAGACTGGCTCCTCAGGTGCCAGATTCGTTACTACATAAAGGATCCGCTCATGCTCAAGGATGATTTTCAATTTTCGATACCAGCTATCGAAATTAGGTCCCATGAGCTTGTCATTATCTAATAATGACCGGAGCGACAGGGTAGTGGCCATAGCTACATAAAGAAAAACCAAATCTTTATTAGTACATAAATTATTAATACCAAAGACTTGGACTTTAGTCTAAAATTTCTCCTAGTATTTTTACGAACTGGTAGCCTCAACCTTCAATTCGAGGAATTACTTTAATTCCTTAGTAAGTACTAGAATCCACACAGACTACACACAAACCCAACTTTGGCTGGTCAATCCATGTGCATTTATGGGTAGGTTCATAACCAGTTGTTTCTCTAAACAACTTCTAGTAATTGATTTTGCCCCAGAACCTAATTAGTAGGCTTTGGCCTCCACTGAAATGTTCTGGTTAGGTCCAACCATCAACATGACTTGATTTGGTGAATCTGACCAATAAATGATTAGGCCCGACTTTGGCCAGCCAACATGACCACCATCAGAAAGACTCAACCAAATGATCATATTATGAATGATAATTACATTAGTAAATAAGCACCAGGCCTTTGAGCCTCCAGTGATTATTAAACTAATAGACTCATTATCACTCACTTAATCGTAGGCTAAGACTTAGTTATCACTATAACTTAATCATTTTTAGGGACCTAATAATTTTTGAGGATTTTATTAAAGGATAGAAGAGAAGAAATTAACCAGCCAATTTCAATCCTCCCACTGACTTTACCAAGTCAGATTAAAAAGGATTTAATTAAAGTCGACATTAGGAGCACCTAAATCAGTCACACTGATTTACCTAATGACATGGGTGAGCCCTAATCACCAAGTGATCTAATCAAAATCTAAGTCACCAGGTTGGCCAGGTAAGTGAGATCAGTGGAAGGGATATGCCATTAACTCGTCAGAGATCGAATCAATGCGAGTAGCTCCCAGTTAAAAACCACTAGTCAGACAGCCGAACTTACCTTTGACACCAATCAGTTCATTAGTTTTAATTTGATCAACTTAGTAAATAGGGTTTCACCGCGTAGCCTTGAATTAAGTCCATCTTGGTCTAGTTAAAGACATGGACCCATTCAACTACAACTATTGGAGTTGAGTCTAGAGTGTCCTTAACCTAATCTAATTCAACTTTTGATTAGATTTGATCAATTACTCTAATTTAGTCTATTTCTTTAAGCTAACCTTAGGTCTAACCTAATTATGGATCTAATCCATCTAACCCATTGACCCATAAGTTTATGCAATTGTCTTAGGTCTTAATTCATAATTCTAGACCAACTAGACAACACTTAATTCTTTTAATTAAGTATTTGGGCTGATGGGTCAGGGTTTGGCATTTCGAAAATAATTTTCAAATTTGAAAGGTTTTATTTTCTGTTCACCAAATGTGTTGACTTATTTCACAAATGGATCAGCACATTTCATAAATAGCAATCCTATTGCTAATTACATAACAGAAAATAACTCAATCAAAATAAATCATGAATATTCCTTTAGATCTAATCTAACACATTCATAATAAATTTTACAATTGAACCTTTACAATTAAATTCTTTCACTGCTTCGTCTGCATGGGATATAATCGCTCGGCACCCCTACCGCCATAGGAGAACCCCATCGAATAGGAGGAGAGGGCCTTTAAATGCTACTTTTCTCCTATGATCGGATGACCATGGCAACCAACCCAATTAGACTACTTGCTACTTGGATCAAGTATATCTAAATATATCAATTTCAAAATTTAAATTTTAAATTTCAAATTTTGAATTTTAAATTTCAAATTTCAAACAAATTTCAAATTTCAAATTTCAAAATTTTGAATTTCAAATTTTGAATTTTAAAATTTGAATTTTAAATTTAAAATTTCAAATAAATTTCAAATTTTAAATTTAAATTTTTAGATTACTACTTAATCTACGCATGCAAATGTATATCATATTTTAGAAGTATTTGAAGTGAATTTCAGTGCAGGGGTAAAACGATAATTTTAAAACTTTTTTAAAATTATAATTTTACAACAAAAATTATTAATTAATCTAATTAATTAACATATATTAATCTTATACAAGGATCTAAATATGATATATATAGCATATATTTAAATTTAAAATTTAAACTTCTACAGTAAACGTTTTACTGTTATGTGTTTAGAACACATTACCTTCGTGCAGGTAGTCGATCGCTGCAGTCTGATCACCGTCGAAAAGATTTGATCATCGTAATATAGTCACACAGTATATCTGACCTCTGTGGATTATCCACACGAAGCTTTCGGTCTGATCGGCTCCTTACGAATGCTAGTTCGTTGCAGAATCCTTTCGACGGCTGATGCTGATCGAACTCCTTTGATCGATGTCTGCTGATTCCTCAGGTACTTCAGATCGTTAGCAGAGATAGTAGAGAGGTTAATGAAGCTCTCCTTGAAGTTTGGTGGACTCACAACACTCGTAGCTCACCTTCTCACTTCCTGAACCCTAAGCAGAAACCCTAGGGCACTCTCAGAAAAACCCTGCACCCTTTCTGTTTCTTTTCTTTTCTCACACAGAAGGCCTTTCTCATGCCACCCTTTCTCTCTCAAATTAGATATGCGCATGCCCCACCTTCTCTCTCATTTTAAAATGGTGCAAGACTGCGTCTTTTCAGCGTTTTCACTGTGTGAGAGAATAAAGCTAGGTGGTTGCTCACTTGAATTCAAATTGGATTTGAATTCAAATGCCAACCAACCTATCCTTATCTACTCAAGGTGTGAGAAGAGAAGGGGCATGGGTTCTTTGTGCATGAAGAATTTACACGAGAAACTTTTTCTCATGTAGAGAATGGGGCGCATAAAAGGATAAGGTGGCGCATGGATTAGTTGCCCATTCAAATTCAAACATTATTTGAATTTGAATGGCCAACCAACCTTATCATTATCTACACAAGTGGCACACAAGGGAGGGTGTGGGAAGGCTTCTGCATGGGAGAAAATTCATGAGAACTTGTTTCTCATGAATTCAAATAGGAGCAGGTGAGGTGAGGTGGCACAGGGAGATAAGTCAAGGTGGTTTCAAATATTAAATCAACCTAATTGAACCAACCTTATTAAAATAGGTTAGGCACAATTAGACTAAATTAAACCCAACACAATTAGGCTTAATTAGGCTCAATAAAATCTTAATCAAATCAGAAATTGACTAAGTCCAACCTCTGATCAGATCAGGGACCAAACCACTTCGACGATTAGATCAACTCTTAACCTAATCGGGTCAAATCCAACTGAATCCAATTCAATTGGACTTGATCCAAAAATAATTACTCAATTAAATTGAGTTAATTAATGATCAAATCACTAATTAAGTCTCTCATAAATATTGAATCCAAATCCGATGGGCAATCGGACATTAAAGTCCATCGATATGAAACCCTGATCGAAGAGTCCCAAACCAGTGGGACTCTTGACCCCGGTACCCAAAATGTATGGAACTCATGATCAGAGAATCCTGATTCTCGATCACAGAGTCTTCGATATGTAGGACTCAGAGTCTCCGAGCATTAGGACTTTTGGTCGAAGAGTCTCAGTCCAGTGGGACTCTTCACCAGCCATCAAATCAGATAGGAACCTCTAATGTGTGTGACCCCATAGGTTCGAACCTAAGTCGATAGCACAGGAATCAATTTTTATACTAATCAAAGTGACCATCTAGCAATGGTACCCGACATTCGGATAGGTCGAATAGTCACAATTGCAACACTCAAAACCTATGCGAATATAGTTACTGTATAATTTATCCCTTTTGACCCCTGTGTATAGGATGACTCAAGGTTAAACTGTCAACCCTGATCAGATCATCCGAATCATGCTCAACTCAAACAGTCCTGTGACTCCTCACTAGGACTACCCTGGCCAAGGTTTTGCTAAATTGAAACACGACTGTACACAGCTCCTAAACTGGAGTGGTCAATTCCATCTTGACATACGCACCGACAAGTCAAGTACTTGACTATACCCAGCAGCCTTCCGTCACTGAATTAGAAATTCAGATAGTCCAGTGCCTAAGTGCAGTGAGTTGCTTGCAAGTCATCGTGGCGGTCTCAGGTCGGAGGGACAGTTATACCCATATCTTATCGGAGCAAATCTTGACAGCAGAAAAAGCTCCGGAGTTGATCACGTTCAGTGCAGATGTACCCTTACATCTCACCTATATGCCATACCAATGTCTCCACACTCTTTGGTTAAGAGGACAACCAACCTATATGGCACACAATGACCTATGCTTGGTAAACATTGTTGTCCTTGGTAACAATGTATCATTTGGTCGCGAACAGGTTTAGGGACTAAATGATAAATCTTCCTTTGTCGAGTCTAAATAGTCCTAAGGACTTCACCACAATACAGGAGTTCATTAGAAGATGAAATAATTTATGATAAAAAATATAAAAATAATTTTTTATTAATTTATAATTCATATACTAATACAAAAAAGAGCACAACCATCAACAAGCTGACGATTGGCTTTGGGACACTATTCCCAACAAGAGGTGTATTTCATACCCTATCTGACCTTCGAAGAGGAGGTGTATTTTATGGTTGTACCTCATCAACAGGTATTTTTGGTTGAGGAGTATCTTGTACTTCTATTTGTAGGTCTTGAACTTCTCTAAGTTCAATTTTTTTTCCTCTGCCTCTCTCTAGGATAAACTCTTTTTTCATAAAAGTGGCATGTTTTTTGACAAACACTTTTGTTCGGTAGGATGGTAAAAGAGGTATCCTGTACTCTCTTTAGAATAACCTATAAATAAGTATTTATCTATCCTAGCACTCAACTTTTGTTCAAAATTTCTCTTAACATAAATTGAACAACACCATATCTTAAGATACTTAAGATTTGGCTTCTTTCCTCTCTATATCTCATATGGAGTGCTTGGCACAGATTTTGAAGGTACTCAGTTCAGGATATAGATAGCAGTTTCTAAGGTACGTCTCCAAAAAAAAATAGATAAATCTGTAAGGTACATCATGGATCACACTATATCTAATAAAGTGCGATTTCTCCTTTCTGCTATACCATTTAGCTGTGGTGTATAAGAAGGGATCCACTCTGAAAGAATTTTATTTTCTTTAAGATGATCTAGAAACTCATTAGATAAGTATTCTCCTCCTCTATCAGATCGAAAGATTTTAATACTTTTTTCAGTTTGTTTCTCTACCATACTTTGATACTCTTTAAATTTGTCAAAGGCCTTGAATTTGTGTTTCATTAATTACACATATTCAAACCTAGATAAATCATTAGTGAATGTTATAAAATAAGAGTATCCTTCTCTGGCTTCTGTTATTATAGGACCACATACATCAGTATGTACAAATCATAATAACTCATCACTGTCCTTTCTCCATGTCCACTAAATGAAGTTTTGATCATTTTTCTCATAAGATAAGATTCACAAGTTCCTAATCATTCATAATCATAAGGATCAAAGAACTCTTCTTTGTATAACTTATTAATCCTCATCTCACTTATATGATCAAGTCGACAATGCCAAAGTAAAATATTATTTATTTCTTCTATCTTTCACTTTTTGCTTTCATTAATATGAAAAATATTGTCATTAGATAGAATCAGAAGATCATTATTAACAATGCCATGACGAAAAATTTTATTAGAAAAAGAAATTGAGCAACTATTGCTCTTTCCATTAATTTTAAAATCTCGTTGCAATAGCAATGGTACAAAAATAATATTTCTAATGATCTTAGACATATAATAACAATTTTCTAGCTCTAAGATCTTTTCAAAAGGTAACTCCAACATATATGTCCCTATAGCCTCTGCTTGGATGGATTCTCCTCCAGCGTCGTAGAGTTCAAAGTCATCTTTCTTTAGTATTCTAATGTCTGCAGCCTCTGCAATAACTTACATATATGAGAACCGTAGGCGGTATCTAATATCCAAGAGTCTGAATTGGAAGAACTTAATGAAAAAATTATATGTATCTCATACATACCTTTTGGTGCGTCGCTAGCACCAGCCTTTATAGTTGCAAGATATAACTTGCAATTCCTTTTTCAGTATCCTATCTTGCCGTAGTGAAAGCAGGTATCTTGTCTGAAGACTTTCTTCCCTTTCTTCTTCATCTTGCCACCCTTAGGGTTCAATACTTTCTTTGAACCCTTAAAGCCTGACTTCTTCTTAGAGGTTTTATCCACAAAAAGAAGTGGAGTCTTTTCTTTCTTTATGTGGTTCTCAGCTGTCTTGAGTATGTTCAACAGCTCAGACAAGAAGGTATTCAGTTTATTCATATGATAATTTACAACAAACTGAGTGAATGACTTAGAGAGAGATTGCAAGATCAAATCCTGACTTAATTCTCTATCCATCACAAAACCCAGTTGATCCAATCTGATGATCAGATCAATAACCTTCAGGACATGC
Source organism: Elaeis guineensis (assembly GCF_000442705.2). Lineage (NCBI taxonomy): Eukaryota > Viridiplantae > Streptophyta > Magnoliopsida > Arecales > Arecaceae > Elaeis > Elaeis guineensis. The sequence goes on along the minus strand of NC_026005.2, from coordinate 51,757,731 downwards.
TCTTGTATGGATGATCTCAGTCATTCTAGTATGGAATAACTACTTAGATATTTCATATCTAGCATCCTACTATGTTCTCCATACAACTCTTTAAGATTGAGAAGTATGGATTGAGTATCCATGCTCTCATGCTGCCTCTGCAGTTCATTGCTCATAGAGGCCAGTATGATGCACTTGATAGTTAAACTGTTATTTTTTCACATCCTGTATGTGGATACCTCCTCCTCTGTAGTATCATTCCCAACTTTTTGTGGTTCAAAGATATCAAGAATATAGGAGAGCTTCTTTTGAGTGAGTATAATTTTTAAATTCCTCAACCAGTCAACATAATTGGGACTGGTCAACTTGTTGGAATCTAAAATTTCTCACAATGATAATGAAGATGTCATTTATAGAATTTAATCTACAATAAAGAATATTACATAAGCAAACAACTCATATTGACTTACACAATTAAATAAGATCTTTTAGATTTAATTGTATCTCTCACTATTTTATCGAACATCATAACCCTCTACTATGATGAACAAGAAATATACTATATATATCTTAGTGGGATTGAGATCCTAATTGTTCATAATAATCTTGTGTTAACACAACAAATCCTTATGAGTTCATTTGTAGGAAACTCTTTCTAATTACATCTCATACAATTTTCAATATTATTTCTTGGCCTCTAAAATATTATTAGTCTTATGGTTGTTGAGAATTATGTCTTAAAGTCAATCGTTTGACGATTGTGCTAATTATAATTATATATGAATTGATAAATAATAAGAGTTATTTGATCTTATTCATTATAAGGTTACACCTTCTAATGAACTCCTATATTGTGATCAAGTTCTTAGGATTACTTTGATCGATAAATGAGAATTTATTATGTAATCCTTAAATTGATTCATGACCAAATGATATGATATTACTAGGATGATAGCGATATCAAGTATAGATCGTTGTATGCCACATGTGTTAGTTATCCTCATAACCAAATAGTATAGAGACACTGGTATGGCAAGCAGGTGAGATATAGAAGTACATCATCACTGAACGTGACCAACTGTGAAGCACTCTGCTGTCAAAGATAACTCATGAAGGATATGGGTATAGTGTCCCTCCGACTTGAGATCACCACGGTGACTTACAAGCAACACACTGTACTTTGATACCAGACTAACTGAGTTTCTAATTCAGTGATAGAAGATTTTTAGATGCAGTCAAGTACTTATCAAGTCGGTGCATGAGTCAAGATGGGATTGACCCCTCCGAATTAGTAGAAGTTAATGTATCAATGTATTTCAATTTAGCAAAATCTGAGCCCGAATAATCCATGTGATGGATTTGAAAAAGATTGAAATATAATATGGATGATTTATCTAGGATTGATAGTTAAATCTTAGGTTATCTCTGAGCATTAGGATCAAAGGGATGAATTATACGATAACCATATGCCAATAGGTTCTTGAATGTTGCTTTGCCTTCATTCGACCTATCTGGATATTGGGTCACGATTGCTAGATGGTTACATCGATTGGTTCAAAAAGTTATTCCTGTGCTACTGATTTAGGTTCGAACCTATGAGATCATATTTAAAAGAAATTTTTGACTGACCATATAGCTGATCAATGATTGAGAATCATTCAAGACCTTAATCATTAATTCGATTGATAGTTAATCTTATGCAAAAATTATAATAAATTAATTCACTAAGTGTTAATGAATTAATAAAAAATTAATTAGTAATTAGATTACTAAATAGCTCAATTTGATTAAGCAAAAAAAAAAAAATAAAATCTAATTAAATTGGATTCAATTAGGTTTAATCAGATTAGATTATGAGATGACCTAATCGCTAAAGGAGAATTATCCCTGATTTGATCAGGACTTTGGTTCAATCAATCTAATTTGATTAAAATTTGATTAAAAATTTATAAATTTAATTAGATTAAATTTTATATATTTTATTTGAGCTAAACTAGATGTGATTTGGTTTGGATTCCAATAAGAAAATTAAGAGTCCTTATTGGAATAGAATTCTTCTCCCTTGCGCCACCAAGTTTAAGATGCCATATCTCCTCACGTCAAAAGTTTTTTGGTGTGAAATTTTTCATGCAAAAGGCCTTTCCCCTCTCTTTCTCATGTCCAAAATTAGATGAGATCTAATTTTAAAAGGTATGTTCAAATCAGATTTGAAATAGGATACCTTTTAGATAATGTTTGACATTATCTACAAACTCTCCATGCACTTATTTTATTCCTATGTTTTGTGCAACCAAAAAGGGGAGTTTCTCATTGTGGGAAATCAGATAAGGATCTGATTTAATGTGAGAAATTTTTTGTTGGGTCATCCCATGTTTCTTTTGGGTGTGGAATCATGAGAGGAGGCGACAATGTATGGAAGAGTCCAAACATTGTTGGACTCTTCACCCCACCTCCTTACATGCCTATAAAAAGGTTTTTTGTGGTTTTTTTTGTATGTGTAAGATACTAAAAGAAGAGTTCTTCACATGAAATGGATTTGGATATTGGTTTATGGCATGAAAAAGAGGAGAAGAGTCCACTCTCTTTGGGTTAGCACAAGAGCTGAATTCTAGGTTTTGGTCCTCAGGGTTTGGAAAGAGAGAAAAATATGAGAAAAAATTATTTCTTCTTTTTTCTTATTATACATCCTCATATCCTCTAGAAGTTCATCTTCAACTTCTAAAAAAATTTTAGAGATTTGAATAAAAAATCTAGATCAGTCAAGAAGAAGGTGTTCACACGAGCTAGCACTCCCGACAAGACTGATCAGATCGGACCTTCGAGTGGACTTCCTGTAGAGGTTGGATGCATGTGTGGCTATGAGCAATTAGTAAGGATCCTCTCTACTATATCTTTCAGTAGTGGTGATCATCGACTCATGCTCAGATATCGAGTTCTGAACTCAGATTAGAAGTAGATGTGATCTACTGCTCACATACATGCATGCCGATTTTATCTTCAATATTTTTCAGATTTTATATGCAACATATCATGTCATAGATCCTAGAGTAGGTTAATTTGATGATTAGATTATATACATATTAGATTAATTTAATTAATCTAATTATCTTCTGCTATAATTTATTCGAAAAAATTTCAAAATACATGCATGAAATCGCCTACGTTCACCAACAGTGGTATCAGAGCCTAGGTTCGTTATAACTATTATATGTGTATATTAAATCTAAAATTTAATTTTATTTAAATCTGATTTATAATATCTTAGATCTAAATTTGATTAATGATTGATCGTATAAATTGATATAAGGTTGTCCTGCTGTAGGATTTACCCCTTACAGTGAAAAGGTTATCCTAGTTTGTGCTGATCCTTGATAAAATTTGATTTTATATGTTACATATGATGCTTATGATCTGATTTAGATGTGATCTAAAATTATAATCAGATTTAATGTAATTTAGATTAGATCTAAATTTATACATATATAATATGTGATTAGATTAGATAATCTGATTAGTAAGTACTTGGATTGGATTGATCATCAGACCATCTGATCATAAGAGCCAGAAGAGTTTAAAGGCCCTCTCATTCCATTCGATGGGATACTCTTATGGTGTGTAGGGATACCATTTGATTAGATCCCATGAAGAAGAACACGAAAGAAAGAACTTATTTTTCTGCAGTACCCTAGATCCTAAAATCTTAGGTTTGTTGTATATGATATAAAGTTGTATAAGAAATAAAGCATCTAATCTATATGATTAAAATTATTTTAATCATAAAAAAATAAAATTTTAAATCATAAAAATTTTAGATATGATCTAAAAGTGTTATGATTGATTTTATTTTAGTGGTATGGAAGAATTTTCAGATCTAAAACTCCTTGAATCGTGCTCGCATAATTACTGAGCTGATTTAATTTTGAACTGAGTTGATCCAGTCCCCTTGTGTAGCCGACTCAATGGTGATTGAGTTGACCCAGTTTTAAAATAAAAAATCTTTACATAATATTTATTATAAATTATTTATAAAATAAAAAGATTAAAATTATTTCAAATCTAAACCTAAACCCATGTTAATATTGAAACTTAATTAAGAATTAAGTGAAGGATCGATTAGATCTAGAATTATAATTTAAGATCTAATGACATTGTATAAAATATAGGGGCATGGGTTAGCTTAAATCAGATCTTCTTAATTAGGTTAGACCTAAAATTAGAATCAAAGAGTTAATGAACTAACTAGATAAATTAATTAAATCTAACTAAATATTGAATTAGATTAAATCAAAATTTCTCTAAAATCAATACATGTAGATGGTCATGTCCATGTCTTTGATTAGACCAAATGGATCTTGATTATGGCTCAGCGGTTGAACTCAAATTATTAGGTTGATCAAATTGAAACTAATTAATCAATTAGTGTCTAAGATAAGTTTAGCATTCTGATCGGTGGTTTTTAATTGGACACGGCTTATTTGACCATTTCAATGGTGTCTAAGGCAAGCTTAGTAAACCCTCCCATCGATCTTATTTACTTAACCAATTTGATGAATTATGTCTTGATAAGATCACTAAGTGATTCGAGTTGACCCATGCCATTAAGGTTGATCAGTGTGACTGATCTAGGTGCCAATTCAACTAGCATGACCTTAATCCAATTCAATGACTTGGTGAAGTCAGTGGGAGGATTGTGATTTACTGGTTGATCTCTTCTCTTTTATCAATTCATAAATTAAATTCTCTAAATTATTAGGTTCCTAAAATGAGCTAGTTATGGGAATAACTAGCTCATAGCCTCCCATTAAGTTAGATGATAATAGGTCCATTAGTATGATAATCATTGGAGGCCCAAAGGCCTAGTGTTCATCTGCTATTGGAATTATCATTCATAATATGATGACTTAGTCAAGTTTCTCTATCAAGTGGTCAGGTTAGTTGGTCAAAGTCGAGCCTAATTATTTGATAGTTAGATTCGTAAGTATGATCATGTTAATGGTTAGACCTAACCAGGGCTTGCAAAGAAGACCAAAATTAACTGAAAAGTTACCTGAGGCTAAATCAATTATTAAAAATTATTTGGTAAAATAATTGGTTAAGAACATACTCATAGATATGCATGGGTGAGTTGGCCAAAGTTGGGCTCGTGTGCAGTTTGTGTGGATTCTAGTACCCACTAAAGAATTAGAGTAATTTCTCAGATTGGAGGTAGAGGCTACCAATTCGACCAAAATAGTAGGAGAACTTTTAGACTAAAGTTTAAGTCTTTAAGCTTAATCAATTCATAAACATAGAAGTCCTGTATTTTTCTTTCAGTTATGCCTAGATGTCCATTACTCTATTCACTGTTTGACAGTGAGTTATTTATAGAATCCAACTTCGATAGATGGTATCAGAAGTTGCAAATAGTTCTAAAGCACGAATGGATCCTACATATGATTATGGATCTAGTACTTGAAGTTTTCAAGTCCAACACATATGATGCGATCAAAGATACTTATCAGAAGTAGCCAAATGATCGTAACACCATGTATTATGTTTTGAGAGCAGCAAAGAACACAATTTTAGTTGTAAATTCATTGATACTCAGTGGGAGGAAATCCTTCAAGTGTTGAAGGAGTTCTGTTTGCACCTCTGAAGATGTGTCTTTAGTAGGGCAACAATTTTTTGAAAAAGAAAAGAAAAAAAAGGTGCAAAAGAGTCATGCTTGGGCTAATGAGTCTGAGCTGATAAAAGATTCTAAGGTAAATCTAGTCTGGCAGAGTCTCTTGATCCGAACATGCAAAAGAAGAGAAATCAGCAAGGGTTGCTAGACAAGGTACTTATATAATAACACCTTGTAATTTCTCTGTCTATGACACTACTGCCTCAATATTAGATATTGGAAGTCCATGCAAATTATTGCAACGACTTCAGGTTAGTAGAAAGTTTGAAAATAGCAAGAGGTTCCTAAATATTGGAGATGAAAGTTATGTTCCAATCCTAATTTTAAGAATTGTCAAGCCTATTTTCAATTCTAATTATATCATTTTAGTGATTGTCACTATTGCCTAATGATATTAAAATTATATAGATAACTAAAAAATAACATTTACATAGCCTGTTAGTATACTATACACAATAATCAAACAAACTCCTTAGAGTAGATAATGTCATGGATTCCTACCTTTGGCAATTTAGGCTCGATCATATAAACAAAAATAAGATCAACAGAAAAGAATTCTCAAAGTCAATGATTGTGAATCATTATCAACCTGTCAATCTTATCTCCTTAGTAAGATGACCAAGTCACCTTTTGCTGAAAAAGGTGAACGAGCCAATGATATTCTAAATCTGATATATACTAATGTATTGGATCTACGAACATGTTTGCCATAAATTTGAATTATTTGAAATATTCAAATAATTTTATAATAAGATAGAGAAACAAACTGGAAAGAGCATTGAAACTCTTCAGTCAGACCAAGGAGGAGAATATCTTTTGGTAAATTTTTGACATATCTAGAAGAGAATAGGATTCTCTCTTATTGGAATCAACTTTGTTAGATATAGTTTGATCCATGATGAGGTTTACAAATCTGCCAGTCTTGTTTTAGAGTTATGCTCTTGAGATTACTTGTCATGTTCTGAACTGGATTCCAAACTAATCAGTCGTAATGACTCTATATGAGATATGGACTAGGTGTAAGTCGATATTTTCTTACCTTAGGGTTTGAGAGTGTTCAATTTATGTCGAATATTTGTAGACTGATTAACTTGGATCTTGATCCTATATATATTATTCTGTAGGATATCCCAAAAAATCTAAGGGATATAACTTCTACCTTGCTAAAGAACAAAAATTTTTCGATATTTCTTTTAAGAAAAAGAGTTTCTTTATGAAGGTACTGATACTTTTAATATGAAACTTATGAAGTTCGACAGGTAGAAAAACTGACATAATCTAGTGAACCTATAGAATCATATTTGATTAGATCATATCCAAAATCTATTGTAGAGGCACCGTTAAGGAGATCCGATAGAGTACCACATCTGTCAGATAGATATTTCAATTTCTAGTTTCGAAATATGATCCTATTAAACTCGATGAGAACAACAAGGATTCGATCACCTACATGGATGCCATACAAATATCTGACTTCGATTAATGGATTGGAGCCATAGAGTCCAAAATGGAGTCCATGAAGGTAAACGGTGTATGGACACTCATTGATTCAGTCGAAAGGATAAAATCCATAGAGTGTAAGTAGATCTCCAATAGGATCAGAGTAGCGCAGATGAGAAGATGGAGATCTACAAAGCTTATCTGGTTGCCTAAGGATATTGTCAATATTATGGTATTGACCATAACGAGATATTTTCTCCTATGGCAATGCTAAATATTTCAAAGTTGGAACATGTATTTTGATAAGTGATCAAAATACATGGCTTCATTGAGAACAAAGAAAAACTCTGCAAATACAAATGGGTTAATAGTTCTGTGAGTGTATTTCTTATTTTGTATGTGAATAAAATTCTCTTAATCAGAAATGATATTCCTTACATTACAGGGAATAAAAATTTTGTTGTTATCATAGTTTTCTATAAAGGACTTGGGAAAAGCATCTCTCATCCTATGAATGAAGATCTATAGAGATAGATCTAAAAGACTGCTTAGATTTTTTCAGTCCAATGTACATAGGGTGTTTATGAGTAGAATTTGTTCTATCGTATACACCATGTATAAGACTGGATATGGTATACTCACTAAAGTAGTGAGTGGATACTTGCAAGATCTAAGTGAGAATCACTGAAAGGTTATCCTTAAGTATTTGAGAAATACTAAGAATCGGTGACTCGATTATGGAGAATTTGATTTAAAATTTATGAAATTTGATTTTAATTTTTAGTTAGATATAATAATAGCAAGAACATACCGAAATACATCTTTACCCTAAATAATGGAGCAATCTGTTGGAAAGGTTCTAAGCAGAGCAATATAGCCAAATTCAAATTGCGAGACAGAATATATTGCAGTATTCGATGCTTGAAAGGAAGCTATATGATTGTATAGATTCACTGACAAGTTAGGAGTGGCACCCTTCGATGATTGTCTTGTTGTATTGTATAGCACTGGAGCTATAGCTCATGCCAAGGAGTCGAAGTCTCATTAGCTTACTAGGTATTTTGCATCGCTACCACCTTATTCGAGAAATCTGTTAAGGTGACATCAATCTTTAGAAGATCGATGGAAAAGAGAACTTGACCATCCCATTTACTAAAGCCTCGATATCTAGGAGTTTTGAGATTATAAAATGAAAATGGGTATATGATACTATACTGATTGGCTTTAGTCCAAGTAGGAGTTGTTGGAAATTGTGTCCTAAAGTCAATCATTTGACGATTATGCTAATTATAATCGTATATAAATTGATAAATAATAAAAGTTATTTGGCCTTATTCATCACAAGATAACATCTTCTAATGAACTCCTATGTTGTGATGAAGTCCTTAGAATTACTTTGATCGATAAAGGAGGATTTATCACGTAATTCTTAAATTGGTTTGCGACCAAACGATATGCTATTACTAGAACGATAGCGATATTAAGTGTAGATCATTGTGTGCCATATGCGTTGGTTATCCTCGTAATCAAATGGTGTGCAGACACTGGTATGGCATGTAGGTGAGATGTAGAAGTATATCATCACTGAATGTGATCCACTAGGAGTACTCTGCTGTTAAGGATAGCTCGCGAAGGATATGGGTATAAGTGTCCCTCTGACTTGAGATCACTACGGCGATTTGCAAGCAACTCACTGTACTTTGATGTTAGACTAACTGAGTTTCTAATTCAGTGATGGAAGATTTTTGGGTGCAGTCAAGTACTTGTCAAGTCAGTGCATGAGTCAAGATGGGATTGACTCTAAATTAGTAGGAGTTAATGTATCAATATATTTTAATTTAGCAAAATCTAAGCTTAGATAATCCATGTGATAGATTTGAAAAAGATTGAAATACAATGTAGATAACTTATCTAGGATTAACAGTTAAATCCTAGATCGTCCTCAAGCATTCGAGTCAAAAAGATGAATTATACAATAACCATACACCAATAGGTTCTTGAATGTTACTTTACCTCCATTCGACCTGTCCAGATGTCGGATCACCATTGCTAGATGGTTACATCAATTAATTCAAAAAGTTGTACCTATGCTACCGGCTTAGGTTCGAACCTATGGGGTCACACTCAAAAGAAGTTTTTGATATTGAAAATTATATCCTAAAATTAATCGTATGATGATTGAGTTCATCTTTGTATATTAATTATTAATTATTGAATAAAGATTATTCTGATATTTTTTATCCTCAAGTAACATCTTCTTTGAACTCTTATGTTGTGATGAAGTCCTTAGAACTATGCTAGTGTGCGATAAAAAGAGAATTTATCGTATAGTTTTTAAATATGTTCGTGATCAAATGATACATCATTACAGGATGATGACGTTTATCGAGTGGAGGTCGTTGTGTGCCATATGGGTTGGTTGTCCTCTTAACAAAAGAGTGTGATGACACTGGTATGGCATACAGGTGAGATATAGGAGTACATTATCATCGAACAAGTAATTCACCTGTCGAGTATTTTGTTGTCAAAAGCTGCTTGCGAAATATATGGGTATAAGTATCCTTCAGACCTGAGATCACCATAGTGACTTGGAAGTAACTCAATATGCTTTGGTGCCAGACTCTCTGGATTTTTAATGCAGTGATGGAAGGCTACTGGGTACAGTCAAGTACTTGTGAAGTCTTTGTATGGATCAAGATGGGATTGACCCCTCCAGATTATTGAAGATGATGTATCACTGTATTTTAATTTAGCAAAGCTTTGGTCAGGGTAATCTATGAGATGGATTTGAAAGGTTGAAATATAATACGGATGAAGCAATCTTGGTTGACAGTTAACCTGAAACCATCCTGGAGTATTCAGGATCAAAAAGATTAATTATGGGATAATCATGTGTATAGGTTTTGAAATATTTTTTTACGATAATTTGACCTATCTAGATATCAAAAATCATTGCTAGATGGTATCTCAATTAGTGCAAGAATTAGTTTCTGTGCTACTGACTTAGTGTTTGAACCTATGGAGTCACGCACACAAGTCAGACAAAGTAGGAAGAAATTGGCTTATTTTATATGTCCAATTTGGAAGTACTTGACTTGATTAAACATATAAACTAACTTGATTAAGAATTAAGTTATGGGTCAAATGGGATTGAAGAGTTGACTATGTCTAGCTAGCACTACACATGAGATTCAGTTTTGATCTCAGAGATGAACAGTTTTTGATCTATGATCCATGGAGCATATGAAAGATTAAATTTAAGTACTGATTAATTTTAGATTAGATCTGAATTAATTAGTCTTAATTGGGTCCAAAATTCAAGTTAGACTTGGTATAAAAATCTTAAAGAGTTTGGGATTGACAGTCTTTTGAAATTGTTTCGATCCAGCTTCGAATTGGATTCGAATCGAACCTATTTTTGATTAGATACGAGTATTCCCACTTGTACTGAGATTCTCCTCTATCATGGGCCAACCAACACCTAGAGCTTTGTTCATTTGGAGCATCCCATGTGGGTGAGGGAGTGGGTGCAAATTGATTGTCATATGTGATGGCAATTGTATCTCATGTAGGAATCCTTCTTTCATGAGTATTGGACTGATTCAAATCAGATTTGAGTTAGAACTCTTATACTTTTTGGGTCATAAAAATTATCTATAAATAGAGAGGATCTTTACCTATGGATGCATAGCAAACAAATCAGATCGAGCGAAGAGAGAAAAAGAGAGAGAGGCGTGAGAAGAGAGAGAGGTCCCTTCTTCTCTTTGCCCTCTCCTCTTGTTGCCACCCCTCTTCCCTTGGGTGTGGATCCATATTGGGTGTTCTACCTACTGGTGTGAGGTGTCACACTAGCACATCTCATTCCTTGATTGATTGAGTTGCGAAGGCAATTGGATTGGAGTTCATCCTGCTTTCCTACGACATTTGACGTGCATGCAAAGTAGAGGGTCTACACATCCAAGCCTCCACGATGGTTTATATCAGATAATTTAAGATTTGATCTTTGATTTTATTACTAATTAGGTAAAGATTTGATCCTTAATCATGTAGATGAATAAAAAAATTTTTAAATACAACCTGGGCTTTTCGAGGAGAAACAATTTCTTTCTCTACAATTGGTATCAGAGCAGGCCTGAAATATATGCATGCATAATGAAATTTTTTGGAATTAATTATATAAAATATAATTAAAATTTTTTATGAGATATTAAATTTAATTTAATTTTATTTATATAAAATTTTTAATCTAATTTTGATCAGATTAGAGGTGCCTAATCAATGATTGATTGAGATTGTTATAAGTTTGTTATAACAAAATTCTGTTGTTGTTAAAGTTTTAATGGAATAACAACATGAATTAAAATTTATTTTAAATTTATTTTAATAAAATTTTAATAATATTATTGTTGGGTATAAAATACCCACAGCCGAAGTCCTCAGCGGAATCGACTACATGACAACTCCGCCCGAACTCCTACGGGAGCCGGACTCCGCCAACAACTACAACCGCGAGCAGACTTCGTCCGGACTCCTACGGGAGTCGGACTCCGCCAACCACTACAACCGCAAGCGACCTCTGCCCGGACTCCTACGGGAGCCGGGCTCCGTCCTCAACTCCAACCACTGGTAAGCCCCTGTCCGGACTCCTACGGGAGCCGGACCTCTCCTTTGACTTTAATTGCAGGGAGACTCCGCCCGGACTCCTACGGGAGCCGGGCTTCATCCTCGACTCCAATGGCTGCAAGACAGACTGCGTCCGGACTCCTACGGGAGCCGGACTCCGCCGACGACTTCAACAGCAAGAAGACTCCGCCCGGACTCCTACGGGAGCCGGGCTCCGTCCTCAATGTCAACTGCTGGTAAGCTGTCCGGACTCCTACGGGAGCCGACCTTCGCCTTTAACTTTGATTGTAGGAAGACTCCACTCAGACTCCTACGGGAGCCGGGCTTCATCCTCGACTCCAACGGCTGCAAGACAGACTGCGTTCGGACTCCTACGGGAATCGGACTCCGCCAACGACTTCAACAGCAAGAAGACTCCGCCCGGACTCCTACGGGAGCCGGGCTCCGTCCTCAACGTCAACTGCTGGTAAGCTGTCAGGACTCCTATGGAAGCCGACCTTCGCCTTTAACTTTGATTGCAGGAAGACTCTGTCCGGACTCCCACGGGAGCCGGGCTCCACCCACTACCCCAACCGCAAGGAGGACTCCGCCCGGACCCCTACGTGGGGTCAGACTCCGACCATGGCCGAACTTCAGCCAGCAGATCTGCACTCCCAGGCCGCAATCACGGCCATGATTCTGCTACACTTCCTGCGACGGATTTCGCGCAGCTCCACCACTCCCTGACAGGCCGCAGTAACGATCGCAGCACTGCTCCACTCCCTACGACGGATCCCACACGGCTCCATTACTACCTGACAGGCCACGATAAACGACCGTGATCCTGCTCCACCTCCTGCAACGGATACCGTGCGATACTCCCATCCGCTGGCAAATCACGACAACAAACGCCACCCCACTTCACGCGGCAGACTCCATGTGGCACGCCCCAGTGATAGCCACGGGTCCATTCCATTACTCTTCCCAGCAAACTCCGCCTGACCCTGGGCAGCCCACTGCCAGACGGTTACAGATACCGCCATCAATCCGTTATCTTCCCCATCTATAAAAAGGGGAAACCCAGATACGTTATTCTATAAGCTCATTTCTTATCTCAAAACTCTGCTAAATTCTCCGTTCGAGCGCTCCATTCTTGTTGAGGCAGAGAACTGACTTGAGCGTCGAAGGGTCTTGCCGGAGCAACCCCACCTCCGGTTTAGACTTCCCTTGCAGGTCCCGGCGGCGACCGCGACTTCCCCGACTCCAGCTTCTCCGGCGCAAGCAGATTTTTGCACCAACAGGATTGGCGCTAGAGGAAGGGGTTGAACCTTCGCAGTACCCTTGTTCTTAAAGGAGCGTTCAACGGAGCCGCCTCCGATCATCTCCTCCGACACCCACTCCTTATTTTCCCCCGCTGGGTCCACACTCGATGCCTCCACGCAAGGCGTCCACGCGACGGTCCACGGCCTCCGCGGCCAGGTCTCAGGCTCCAGCCTCCCCTCCTATTTCTCAACCTCCTCGTCCTCCTCCTCCAGCAGCGGCGGTCGGTGTGGAGCAGTTTGACTTGCTGGCACAGCAGGTCAGAGGCCTCGTCGAAGCTGTGCAAACAATGCAGCAACAGCAGCCGCAGGCGTCAGCGCACCCAGAAAGGGCATCTCCGGAATGCCAGAATCCGACGGTGGGGCGGGCCACCTGGGCCAGCCGCCCCATCCTTCCTGGGAAAACAAACCCGAGGGTAGAGAGCCCTCAATCGGACCACGACTCCACCCCTGAAAGATCCCTGCCCCCGTTCTGCCAGAGGACCCTCGAGACTCGAAGTCGAGAGGATTTCCTGGACCGGAGGCTCCAGGAGATGAACGACGGATTGAAGAACTCCGCCATGCGCCCCCCGCTTATGGTGAGGATATTTGTACTGACCCTCCCTTCTCCCAAACGATCATGCAGGAACCGATCCCGCCAAACTTCAAGCTTCCCCAGTTCGAAAGCTACGACGGGACTTCAGACCTGGTTGATCATCTGGAGGCCTTCCGGACGATGATGCTGCTTCACGGTGCTCCTGACGCCATCTTATGCCGGGCTTTCCCGTCTACTTTGAAGGGAGCAGCGAGGAACTGATATTTGGCTTTGAAATCGGGTACCATCTTCTCCTTCGATCAAATGAGCCACCAATTTGTGGCCCATTTTGTCAGCAGCCGGCACCCCTGGAAGGGTTCGGAGTCCCTCATCAACATCAAGCAGAGGGAAGGGGAGTCCATACGGGCCTACATCAACCGCTTCAACATCGCGGCACTGGAGGTCCGGAACTTGGACCAATCAGTTGCCATGGCCGCCCTGAAAGGCGGCCTTCAGAAGAATGATCTTTTGTTCTCCCTGGAGAAGAAGTATCCCAGGGATTTTGCCGATTTGCTGGCCCGGGCTGAGGGATACGCCCGAGCGGAAGAAGCCTTCAAAATGAAGGATGAAGAGACAGCAAGGGAGCGGCAAGCGGGAGATTCGAGTAAGCCCGCAGTGGAAAAAAGGCCAAAGGAAGTCCGGCCGCGTTCTCGATCCCCTCCTGGGCATAAGCGCGCCCATACTCCACCCCGGGCACGCAGGCAGAGAAGCCCGGACCGCGGGGTTCGGCGGGATTCCCCACCAGGGAGATTCCGCAACTACGCCCCCCTCAACGCCTCGAAGGCCCAGGTATTAATAGAGGTCAGGGAGCAGCTCCCTAGGCCGGAGAGGATGCGCACACACCCCGGGAAGCGCAACCCCAACAAGTTCTGCCTCTACCACCGCGACCATGGCCACGACACAGAGGAATGCATCCAGCTCCAGGACGAGATCGAGGAGCTCATTCGGCGAGGTTGACTTGACAGATTCATCCACCGCAGGCCTGAGGGTAGGGGAGACCGGCTAAGAGCCCTTCCACAGCCTGAACCGCCGAGAAGAGAGGAGCAACCCAGGGACCGGCCTCCCATCGGGACCATCGACTCCATCACCGGAGGGCCTCAAGGAGGGGCGGGCCACCCGCGACCAAGGAGCTCGGAAAACTTGTAAATGTATCACTTACGATTTCGCCTTGAATCTAATTTTCTTTCTACTTAACGTACTGGCATGGATTTATTATGACTGGATATGACCCCACCGAATGCTTAAAACACAGCCATGTCAGGAACAGGAGGAGAACCTCGTCCTGACATGAGCAAAGTCGAAGGCCGGTTCTTTTAGACTGGATGGGGGGAAAGGCCTTACAACGCCCTAATGTGCCCCTACAGCCATGTCAGGAACAGGAGGAGAACCTCGTCCTGACATGAGCAAAGTCAAAGGCCTGGTTCTTTTAGACCGGATGGGGGGAGAGGCCTTACAACGCCCTAATGTGCCCCCACAGCCATGTCAGGAATAGGAGAAGAACCTCGTCCTGACATGAGCAAAGTCAAAGGCCCGGTTCTTTTAGACCGGATGGGGGGAGAGGCCTTACAACGCCCTAATGTGCCCCCACAGCCATGTCAGGAACAGGAGGAGAACCTCGTCCTGACATGAGCAAAGTCGAAGGCCCGATCCTTTTAGACCGGATGGGGGTAGAGGCCTTACAACGCCCTAATGTGCCCCCACAGTCATGTCAGGAACAGGAGGAGAACCTCGTCCTGACATGAGCAAAGTCGAAGGCCCGATTCTTTTAGACCGGATGGGGGGAGAGGCCTTACAACGCCCTAATGTGCCCCCACAGTCATGTCAGGAATAGGAGGAGAACCTCGTCCTGACATGAGCAAAGTCAAAGGCCCGGTTCTTTTAGATCGGATGGGGGGAGAGGCCTTACAGCACCCTAACGCACCCCCACAGCCAAGCCGAAAACGGGAGGAGAACCTCACACTGACTCGAACAAAAAGGGAGACTTCACCCGGACTCCTACGGCAGCCGGGTTCCGCCCACAAGGAAGACTTCACCTGGACTCCTATGGGAGCCGGGTTCCACCCACAAGGAAGACTTCACCCGGACTCCTACGGGAGCCGGGTTCCGCCCACAAGGAAGACTTCACCCGGACTCCTACGGGAGCCGAGTTCCGTCCACAAGGAAGACTTCACCCGGACTCCTACGGGAGCCGAGTTCCGTCCACAAGGAAGACTTCACCCGGACTCCTACGGGAGCCGGATTCCGCCCACAAGGAAGACTTCACCCGGACTCCTACGGGAGCCAGGTTCCGCCCACAAGGAAGACTTCACCCGGACTCCTACGGGAGCTGAGTTCCGTCCACAAGGAAGACTTCACCCGGACTCCTACAGGAGCCGAGTTCCGCCCACAAGGAAGACTTCACCCGGACTCCTACGGGAGCCGGGTTCCGCCCACAAGGAAGACTTCACCCGGACTCCTACGGGAGCCGGGTTCCGTCCACAAGGAAGACTTCACCTGGACTCCTACGGGAGCCGAGTTTCATCCACAAGGAAGACTTCACCCGGACTCCTACGGGAGCCGGGTTCCGCCCACAAGGAAGACTTCACCCGGACTCCTACGGGAGCCGAGTTCCATCCACAAGGAAGACTTCACCTGGACTCCTACGAGAGTCGGGTTTCAGCCACGACGCCAGGGAAGACTTCACCCGGACTCCTACGGGAGCCGGGTTCCGGCCACGACGCCAGGGAAGACTTCACCCGGACCCCTACGGGAGCCGGGTTCCATCCACGACGTCAAGGAAGACTTTCGGCACCGATTAGGAAGACAACGACATCCCCGAAATAATGTGGGGCCCAGACGGCCAAGCTCGGGCTTGCGGCCACGCACGATGAGAAAGGCGAGCTAACGCATCGACGACCGGGCACCCCCTGACGATGTCTACATCAGACAAGTCAAACGACAAGAAAGGTTCGGCAGACGGCAATATTAGTGCAACGCACAGACGAGGTAACACAAAACGCTCTTTTTATTCCATTTCTGATATACACACTACAAAGCCAGGAAGGCCAAGGAAAGAAGGGCAAAACGACAAAAAAGAAGTAACTACATGACAAGACAGAAAGACAAAAAGAGCTCTAAGAAGGTCCTGCTCCCTCTGACCTAGAGTTATCTATTCCGTTCCTCAACCAGGACTGCCTCAGATTCTCAATCTCCTCTTCTAGCTCTTCCCTCTTCCACAGCGCGTCCTGGAGCGCCCGACGAAGTTGCTGGCTCTCAGCCTCCGCCTCTCGACGTCTCTTCCTCAAAACTTCGGACTCTGCCTCCGCGTCCGCGATGGCCCACCGCTCGAGTGCCAGTTGGATCTTCACTTGTTGCAGCTCGACTGTCTTTTCCCCGAGAGAGACAGAAATCCCCTCCACGGTGCCTCTTAGGGCTTGGAGCTCTTCAGAATCTTGGGCGGAAGTAAGCTGTGCCCTGCTAGCCAGCTGTCTCTGGAGACGGACGACTTCGTCGGCTGCCGTCCTGAATCTCCCTTTGTATTCTTCCACTTGCTTGCGCCAGCTAGCCCGTTGCACGTCGTGGCTCACCTCGGCATCCTGAAGTTGCTGCTGAAGGTCGGAAACCTTCTGCGACCATCTCTGGTCATCGTCGACCTGGGCCAAGAGCCGGGATGAATTTCCTTCCAGCTGGCCGATCTTCCCCTTCGCAGCTGACAATTCCACCTTGAGGGCGCTGATCCTGGCGGCCTGGGCCCAAATCCGGTCGCTGGAGCTCTTCTTGCATTCCTCGAGCTCCTTTGCGAAGTTCGCCTTCCTCCGGCTATACTCCATGATCCCCTTCACATGGAGACTCCGAAAGTGGGCGGCCTCAGCGGCGGCTTCAGAGTGACCTTCTCTCGATTTGCGGAGCTCGGCTTCCATCTTCTTTAACTTCTTCGTCAGGTGAAGGGCCTCCTTTTTCAACCGCTGGATCGTCGATTTCAGCGAGACCCCCAAGGGCAGGGGGAGTGCTTCTGCAGGACACTACCATCGGAAGGTAAAGGCGTTAAGGAACGATTCATTGCAGGAAGAAAAACAGAGAGAAGGAGGGAGGAGGAAAGAGAAGCCGTCTGCTACGAGAAATTCAACTTTATTGATTGAATGATTTTTAAAGACAAATGGAAAGGAAAAATTGCGACGAAATAAAGGTACAAGATCGGAGGTCTCAGACCTCAGGGGCGGGGGGTGGAGACTCGGTGCGGGGGCTGCGACGACAGTGGCGGCTGACAAGGGGCCGGCCTCATCCTCAGACTCCTCGTCTAGGAAGCTGAGGTCGAGCTCTGGGAATTTTCTGGCCACCTTCTCTTGGCAGAGCTCGAACCCCTTAATGAACGCTTCCTGGCCAAACTGGATATTCAGGTCCCTCATCTCCGTGGAGGCCTTGAATTCCTCCACCGCAAGGGCTCTGGCCTCCGAGACCAGGACCGAAGTTTGCTCGACCAAGTGGGTGACCTCGGCCTCCACCTTCCTCGCCGATTCCTCCAAGATCTGCCTCTCCTCCTCCCAGGCTTTCTTCTCCCTTTCCAGGGCCTCCTGGAGGGCGGCTACTTCGGCCGTCTTTGCTTGGAGGCGAGCAACCTCCGCCCGACAGCGTTCCTCCACCTGGAGGATGTCCCTCCTCGTGCGGCTCATCGCCTCGATATAGGCGAGGAGCTGGTGCCCAATCTGCAAAGACAGCTAGGGAATCAGTACAAAGGCCGAATAGCCATGTAAATGAAGAGTCGCTCACCTCAAGGAAGGACCCCAAAGAATCCCAAGCCCGCTGCTCAGGATCGGCGCGGTCGATCCTCTCCACGACGTCAGGCAGAATGCAGCCGTCGATCAGCCGCCTGATCAAGTCCCTATCATTGAAGGGATTCTCCGACCCCTCCTCGGAGCAGAGGGACTCGTCCGCTGTATTTTGACGGCTACTCGCCCTGTGGGCCACTGATTTCCTCCTTTTCCCCGCGGTGGGCGCCTCCGTGGGGCGGACCCCCGGGGTGGGGGCCCCAATCGGCGGACTCCTCGAGGAGGCCCGGGGAGCTGTTGGCTCGGCATCCGAGGGAATGTCGATGGCTGGAGCCGCCTGGACGGGTGCCGCTGAGCTCGTCTCCTCCGCCCTGGCCCTCTTCGTCGATCCAAAGGTCGTAGCGCCCTTTCTCTTGTGGACCCTCATGCCCCTGGCGAGCCTCCGCACTGCTTCGGTGTCCATTCCTAAAAAAAAAAAAAAAAAAAAGAAGAGAAGAGAAGAAAAGAAGAAAGAGAAAAGGAAAGAAGAAAAAGAAGCAAGCCAATCAGTCAAAAAAAAAAAAAAAAGAAGAGAGAAAGAAAGAAACAGAGGGGAAAGAGAGAGAGAGGGAAGAGGAGGTAAAAAGAAGAAGAGAAGGGAAGTATGAAAAGAGAAGATAAGGTAAAAGACGAATACTCGCTGGATCCTGGGGACTCAAGCCGATGTTGAAAAGAAACTGCTCCCTCAGAAGATTGGGAAGGGAAGGAGCGGAATAGGCTAGAAGCTTCTGGGCGGCCTGGAGGTCGTCCTCCCCCAGGCTGGGAGCCCGGCGGACAGAATCCCTCAGAGAGCCCCAAGGGGGCAGACCCAGTCTCAGGGTCGGGCAGTGGACGAAGAGGAATTTCCCCTTCCAATTGTGGATCGAAGAAGGGGCGCCTTTCAGCAACCCCTTCTTGTCGAACTGAGGGGAGAAGTACCACCAGTCCTTCACCGAAGGATGGCGTTTGAAGGTATAGAAGTACCTAAACAAGGAGAGAGACAGCTGGACCTCGACTACGTGGCAGAGGGAGAGAAATCCTATCAAGAACCTAAAAGAATTCGGAGCCACGGAAGCCAAGGAGATATCTAGGAAGCGGAAGAGGGCAACGACAAAGGAAGGAAGCGGAAGCCGGAGTCCGGCACGGAACGCTTCCTGGTACAAACAGAAGCGACCGGGTGGGGGAGTGCTAGCCCGGTCAGAAGGGCCCAGCAGTTCCAAGTCGTACTCCGGAGGAACTCCATACTGAACCCTTATCAGAAGGAGTTCCTCCGAGGTCAAGGAACATGGAATGGCACCCGACACGAAAATCGGGCGGGGCCCAGCCCCAGATGCAGGTTCGTGTACAGAGATGGGGACCTGGGGCTTTAAGGCAGAAGAGCTCTCAAAACTGCCGGGAGCAGAAGAGCCAGAGGACATTTCGAGTGGTTTCGAAGGGAGGCTCTAAAGGACCCTAAGAAGACGGACAGAAAGGGGAACGAGAGATCACAGACTAACTCGGAGGAATGCAAGAAAAACAATGATAGAAAAGAAGTCCCTAGGTGATGAGAAGAAGGTTGGCGGTGCTGGAACTAACCTATTTCACTCTGAGGGACCTGAGGGACGAAAGCAGGAGACACCTACGGCTCGAGAAGACGCTCACTGAAACAGGGCTCTCAAAGAGAAGGCAGACGCTGGTGAGAACTCAGGAACGAAGTGGGACACCTAAAGGTGGAAGGACGGGTTTAAATAGACCCTGAGATCCGGTGCCATAATGATCGTGAATCCCCCCAGGCCGGTCCGCATCCGACACGTGTCCCACTCCCCCTGGCAGGCGGCTAAAAGCGACTGGCGGTTGGCAGGATTATAATTGCACCGTACCTAGGCCAGTGTACCTGTGGGAATTTCGAAGCATCCCCTCATACCACTCCAATTCGAAAAGACTCCAGCACGCGCACATTTAATGCCGAAATATCTGGGGGCGGCAGTGCGCAGGATTCGAAGGGACGGCTTCGACTGTGCCCATCTCTCTCTCTGTACTTCCTTCGTTTGAAATTCAAACTCGGAAGTAGGGGGACTGGTGTTGGGTATAAAATATCGACAGCCGAAGTCCTCAGTGGAATCGACTACATGACAACTCCGTCCGGACTCCTACGGGAGCCGGACTCCGCCAACAACTACAACCGTGAGCAGACTTCGTCCGGACTCCTACGGGAGCCGGACTCCGCCAACCACTACAACCGCAAGCGACCTCTGCCCGGACTCCTACGGGAGCCGGGCTCCGTCCTCAACTCCAACCACTGGTAAGCCCCTGTCCGGACTCCTACGGGAGCCGGACCTCTCCTTTGACTTTAATTACAGGGAGACTCCGCCCGGACTCCTACAGGAGCCGGGCTTCATCCTCGACTCCAACGGCTGCAAGATAGACTGCGTCCGGACTCCTACGGGAGCCGGACTCCACCGACGACTTCAACAGCAAGAAGACTCCGCCCGGACTCCTACGGGAGCTGGGCTCCGCCCGGACTCCTACGGGAGCCGGGCTCCGTCCTCAACGTCAACTGCTGGTAAGCTGTTCGGACTCCTACGGGAGCCGACCTTCGCCTTTAACTTTGATTGCAGGAAGACTCCGCTCAGACTCCTACGGGAGCCGGGCTTCATCCTCGACTCCAACGGCTGCAAGACAAACTGCGTCCGGACTCCTACGGGAACCGGACTCCGCCAACGACTTCAACAGCAAGAAGACTCCGCCCGGACTCCTACGGGAGCCGGGCTCCGCTCGGACTCCTACGAGAGCCGGGCTCCGTCCTCAACGTCAACTGCTGGTAAGCTGTCCGGACTCCTACGGGAGCCGACCTTCGCCTTTAACTTTGATTGCAGGAAGACTCCGTCCGGACTCCCATGGGAGCCGGGCTCCACCCACTACTCCAACCGCAAGGAGGACTCCGCCCGGACCCCTACGTGGGGTCTGACTCCGACCACGACCGAACTTCAACCGGCAGATCTGCACTCCCAGGCCGCAATCACGGCCACGATTCTGCTACACTTCCTGCGGTGGATTTCGTGCAGCTCCACCACTCCCTGACAGGCCGCAGTAACGATCGCAGCACTGCTCCACTCCCTACGACGGATCCCACACAGCTCCATTACTACCTGACAGGCCACGATAAACGACCGCGATCCTGCTCCACCTCCTGCAATGGATACCGCATGATTCTCCCATCCGCTGGCAAATCACGACAACAAATGCCGCCCCACTTCACGCGGCAGACTCCACGTGGCACGCCCCAGTGATAGCCACGGGTCCATTCCACTACTCTTCGCAGCAAACTCCGCCTGACCCTGGGCAGCCCACTGCCAGACGGTTACAGATACCGCCATCAATCCGTTATCTTCTCCGCCTATAAAAAGGGGAAACCCAGATACGTTATTCTATAAGCTCATTTCTTATCTCAAAACTCTGCTAAATTCTCCGTTCGAGTGCTCCATTCTTGTTGAGACAGAGAACTGACTTGAGCGTCAGAGGGTCTTGCCGGAGCAACCCCACCTCCGGTTTAGACTTCCCTTGCAGGTCCCGGCGGCGACCGCGACTTCCCCGACTCCAGCTTCTCCAGCGCAAGCGGATTTTTGCACCAACAATTATTATTTTTATGAAGTGGGATTTATTTTAAATCTAAATTAAATCTATTTTGATGGATATTTAGATTTGAATCCTATCGAAATTCAGTACTGTATGAAAATAGATTTTATTAAAAATTTATTTCTTATGCTTTCATATTTACATCTAATTAATTTTTTATATGATATCAAATCTAAAATTAATATTTTATAATCAGTATAAGATATATTTCAAATCTGATATAATATATATGATACATTAAATCTAATTAGATTTGATGAAGAACATAATTGATAAGATCAAGGATATGTTCATGACATAAAAATAGTTTTGTCAATAAGTGTATATTGATGTAATTATATATGAAATTAGATTTCAGATCTTAATAGCCTAGTACTCAGATTGAAGAGATCATCAGACCATCTGGTCATAGGAGATTGAAGAGATTAATCTCTCTCTTGCCTATTCGATGGATTTTCTTTTGACGTATAAGGGTGTCCTTGTGATCCGAATTTATGAAGAAGAAAAGTGAATAGATTTTTATATATTATTTTGATCATAAATATGTTGAGATTAGATCTAAAGTGATTTATGATTTATTATAATAGGATAAAATTAACATATAAAATTATTTTACATCTGAATTGCATGTTATATATGATGTAATCGATATTAATCTAAAGATTATCATGATACATGAGATGTATGTATGAAGTTTAGATCATACCTATGTATGTTTAATTATTAAATATATTATAAAAATTTATTTTCATATATTGAAAACATATGGTATGCTTCACCTGAAATTCTTGTAGAATAATTCTACAGACTGAAACACATATTTCACATACTTAATTATGAATTAAATTTTGAATGATCTAGATTTGAGAATTGAAGATCATTAAGACACCACATAAAATGATGAGCAAAGGGTTAGCATGAATCAGGTCCTTCTAATGGATTAGACCTAGGGTTAGAAATACATATGAATCATATCGAGAATTGATTAAATCTAATCAAGTGTTAAATTAGATCAGGTCAGTATTTCTCTAAATCAATCTCAATAGTTGTAGTTTGATCAAGTCCATGTGTTTGACCCTAATAAATAGACCATGATCATGGCTCCGTGGTTGAGCTCGAATCTTCTGGTGAACCAAATCAAAAATAATTAACCAGTTAGTGTCTAAGGTTAGTTTGACAGATTCGATCAAGTGGTTTTTAATTGGGAGCTATTCACCTAGATCATCTATGGTGAGTTAAGGGCATATGTCTCTCACTAATCTCACTTACCTGGCCAATATGATCGATTATATTTTGATTAAGTCACTAGTCAATTTGTGCAGACTCATGCCATTAAGGTGAATTAGTGTGACTGATTTAGGTATCTTTAGACCAGCTTGTGTCTAATCTTTTACATAACTTGGTGAAGTCAGTGGGAGGATTTGCAGCTTGTAGATCAATTTTTTCTCTTATTCTCATATCAATAAAATCAAATCTTCTAAATTATTAGGTCCATAAAGTGATAAAATTATGAGATAACTTGGTCATTGCCTCCTATTAAGGTGCATGATGAGTCCAATATTCCAAATAGGCATTGAAGGCACCACATGTCTGGTGTCTATTACATATTGAACTTGTCATTCATCATATGACCATCATGATGTACTTTCAGATCAATGCTCAGGTTGGTCGAGCCACACTCGGACCTAGACATCCGTTTGTTGGATGCACTTGGTGTGTCATGTTAATGGTTGGACCTAATCGAGATTTTCAGTGGAGGCACCACACGCTTGCTGAAGAAAAGTCTGGGAAAAAACTTATTGCTAGAAGTTATTTGAACAATTGGTTATGAACCTACCTATGGATGCACTAGGGTTGGCCGAGCCATACTCGGGCCCGAATGCAATCCGTGTGGATTCTAGTATCCACTAAGAAATTAGTGTAATTCCTTGAGTTGGAGGTAGAGGCTAGCAATTCATAAAAATAGTGGGAGGACCTTTAGACTAAAGTTCATATCTTCAGAATCAAAAATAATTCATATACTAATAGGTTAATATTTTTTTCTTTCAGTTATGGCCAACACATTATCCCTCTGTATGCTGTTGGACAGCGACAGGCTCACCAAACCTAACTTCGATAGCTAGTATCGAAAGTTGAAGATCGTCTTGAAGTATGAGAGGATTTTGTATGTCCTTACGGATCAGACACCTGAAGAACCTGCAGTCAATGCTCCTCATACTGTGAGAGACACTTACATGAAGTGGCTCAATGATCGCACAACTATACGTTGCATGATGATGAGGGTAGCCATGAACGACGAACTTAATTGTAAGTTCGAGGATGCACAGTCAGAAGAGATCATTCAAATATTGAAAGAGTCCTTCGATACCCCTGAAGATGCGGAGAGACACAAAACCTCCTGCATAGTGTTCAATACCCGTATGCGAGAGGGAGCTTCAGTCACCAATCATGTATTGTACATGATTGAGCAGATTCTTAGCAAATTTGACTTTCTGTTGCATGAATAGTTAGGCAAGGATGCTATCTTCAATTCGCTACCGAAATCCTACCTATCCTTTCTCAGTCATTATAGAATGACGAAGCCTGCGGTAAACTACTATGGTTTGTTAGGGTTACTACAAATTTTTGAGAAGGATCACCAGCTCCAAAAGGAGCTAGTAAATTTAGTGGAAGGTTCATCTATAAAGTGTCAATCATCTAGAAGAGGAAAGAAGAAAAGGTGTAGAAATCTCGTGCAACCGATATTAAGCAGAGCAAATCATTAAAAGTTGACAAAAGCCAGGTAGAGTGCTTCTTCTGTTCTTCTGTAAGAAGCTGGATCATTGGAAAAAGAATTATCCTGCTTACATAGCCACCTTTGATCCAAACAGGCTTAAAAATAAGAGAAAGAAGCAAGCGGTTGCTTCACAAGGTACTTATATGATAACACCTTATAATTTTTTAGTTTGTGATACTACTATCTGGATATTAGATATCGAAAGTCTTATTAATATATACAATTCATTGCAGGGACTGTAGGTAAGTAGGAAGTTTCGAGAGGATAAGCGGTTCCTTAATATTGGAGATGGAAGTTTAGTTCCAGTTCTGGCCTTGAAAACTTTGCAGCTTGTCTTCGAGTCCAGTAGTGTCATGTTAAATGATTGTCATTATTGCCCTCCTTTTTGATGAATATCATCTCGTAGGCTTTTTAGCCAAATTTGGTTATAAGTTTATAATAAAAGATAATTTTTGTGATATCATTATGAATGATACTACAATTATGCGTGGATAATTAAAATATGACATATACATAATATCATGATTTGTTAGTGTAATATACACACCCAGTAAATATCCTAAATTAGATAATGTCAGTGAATCTTACCTTTGGCATTGTAGGCTTGATCATGTGAATAAGAATAGGATTGACAGGTTGATCAAGAAATGTATCTTTGAGATAGATGATTGTGAATCATTGTCTACCTGTGAGTCCTATCTACTTGGTAAGGTGACTAAGTCACCTTTTAAAAAAAAGTGAAAGAGCCAGCGATGTCTTAGGTCTAATACATACTGATATATATGGGCCTATGAACATAAATGCCAGAGGAGGATACTACTACTTCATTACATTTACAGACAATCTATCGAGATATGGGTATGTCTATCTTATGAAGCATAAGTCAGAATTATTTAAAATATTTAAATAATTTTATACTGAAGTACAAAAACAAACTAGAAAGAGTATTAAGACCCTTCGATCAGATCGAGGAGGTGAATACCTCACCAGTGAGTTTCTGACATATCTGGAAGAGAATGAAATTCTCTCACAGTGGACCCCTCCTAGAACACCACAACATAATGGGATGTCGGAGAGGAGAAATTAAATCTTATTAGAAATAGTCTGATCCATGATGGACTTTTCGAGTCTGTCAATCTTCTGGAGATATGCTCTAGAAACTGCCTGCTATATTCTAAATAAGGTGCCCGACAAGTCTGTCGATAAAACTCCATATGAGATATGGATTGGGTGTAAGTCGGTGCTTTCACACTTTAGGGTCTGGGGGTGTCTAGCTTATGTCAAGCATTTAAAGATAGATAAGCTTAGACCAAAGTCTGACAGATGCTTGTTCATAGGGTACCCAAAGGAAAGTAAAGGATATAACTTCTACCTCACTGCAAAATAAAAAGTGTTTGTCAGCAGTTGGGCAGTCTTTTTGAAAAAAAAAATTTGATGAAGGAGCTAATGCCTGTAAAATTGAATTTGATGAAGTTCATGAGGTGGAAGGACTGACACACATAAAATTAGATTTGATTGGTAAATCGAATCTGGAGTCAGTAGAGGTACCATTAAGGAGATCCGATAGAGTACCGTATCAGTCGGACAGATACTATAATTTTTTGATCCGAGATGGTGATCCCATCGAACTTGATGAGAATGATGAGGATCGGATCACCTATATGGAGGCCATGCAAAGATCCGACTCTCAGAAATGGCTTGAAGCCATGAAATCCAAGATAGAGTTCATGGAGATCAATGGTGTATGGACACTAATTGATCCGTTCGAAGGGATAAAACCCATAGGGTGTAAATAAATTTTCAAGAGAAAAAAAGAGTAGATAGGAAGGTAGAGACCTATAAAGTCCATCTAGTTGCCAAGAGTTACCGTCAGCATTATGGTATTGACTATGACAAGACGTTCTCTCCTGTGGCAAAGCTCAAGTCCATCTAGATTATGCTTGCTATCACCGTACACTTAGATTATGAGATCTGACAGATGAATGTAAAAACTACTTTTCTTAACAGGGAGTTGGAAGAAGAGGTGTATATGATACAACCTGAAGGGTTCACTCCATAGATGAGTTGAAAGTGTGCAAGCTGAAAAGGTATATTTATGGACTTAAGCAGGCATCTAGGAGTTGGAACATATATTTTGATAAGGTAATCAAAACATATGGCTTTGTTAGGAAAGGAAAAGAGCCTTGCATTTACAAGTGGGCTTTCGATTCTATAGTCATCTTCCTAGTACTGTATGTGGATGACATACTGTTACTAAGAAATGACATTTCAATTTTGCAGAGTGTGAAGCTATGGTTATCATCATAGTTCTCCATGAAGGACTTGGGAGAAGTATCCTACATCCTTGGGATAAAGATCTATAGGGATATATCTAGAAGGTTACTTGGATTATCCCAAACCACGTACATCGACATCCTATTGAAGTGGTTCAACATGGATAATTTTAAGAAAGGCTATCTTTCGATAGATCATGAAATTACTCTTTTCAAGAAGGTTTGTCCAATAACTCCTGAGGAGAGAGAGTACATGAGTAGAATACCATATGCTTTGACAGTGGGATCTATCATGTACGCTATGATATGTACGAGATCGGATGTAGCCTATTCACTAGGAGTAGTGAGTAGATACCAGTCTGATCCAGATGAGAGCATTGAAAGATTGCAAAAGTAATTCTTAAGTATTTGAGAAATACTAAAGACTAATGGCTTATCTATGGAGACACTAATCTGAAACTTGTGAGATATACTGATTTCAGTTTTCAGTTAGATTGTGATGATAGCAGAAGCGTGTTGGGCTACGTATTTACTCTGAATGGAGAAGCTGTTTGCTAGAAGAGTTTCAAGCAACATACTGTGGTTGATTTTGTATGCGAAGTAGAATATATTGCTGCATCGGATGCTGCAAGAGAGGCGGTGTGGTTGCAGAAGTTCATCAGCAAGTGAAAGTTACACCTTCTATTGATGGCCCTGTATTGCTGTACTGTGACAGCACCAGTGCCATAGCTCAGGTGAAAGAACCCAAGTTGCACCATCGTAATAAGCATGTTCTGTGCCGCTATCACCTGGTGTAAGAGATCATGAACCGTGGTGACGTCGAACTTTCGAAGATCAATGAAAAGGAGAACCTAGCCGACCCCTTTAGTAAAGCTCTTAGGATCAAAGAGTTCGATGCTTTCGAATGAAAGATGGGTATAAGATACTTCTTCGATTGGCTTTAGTCCAAATGGGAGTTGTTGGAAATTATGCCTTATAGCCAATCATATGATGATTGAGTTCATCCTTGTATATAATTATTGATTATTGAATAAAAATTATTCTAATATTTTTCATCATAAAGTAACATCTTCCTTGAACTCTTGTGTTGTGATGAAGTCCTTAAAACTATGCTAATGTGCGATAAAAAGAGGATGTATCGTATAGTTCTTAAATATGTTCGTGACCAAATGATACATTATTATAGAATGATAATGTTTATTGAGTGGAGGTCGTTGTGTGTCGTATGGGTTGGTTGTCCTCTTAACCAAGGAGTGTGGTGATACTGGTACAGCATACATGTGAGATGTAGGAGTATATCATTACTGAACAAGTGACTCACCTACTGAGCATTCTGCTGTCAAGAACTGCTCGTGAAACATATGGGTATAAGTATCCTTCAGATTAGAGATCACCATAGTGATTTGCAAGCAACTCACTGTGCTTTGGTGCCGGACTATCTGAATTTCTAATGTAGTGACGGAAGGCTATTGGGTACAGTCAAGTATTTGTGAAGTTTGTGTGTGGATCAAGATGGGATTGATCCCTCCAGATTATTGAAGATGATGTATCACCGTATTTTAATTTAGCAAAGCTTTGGTCAGGGTAATCCATGAGATGGATTTAAAAGGTTGAAATACAATGCGAATGAAGCAATCTCAGTTGACAGTTAACCTAAGACCATCTTAGAGCATTCAGAGTCAAAAGGATTAATTATGTGATAACCATGTGTATGAGTTCTAAAATATTCTTTTGCAATAATTTGATCTATCTAGATGTTGAGAACTATTGCTAGATGGTATCTCGATTAGTGCAGAAATTGGTTCCTGTGCTATCGACTTAGTATTTGAACCTATAGAGTCACGCACACAAGTCAGACAAAGTAGGAAGAAATTGATCTATGTTTATATGTCTAATTTAGAAGTACTTGACTTGATTGAACATATAAGCTAACTTGATTAAGAATTAAGTTATGGATCAAATGGGATTAAAGAATTGACTGTCTAGCTAGTGCTATACATGAGGTTCAGATTTGATCTCGGGGATGAACAATTTCTGATGTATGATCCATGGAGCATATGAAAGATGGATTTAAGTGCTGATTAATTTCAGATTAGATCTAAATTAATTAGTCTTAATTAGATCTAAAATTCAAGTTAGACTAGGTATAAAAGTCCTAAAGAGTTTGGGATTGACAGTCTTTCAAAATTATTTCGAACCAGCTTCAAATTGGATTTGAATCGGATCCATTTTTGATGAGATATGAGTATTCTCATTTGCACTAAGATTTTTCTCTATTATGGGCCGACCAACACCTAGAGCTTTGCTCATTTGGGGCATCTCATGTGGGTGAGGGAGTGGGTGCAAATTGGTTGTCATATGTGATGGCAATTGTATCTCATATAGGAATCCTTCTTTCATAAGTATTGGATTGATTCAAATCAGATTTGAGTTAGGATTGCTATACTTATTGGGTCATAGAAATTATCTATAAATAGAGAATGTCTCTACCTATAGATGCATAGCAAATAAATCAAATCGAGAGAAGAGAGAAAAAGAGAGAGAGGTGTGACAAGATAGAGAGGTCCCTTCTTCCCTTTGCCCTCTCCTTTTGTTGCCCCTCTTCCCTTGGGCATGGATCCATCTTGGGCATCCTACTTGCTAGTGTGAGGTGTCACACCAGCACATCTCATCTCTTGATTGATTGAGTTACGAAGGTAATTGGATTGGAGTTTATCCTGCTTTCTTGCGATGCTTGATGTGCGTGCGAAGTAGAGCGTCTGCACATCCAGGCCTTTGCGAAGGTTTATATCAGATAATTTGAGATTTGATTTCTAGTTCTGTTGCTAATCAGGTAAGGATTTGATTCTTAATCATGTAAATGAATAAAAAAATTTTTAGATGCAATCTGGACTTTTCAAAGAGAAACAGTTTCTTTCCCTACATCTGACTGATCATGTGGCTGATCAACGATTGAGAATCGTTCAAGGGCTTAATCATCAATTCGATTGATGGTTAACCTTATGAAAAAATTACAATAAATTAATTCATAAAGTGTTAGTGAATTAATGAAAGATTAATTAGCAATTAGATTGCTAATTAGCTCAATTTGATTGAGCAAACAAGATTAAATAAAATCTAATTGAATTAGATTCAATTAGGTTTGATCCGATTAGGTTATGAGATGACCTAATCGCTAAGGAAGAATTATCCCTGATTTGATCAAGATTTTAGTTTAATCAATTTCTAATTGATTAAAATTAGATTAATAATTTATAAATCTAATTAGATTGGATTTCATATATTTTATTTGGACTAAATCAGTTGTGATTTGGTTTGGATTCAAATAAGGAAATTAAGAGTCCTTATTGGAATAGGACTCTTCTCCCTTGCACCACCAAGTTTAAGATGCCATATCTTCTCATGCCAAAAGTTTTTTGGTCTAAGATTTCTTCACACAAAAGGCCTTTCCCCTCTCTTTCTCATGTCCAAATTGGATGAGATCTGATTTTAAAAGGTATGTTCAAATCAGATTTGAAATAAGATACCTTTTAGATAATATTTGACATTATCTACAAACTCTCCACTCACTTATTTTATTCCTATGTTTTGTGCAACCAAAAAGGGGAGTTTCTTACCATGGGAAATTAGATAAGGATCTAATTTAACATGAAAATTTTTTTGTTGGGGCATCTCATGTTTCTTTTGGGTGTGGAATCATGAGAGGAGGCGATAATCTATGGAAGAGTCCAAACATTGTTGGACTCTTCACTCCACTTTCTTACACACCTATAAAAGGGATTTTGTGGTTTCTTTTGTGCATGTAAGATACCAGAAGAAGAGTTATTCATGTGAAGAGGCTTGGGACATTGGTTCATGGTGTAAAAAAGAGGAGGAGAGTCCTCTCTCTTTGGGTTAGTGCAAAAGCTGAATTCTAGGTTTTGATCCTCAGGATTTGGGAAGAGAGAAAAATATGAGAGAAAATTATTTCTTCTCCTTTCTTCTTCCACATCCTCATATCCTCTAGAAGTTCATCTTTAATCTCTGAAAAGATTTTAAAAATTTAAAGAAAGGATCCAGATCAGCCAAAAAGAAAGTCTTCACACGAGCTAGCATTCTCGAGAAGACCGATCAGATCGGGGCTTCGAGTGGACTTCCCATAAAGGTCAGACACGTATGTGGCTGTGAGCAACCAAAGAGGACCCTCTTTACTATATCTCTTAATAGTGGTGATCATCGATCTGTTCTCAGGTATCAAGTTCTGAACTTAGATTAGAAGTAGATGTGATCTACTGCTTACATGCATGTATGCTGATTTTATCTTCAATATTTTTCAGATTTTATATGTAACATATCATATCATAGATTCTAGAGTAGGTTGATTTGGTGATTAGATCAATGCATATTAGATTAATTTGATTAATCTAATTATCTTTTACTATAATTTATTCAAAAAATTTTCGAAATACATGTATGAAATCACCTCCATTCACCAATAGTGGTAACACAACAAGCTATAATATTTTAGTTAAGGCCCTTCATTTCAATACAGTCAAATTCAAATATAACTGTCCTTGTGGTAACACAATAAAGTAGTACATCCAAAATTATCGTAAACATCTTTTATGCACTAAGATTATATTATATCAATCTTTATGACAAGCCTTGTGGTAACACAATAAGCTTGCCATAGTTCATGATGTAACATTAACCTAGCATGAAGGAAGGCCTCTAGTAGTATTTTCAACATTAAAATTTTTTAATATCAAGATCGCTTAATCAAATTGGCCAGATAAGTAGGTGGAGGTCCTCCCATTGCTTTCTTTAGATACTAATAAATTGGCCAGGTCAGTCAACGAAACCAATTAAAGAACCACCTGTATTACTTTTCTAGATACCAATTGATTAAGCATTGGTTAACCCATTGTTGCATATCACTACCACTTAATATAATTTTTTTTTAATGAGGGCTTCTTTGGTCTCATACACATTCTAACTATATAATGCTAATTTATACTAATATATATCAGTATTTAAATATTTTATATGTGTCAATATAATATATGGACATTTATCATCCTAGGACAACCTTGTAGCATAACCCCGTTATGCTAGGACAACTTTATGTCAGGATGATGAAGTGGTGGATCATATATGCATCAATTCATATCATCATATGAAAGTATAATTTATAGCATAATTAATTTCATAGCATGAATCATAATATGCATCACATAAACATTGTGTATATATGATTGAAATAAACAAGACCGGCTCTGATACCATGTAGGATTTCAGGGTGGATATGCACGGTGGAAGCATAATGGATTTTAAAAATTTTAAATTAAAAAATTAAAATATTAAATTCTTAAACCAGTACCTTCTTGATATTTAACAATCATATAATATATATTCATAGTAAAATTCAAGCTATAGAAGAATACCTGCAGCACTTATTTCAAAATCCAGTGGAACCTTCACCATACGCCCAAGTGTTCATCCTCCAACGGTGATCCACATAGGGCTATGATCAGGATACCAATCCTTTAGGATGATTTCTCCTCTAAAATTCTCACTCTGAGAATTTTCTTGGGCAGTAGGATCTTAAGACTTTCTTCCTCTCCTCCTAGCCTTCCTATCCCTACTTTTCTTCTCTCCTTGTCTTCCTTAAATCTCTTCCTAGGCTCTTATCCTAAAATCAGACTTGTCTTTACTATTTTTGGACTTATCATAATAAGAGAAGGAAGAGACTAATTAGACAATAGGAAGAGTGTGTAAGAAAAAAGAGAAGAAATTAGAAATCTGAATGAATTGAATCCCCGACGCAGCCCCTTTTAAATAGTTAGCAATAGGTTGCCTTCGGGAATGACTCACACCCTCTCCATGTGCCATTTCGTGCCTATCCAAAAATTCTCATACCACAAGATAAAATTCCATACCCATCAGAAAGCTTCTGATACATGGCAAGCATCGAGAAAAAATTTGAGTGATGCTTCGCACAGAAAGACTCTTTGAAATATTTTTCTTGATATTTCTCTGATGCATCGTGAAGCTTTCTTCGGCATATTTTTTCTCCACCACACATCAGCACACTTTGGCCATCCAATGGACCAAAATTGAGGTGCTAACCTGGAGATGGCATGGGAAAAAATCAGAGGTAAGATGTGGTGTGACATTTAGATTAGAGTCCTTAATAGATTGGACTCTATATTAGGCGCATGGATTGATTTGGCAAGGTTAAATTAGAAGGTGATTTAGCCATAGAAAGACTCTTCTACACTCAAAAGTAAATCATGATTCTCAAAAAAATTATTTCACCATGGAAACATTGGATAAGGATGAGGAAAGGGCATCCCATCTCATAGGATGCCAACTCATGTCCTGTGCACAAAAATGCATCCCACACGCAAGAAAAATTTTTGATGCATGGAGACCTAGTTATATGGTGCTGAATTTCTCATAAATGTAGCCAAGGGTTAACCCAACTCAAACCCAAATTGGATTGAATTAATTTGGATTTAATTAGCCCAATCTAGAATCAATTTTGAACCTGATTTGAAATAAAGAACTAGGATTTGCAACATGTGCTAACATGTCTATTTTGCAAACATGATCTAATCCAATTAGACCCCTGATCAATTTTTTGTGTGTGTGACCCATTGATTTCCACATCTAGCTAGAAGTGGGTGTGAGTGCAACTCGATCTGATTTGATTAAAATTTAATCTAACCAATTTAGATCCAATCGAGCTAACCTGATTTCAGCAATTAGAATCCTTTCTAATTGGTGATTGAATTAAACTCTTTAATTTGATCAAACTTACAAGACAAGATTGATGTCTAACAATGTATCATGTCTATCTAAAAGATATAAAATTTTGATAGAAATATCAAAAATACCCTTCAGTAGAAAGCTACCATGCAATTCAATCCTACGATCTCCCTACATCCCGAATATGACTCTGGATATGGAATGATGTCAAATCTAATATCATATTCATATTTCTCTTAATCTTTAATGATAATTTGATTAATAAAATATTAGAAACTCTTTCTAGTGTTCATCCTACTTTGATCTAAGGCTTCCTGAATCATCAATCGATTAGAAGAAGTAGGATGCGATCTTTTCTTATCAGGAGTGATCGATTCCATGTTGATCTACTTACAACCTCCATATACATTCTATCATATCTAGATCATCCGTATATGACTAAATTATGAATGAGTATGAACCAAAATATGGATTCATGTATACAAAGTTCTATGGTAGTCTCAGGTCAAAGGATTACATGCACAACTCCCACTATAAGAAAATATCTTTTGACGGATAAGTAGATTCTATAAAATATTTCTTAAATTAGATCAATTCAGTGAACTCATTCTCTAATGAGCACCCATATCCTTGTATTAATGTCTCACACAAGTAGCTTATGAGATTCACCATCCTCTCTATCGAGCATACATAAGAAGTGCTAGTCTATTCGGAACATTGATCCCCTACTCAATGCTCTTATGACTAAGAATATTTTAAATCAAGATTTTTAAGATTTTAGGTCTCATAGGTATGATCTCATCATAACTCTAAAATCATTGTCTCGATTTATGGAGTTCATCATAATCATTACAAAAGTAAGATATAGCATATGATAAAAAATACCTTTTATTTATAAAGTGTCAATTATATGAGTCTGAAAAATTATAAGAAAAACCCAACAAAATATAAATTTTGATTGGCTTGTAGGGCATATTTCTTTCACTAGTATATCTATCCCCCAACTGGCAAAGGGCTAAGGGGCAGTAATAGAAATAAGCTCAGCAGCAGATTGATGTTGGATATTAGCGTACCTCTGGTATTGGTCGCACATTTTGATGAGATTAGTTATATTTTTTTAGATAGTTGGCTAGTAGTAACCTTATCAGATTACTTTATAAGCAAGTGACCTATCCCTAGATGGTTTCCACATATCCTCTCATGTACTTCTTGAAGTGTGTAGTCAACTTCATATGGTGTCAAGCATCGAAGTAGAGAAAGAGAATAAGACTTTTTATATAAGTGGCCTTCTTTAAGAACATACCATGGAGCTTGTCTTCTAATGCTTCTAGCCTTGATTGGATCATTGGGCAGAACTCCTTTAGATATGTAGTCCATGAGGGGATCAATCAAACTCTGCTCATGACCGACCTGAAATATAGAGAGCATCTCAATACTAGGTCTATCAAACTGTTCAATTAATACCTTCTGATTCAATTTGAAAAAATTTGAAGTGGCGAGGTGTGATGGAGAGTCAATTCAGGTATTTTTTGATCTAAGAATTTGGAGCATTTCAAGCTCTTCAAAATTTTTGGATAGCTTTTTGACATTTTACAAGTAACAGGCCATCATGGAATCTTTGGCTTCAAATTGACCTCAAACTTGACTGACAACAAATTTTGAATCTGTAAAAATCTTTAATTTTCTGACTCCAAGCTCTTTTGCTATTCTGAGATCCACTGTTAAGGCTTCATATTTAGCACTATTACTGAAAGTGTTAAAATTAAACCTTAGGGCCTGCTCAGTCATGAACCCTTCAGAACTAACCAAAATCAGACCAGTGCCACTTTCTTGAGAATTTGAGGCTCCATCCATATGTAGAATCTAGAATGAATCATCACTTTTAGGACTTGTCAGGATTGACCCATCATTTGGGATAATGAATTCCACAACAAAATCAACTAGTATCTAGCCTTTAACTACAGTTTGAGATTGCTAGTGGATATCAAATTCACTGAGTTTAATAGCTCATTTGACAATCCGATCTGATGTATCAACTCTTTGTAATATCGATCTGAATAGCTGGTCCATCAATACTGTAATAGTATGAGCTTGGAAGTAGTGCCTGAGTCTCCAAACTGCCATGATCAAAGTATATATCATCTTTTTAGTCTTTTTATACCAGATCTTTGTATCTCGCAGTAATTTGCTAGTGTAGTAGATAGGTCTTTGAATACCCATTTCTTCTTAGATAAAAATTGAGCTGACTGCATAAGGTGAAATGGAGATATAGATGTATAGTTCTTTACCTTCGATTGACTTAGAAAGAAGAGGCAGAGGACCAAGATACTTCTTAAGATCCTCAAAAGCTGTCTGACATTCTTCTGTCCAGCTAAAATTTTTGATATTTCTTAATATTTTGAAGAAAAAAAGGTAACTTTCATCTGATCTGAAAATAAATCAATTGAGGGCTACCACTCATCCGATGAGCTGTTGGATTTCTTTGATAGTGGTCGGGCACATTATTTTCAATAATAGTCTAATCTTTTTAGGATTAGCTTCTATTCCTCTTTGATTAATGAAAAAGCAAAGAAACTTATCTGAGCTAACTCTGAAGGCATATTTGTTAGGATTGAGCTTCATCTGATGCCTTCTAAGTTCTCCAAATGCTTCTTTCAGGTCGGTAATATGCCAATCTTCTTTGGTGCTCTTTACTAATCATGTCATCAATATAGACCTCCATATTTTGATTAATTTATTATTTAAAAATTTTATTGACGAGGCATTAGAATGTAGCACCTATATTTTTAAGACCAAAAGACATCATGTTGTAACAATATAAACCTCTTTCAGTGACAAAGGTAGTATTTTCTTCATCTTCTGAAGCCATTTGGATTTGATTATAGCCTAAGAAAGTATCCATAAAGCTGAGGAGCTTGTGATTGAAGGTAGCATCTATGAGCTGATCAATTTTTAATAGAAAAAATTATCCTTCAGGTAAGCTTTATTGAGATCTTTATAGTCGATACATATCGTATTAGACATATGTCTTAAAAGCCAATTATTGACTGATACATTTTTATTCTATGATACAAATTTGTATTTAAACTATTGATTTAATCAATAAAAAATATTTTTTTTCATTCAAGTATTATGTGCTCTTGAATCATCTTTGAAATTGATGTTATGATATATATTTTTAAGTATTGAGAATTAAAGCCATGTATGATCAATTTCTAAATTACTTTCAGTTATAGAATAGTCATGGGGATGGTGATAGATCCAGATAGATCGACGCATAGTTCGCTTCTTTTAGGATAGATAAGTCTCTAATCTACGATGTAGAGATACTGAGTGGCAAGTGTGGATAGTTGTTAGAGAATAACTAGTATTGAGCGTGAACATATGAGAGATCATATAGATTTCTATCCAATCATCAGTGATCATCTCGATGCTGTAGTTATGTGACTGATTTTTTGACCTGCAGTATCATAGTTACTCATAGTAAGACTGTTGTAGTTTGACTATACATAAATATTGACTCAATTATGAATTTTTCTAGTGGATGTTGGTTTTAGTTGGTTGAGCTGTAGGAGTAACATGTGTATCTAGATGGGATCTATTGATCTTGATAGAGAAGACTAGTCTTATGAGATTTGAGAAGCTGAGTCCATAAATTTATGAGCATAACAGTGTGATTAATGAAAAAAAGTTTTCATTTAGAATCACTATTAGACTTGAGCTAATCAGATCTATCATATAACTGATGATGAGGTTTGACGATTTATCTATGACCTATCATCTAGTCGGAACTCACGATAGAGAGATTGTATCACATATTAACTATACCTAAAGGTTCTATTTTAGTTCTACTAGATTGCTACTACATATTGCTAGATGTCACTGATGGATTGTGAGAGCTCAATAGGATCATTTTGGATCAATAATCCTTATCGAGTTAAAGTGAAACTACTTCGACCTACTGAAAGAAATTTCAGTGATACCTATGATAGAGATCATGGTATGTCTCACTACTAGACAGAATTGAACCTATAGGATCACACATAAAAGGAGAAGATCTAGATTAGTTATTATTAGGCTTATGTAGCATCAATTAATATGGATTTAGAGAAATCCTATTGGGTTCATGTTAATCTTGCTAGCACCTGGGTGAACCCAATTCCTTTTGTAGTTGGTTTGCTTATATGATTAGCATTAGCCAATTCCTACACTTGATTTATACTTGATTTAATTTGATTCAATGGCCTCTAATAGTTGGATGCTTAATTTATAGCTTAAATTAACTCAAGAAAGAATTTTTTGATTTTATTTATCTTGATTTGATCAAGAACACTTGAAGTGAATTTATGGAACCATATGGGCTGATTTGAAAGTTTTTAATTGAGTCTCATATGATGGGATGCCTAGCACTAGGTGTGGGCATAGATGAATTATGGGTGGCACCCCATTTAATTGATCCAAGTATATTATAGCTAAGACTTCTAATATGATTAGGAGGAGAGATCTTAATTTGATTAGGACACCCTTATGTTGTCTATTTAAAGGATCCTAGCTTTACTTGTCTCATTATCTCATGATCTCCCATCCTTGCCGCCACCCTTACTATGCCCAACACCTCCCCTCCTCTTCCTCTCACTAGCCCATGCCCTCTCCCTCTCTAGGCATCCTCCCCTTGGATCTTAGAGAGCAGTAGGTGGCATCCCTTCTTTCGATGTCAAAGGGTTGGCGCCAAGTTGTAGGTGGTTTCATCTCCTTCCTCTTAAGTTTGTTGAGAGTTTGTTACAACCACTTCTTAATTATCATTCTTCTTGATTAGCTGAGAGATCAAAAAAAGTTTTTGGCTTCTTCAAGAATCAAGAAAGAAAGATCAAAGAGGGTTCAAGAGTTGATCCCTATCTAGGCTTGGTTCAAGCCTATTCAGGCCTTCCATTCAAGCAAGCAGGAGTCAAGAGGATCTATTTCAGATCGACCTGTGGATATCCATAGAGGCAGAATGCTTGTACTATTGATTCAAAATCTACTCAACCCCAGATCTAGAGATTGAATTGGATTCAACTCCAGTTACAGGTTTGAGGCAAAAGGAAAAGCGATTCAGGTATTTGAATTAATTACGTGCTTTTCTTTATTCATCCTAAAATTAGTTTATATTAATTTTAGTATATAAACTAGATTTATAGGTGCTTTCATATATGAATTAGATTAAAAATATTTTAATTTAATTTTTTTACTATATTTTAGATTTAGAAAAGTTTAAAATCCATATGCACTAGCACCTATAGAAAATTCAATATTGGTATCAAAGCCACATATTCATATGTACGAAAGTCGCATAAAAGCTTTGAAAATTATTTTTAAAATTTTAATTTTGATTCATACATGCAATGTATGTATTTATATTCAAATCTAAAAAGTATTTTAGTTCTGATTTTTATTCATATATGCGATATATGAAAGCATGTGTAGGCTAAAAATTAAATTTTTGTAATCTAAATTTTTCATATATATGATATATGATAATATGTTTAGATCTGAAATTGATTTCTAAAAAATTTAAAAATTTATATATATATGATATATAATTACGTATATGTTCTGAAAGTATTTCGAAAGTCAAAAACTTACATTTTATATGATGAATTTAGATCTGAAAATTATTTTTATGATCTAAAATTAGTGTATGCATAGATCATTGGGCATGGATAGTTTTGTATTAGGTCATGTAATTGGATTGCATCTTAGATTATGATTAAATCATATTGGATTGAAATAGATATAGCTATTGATTAAACCAAGTAAGTTTTAATTTGGATTAGATCAATTGAGCTAATGATTCTACAAGTGTTGTAGCTTAAGTCGATTAAACCCCATAAGTAGAATCGAGTTAACCTATGGACCTAATTCGGCTTTATGGCTTGAATTTGATTCACCTAAGTTGACTAATTGAAACCAATAAGCCATTCGATGTCTAAGGCAAGTCTCGATCAATGGTTTTTAATTGGAAGGCTACTCACCTAGATAATTTTATCTATGGCGAGTTAATATCATACCCTCCGATCTAGCTCACTTATCTGACCAATTGGATGATTGGGTTCATTAGTTGCTAAGGCATTTTTGGTTTAGCCCATGCCAGTTAGATCGATCATATAATGACTGATTAGATGAGATCTGACTTAAACCTCCTTAATCAATATTAAGCCTAAAAGTCTTCCACCATTGTAGAAGTGCGGGTGTGGTACTGACGTTGACTATTCTCGATTGGTTATAGTGGTTCAGTTGCATCAGAAACATGCAACCACTCTACTAGCAAAGAGTTGCTCCAAGGTGAAGATGGAGTTGGGCCCAATATGTATTATCTGAGGGTCTCAATGAATAATGTCGCCTCTAACCCACTAGTCTGCATCCTTAAAACCAACCATCTGAGTGGCATAAATTTTAAGGACTAACTTGAAAACCTCAGTATAGTCCTGACATCCGAGAAAATTGGGTATGTACTGAATCAGAATGCCCCAGCTTTACCAACCCATCCTACGATAAAGCAAAGACCTGCTCTGAACAAGTGGATGGATGATGACCTTAGGGTGAAGTGCTATGTGCTGACTTCTATATCAAATGAGTTGCAGGGCTAGTGTGAGCACATGCCCACTGTCTGTGTTATAATCACTTACCTGCAAGAGTTGTGCAGTGAATAGAGCCAAACTATGTGCTTTAAATTATCCAAGGTATTGTTCAATATGAAGATGCATGATGGACAGTCTGTCCATGATTATTATATGACAATGATCCAGGATCTTGAGGAGCTTGAGAAGCTCAAGCTTACTATGTAGAGGGAGTTAAAGATGGATTTGATCCTCCAATCTCTGACTAATTCATTTGGATAGTTTATCATAAACTATCATATGAATAAATTGAACTGCTACTTATCTGAATTGGTCAATATGCTGGTCACTACTGAGGGTTTCTTGAAAAGTTCAAAGAGCTCTGTCTTGCTGTTGAGCGGACACCTTCCAAAAAAAAGTCTCAAGGGAAGAGAAAGAATAAGCTTGCGAAGAAGCAGAAGAAGGAGAGCAAACTTAAGAAGGACACTCTGAAGAAAGCTATGGAGAGTAAAAATATTTTCACTATAACTCTGACGGCTATTAAAGAAGAGACTATCTGTCTTACCTAGAGAGCCTAAAGATGAAAAAGGATGAACAACCTTCTGAAGGTATGCTCATAACAGAATCTAACCTAATAACTTTTTCTACTTCTAGTTGGGTATTAGATTGGTTTTAGTACTCATATATGTACTTTAATGCAGGGTCTAATAGAGAGTAAGAGGTTGAGATAAGATGGCATGATCCTTCGGATTGACAATGGAGCAAATATTGCTGTAAAAGTCATTGAAACCTATCCTCTTCGATAACCATCAGGCTTTAGATTAGATCTAAAAGATTATTATTTTATTCTTGTAGCTAGTCAAAATTTGATTTTGATCTCTGTACTAGCATAAGATGGATTTGTTTTCAATTTAATAAAGATTTTTGTTCTATTTATTTATGAAATAAATTGGTTGCATCTGATCTTTTGATTTACAGTCTTTATCACTTGCGTGTTGATGCTAATGTGAACCTATATGAGCAAGTAGTGAGTGCCATAGGCCAAAAGAGATCCCAAGATAAATTTAACCATAACTACTTGTGGCACCATAGGCTTTGCCATATTGAAGATGACAGGATAAACAGACTGAAAAAGGATGGGATCCTAGACTTAGTTAAATCTGAGTCAATTCTAATCTGTGAAATATATTTTTGAGAAAAAATGACTAGATTATCCTTTATGGGATAAGGAGAAAGGATCACTGAGTTACTAGCCCTGGTACACACCAACATATGCGGCCTATTTGATGTGTAGGTCAGAGATGGTTATAGCTACTTCATTATCTTTACTGATGATTAGTTACAATACATGTAATACCCTAACCCAATTTCACTCAGCTCATTTTGAATAGGACCCAACAAGGCCCTTTGCATAGATTTTGAAGCATCAAAAAACAAAAAAAAGAAACAACAGGTAGAAGACTCCCGACGGGAGTCCTCTTCTCCAATGAAAGGGAGTTTGAACCAAACTCTAGGGCTTCTCTATAAGAGGAGACCCTCATTCCCTCCCTTCTGTGAGCATCCACCACCAAGAAGACACCGAGATTTCTCTCTCCCTTATCAATTTTTCTCTCATTTTTTCTTTATTGATTTCGAATGAATCTCTTCATGTCGATGGAATTTGGGCCAAATGCTGTCAGATAAAGAGGTAAGACCTTCTAATCTAAAAGCTAATTTATTTTGCCATCTTCCTCAGCCTTTAAATTCCAATTTTTGACTGACAATCATCGAATTTCTTTTGAGAAAAATCATCCCCTATTTTGGATTGTTTTCGCCCCTCTTTCTTTTTGGTTTTTCGGCATCGGTGGTCACCACCGACCGTCGATCTGGGTTTCTTGGGCTACGCCATCACAGCGCCAACAGCCACTGGCCACCCCCATGCCGGATGGGGCTTCCAGTCCAAAGAACAAAAAGGATACCACGGTCCCCTGTTCTATTTAAACGAAGGAAGAAGAAGAAAAAGGAAGAAAGAGAAAAAGAAAAAAAAAAGAAAAGAAAGGAAAGAAAAAAAAAAGAAAGAAAGAAAAGAAATAGACTCTCTCTCCTATCCTCTCTCTTTTCTCTCTTTCTCTCTCTAATTTCTCTCTCCACTTTCTTTCTGTAAAATTTTCTTTCTTCAGACTATTTGTCTCTTTTCAGTAATTTCTTTCTCTAAAATTGTCTCTCTTTAGAAGTTTATCTGTTTGTAATTGGTCAAGAAAAAGAACTTTATTTTGATGAGTTTGAATGATTTTAATGATAATCCATGATCGCTAATTGATATGTTGACACCTATCTTGGCCAAACTAGATATTATTAGATTTTATCATCCATCATTTTATTAAGTTATCTTTAGAGTAATTAAATCATGATTTGATGAAATTCATCTTATTCGGACCAATCGAGATGTTGGACTATGTTACCTGATCAATTCGAATTATACCTTATGAATTCTCTCTCTTCTAATTTTCTCTCTCCACTTTATTTATGAACTTAATGAAAGATTTTTAGTCCTATCACTTCGAATCTAATTTGACATAAAAAGTCATTCTCTAAACCACTTATATCCTAATTGGATCTTAATCGAAAGAAATTAGATGATCAGACCAATCTAAACTATTGAATATGGTTAAAAATCATATTCTTTCTGATTATTGAACTTGATCTTGTATAGGAGTTATGGATATCTGATAATCAGATACTATGATATGATCTATAAACTGAAGATTCTGAAAAAATATTTATAAAATTATGTGGATTTATCAGAATGCATATGAGGTAAGTAATGCTTCATTTCTTTTAGATTTATTAATAAATTATAATATATTTTTTTGATATTATTTATGAAATGATGCATGAGTTGGATGAATGATACTTGTTATGAAAAATATCTTATTTTGATATATTATGATGAAGCATTATTGAACATATTGATTTCGTTATGCATTATATTGATTGATTTTGATACCACATGATTATATATTTTCTTATCGAACTAGAATGAGAGATATGATTTATGAAGAATTTTGATTCAAAAATGATATGAATTGATAACCTGACTATGTAAAGGATCCTACCAATGGGAGCAAATACGTTAGCAATTGATTTATCCTAAGAGTTTATATCATCAACAAGACCAGCGACAAACCGCCAGCAAGACCAACGGTTCCAAAAGACTTTACTGCTAGATGATTCGCAGCTCACCGTAAGATAATACGTGGTATTATGACCATGTCATAAAAAAAATATAGTCATAGCTCATGGTTGGTGAAAAAAATTTAAGAATAAAGGAAATTAAAATCTTGAAAGAAACTCGAATTTTGAAAAAGAATTGAATTTAGCATGAATTATATTGCATAATTGAAATTGATTTCAAATTGATGAACTCTATATGAATGATTATTTATCTTATTTTATTATGTAATGAAATCTACTTAAAGTGATCATTGTTTATTGGGCCATCTAGCTCATTATATCTCTCTTTTATTTTTCGAATTCAGATTCTAAATCTCAAACATGGGTTCTATTTTGAGAGTGAGCTACAAGCAAAGGACAATAGTGTAGATTTATTGCTATATTTTTACATGATTGTTATTTGAGGTATAACTAATGCAAGATCTATTGGATATTATTGAATTTATGAAAATATTAAAGTTAAA
This sequence comes from Elaeis guineensis, assembly GCF_000442705.2. Taxonomy (NCBI): domain Eukaryota; kingdom Viridiplantae; phylum Streptophyta; class Magnoliopsida; order Arecales; family Arecaceae; genus Elaeis; species Elaeis guineensis. The sequence continues at coordinate 51,713,705 of NC_026005.2, read as the reverse complement.
ATTTAGATTGTTAAGTTTTGGATTTAAATTATTGACTAATTATTTTGCTATTGCTTTATGATAGCATGATAAGATGCCTTGCATATTTGTGGAGAGAGTTCTCTATGAGTATATGGTGGTTGTCATGATCTTCGGTTCACAATCTTGGATCGGATGTGTGATAATTAAAGTGGTATCAGAGCATTGGTGGATGAACTAAGATGCATATAATCAAATATAGAATGAGTGTAAGTGAATAAACATTAGAGACATTGTAGTGTAGGTCTATGATGAACATAGTGTGAGAAATCTTGATGATTTTTGGTTAAATATTGAGATTATATATGAAAGGACCACAAGAGATTATGACACATAGAGTTTAAAATATTATGGACAATCTAAGAATCATGTTATGATTTGTTGGATTTGATCCAAAATAATTGCATGATGATTAATTTTGAAATTTTATTATGTAATACTATTATTAAATTGATCATTAATTTATTTAAATGAATTGCAAGCTCAAAAATTTGATTTGGGAGAATACTGTGATGTTGTTCTTGATTTTGAAATCAATTATTGGCAAGGTAAAGATTCATTAATAATATGTTATTCCATATTGGACTAAGAATATCTTTTATGATATTCGATTAGAATAAATTTTTTTTGAAGTTTATATCAGAATGTTGATCATGTATGAAGCTTGCATATGGAAACAAACATATAGTTGTAGATATTGTAAAGAAGTCTATTTGTTATTAAAAAAATTAATTCTGAGATTGTAGATATTTATTTGGTTGAGTCTTTGATTAGTATCTTTGGATCTAAATGATAGACCTTACTTTTGTCTATTGAAGATTATATGATACATATGAAACTTCGATTCAAGAATTACATATCTAAGTTGATCGAGAGATCTTCTACCATTATTATCATTATTGTTGAGATTGTAAGTGAAATCCTTGATTTCTGTATTTAGATCAAGATAAAAGATTACATTTATAGCTATTCAAGATTTTGGGATAACTATGAAATTGCAATTCAAAATTTTGGGTTGAGGAACTGATCTGGAGTTCTTTGATATTCTTATTGAGATCCTTGACAAAATTTAGCATTATATAGAGATTTGATTTTAAGAGACTTGCATAATTGTTATAAAAAGATTTTGATAGATGTTAAAGATCTCGATAGAGAAAAAAAAATTTAGAAGAGATGATTAAGTTAGTTCTTTTTATATGTTTCGATTTAAGTCCTAACTTGGTAAAGTATCAAAAAAGTTTTCTTATTGATCTTATTTATAAGATTTTTATTTGGAATTGTCACATTAAATTGACAAGAGAATTAAGATTTGATTCATATTGAATTATAGTAAACTTATATGATGGTTTTGGGATGTCAATTAACTTAAAGATTAATTTAGATAAATATGCTCAATGTGTATTTGGGATGAGACTTAAAAGTTTCTTTTAACCTACTTAAAAGTTAAATTTTGAATCTTCTCAATACGAAGTAATATTTTGTTGAAAGTTATTACATCTTATAAATTTTTGATAGTTTAAATCAGAGTGCGTAGCGGAACCATGATGACCTAGATTATTTGAGCTAGTCAATAATATTGATCTTTTAAGTTAAGAATTTATAATAGAAGTATGATTTGATATCTCTTATAGGGAAAATTCATCACTAATGGAAAGGAAGATATTTTAATTCTAGATAATCTAGTGTCACTATGTGATTTTCATAAGTCGGTTTCTTCTTTACTATGCTAAAAAAAATTTTAGCATCTTGAATCTTGGGTGAGTGGACCATTGATTCTTGATCTTAGACTTAAAATATTTAAAGCTTATACTTTTCTATCTATTAAAAAAAATTTGATTGTTTATCGATCCTTGATTTTGATCTTAAATTTTTATACTCAAATATTTATCTACGGAGAGTATAATAAAATTTGTGTATAATCTTGTGATAAATTGATCAAATCATGAGTAGCTAAGAATTTTTGGTGAGAAATTTGATATCCTTATCTAGAATTGAGAGACTAATTTTGAAGACTAAAAATAGTGGTTTTGATTCTAATCAACATTGGTGATATTGATCTTTTTCCTATGAAATGATTTAATGATGAAGTTGCATCGAAAATTAAAATATTAGAAGTTCGAGGATGAGATTAAAATGATGAATCTCCAACTTTTGAAAACATGAATGAGAGAAAATATTTTCAAATTTCGACTGATTGGGATGTCACCGTATGATTCATATAAGCATGTTATCCTATCTTATGATGGGTTGATTAATTAAGAGCAGTTGATATTTTGATGAGAAAAAAAAAATTAAAATTCTTATTCAGGAATTAAGATATTGATTTTCTTCTACTTACAAGTGATGGGTTTGATTTTGATCATCTATAAGAAGAATTAAGTCATAAGGTATTGAACCTTATTTTTATCGGAAATGAGATCATGATTATAAAACTTTAAAGTTTGAAAATCTTTGATAGAAAATTTTTAGATAAAATTATATTTTTGGGGGGAAGAATGTAATACCTTAACCCAATTTCACTTAGCGCATTTTGAATAGGACACAAGAAGGCCCTTTGCATAGATTTTGAAGCATCAAAAAAAAAAGGAAGAAACAACGGGAAGAAGACTCTCGACAGGAGTCCTCTTCTCCAATGAAAGGGAGTTTGAACCAAACTCCTTTATAAGAGGAGACCCTCATTCCCTTCCTTCTATGAGCATCCATCGCCAAGAAGATGCCGAGATCCCTCTCTCCCTTGCCAGTTTTTCTCTCATTTTTCCTTCATTGATTTTGAATGAATCTCTTCATGCCAATAGAATCTGGGCCAAATACCATCGGATAAAGAGGTAAGATCCTCTAATCTAGAAGTTAATTTATTTTGCCATCTTCTTCAGCCTTTAAATTCCAATTTTCAGCCGACAATCACTGGATTTCTTTTAAGAAAAATCGTCCCCTATTTTAGGTTATTTTTACCCCTCTTTTTTTTTTTGGGTTTTCCTACATTGGTGGTCACCACCGACTGTCGGTCTGAGTTTCTTGGGCTACGCCATCACAACCGTGACAGTCACTAGCCACCCCCATGCCGGATGGAGCTTCCAATCCAAAGAACAAAAGGGGTGACCACAGTCCCCTGTTTTGTTTAAACGAAGGAAGAAGAAGGAAGAAAGAGAAAAAACAAAAAGAAAGGAAAGAAAAAAAAAAGAGAAAGAAAGAAAAGAAAAGAAAAAATAAATAGACTCTCTCTCCTATCCTCTCTCTTTCCTCTCTTTCTCTCTCTAATTTCTCTCTCCATTTTTCTTTCTAAAATTTTTTCTCTAGATTATTTGTCTCTTTTCATGAATTTCTCTCTCTAGAATTATATCTCTTTAGAAGTCTATTTGTTTGAAATTGATTAAGAAAAAAAACTATTTTAATGAGTTTGAATGATTTTAACGAAGGAATTTTAATCCATGATCGCTGATTAACATATTGACACCCATCTTGATCAAACTAGATATTATTAGATTTTATCATCTATCATTTTATTGAGTTATCTATGGAGTAATTGAATCATGATTTGATAAAATTCATCCTGTTTGGATCAATCGAGATGTTGCACTATTGTCACCTAATCAATTCGAATTATACCTTATAAATTCTCTCTCTTCTGATTTTCTCTCTCCCCTTGATTTATGAACTCAATGAAAGATTTTCAACCCTATCACTTCAAATCTAATTTGACCTAAATAGTCATTCTCTGAACTACTTATGTCCTAATTGGATCTTAATTGAAAAAAATTAGATGACCGGACCAATCTAAACTATTGAATATGGTATTCATATTCTTTTTGATTATTAGACTTGATCTTGTATAGGAGTTGTGGATACCTGATAATCAGATACTATGATATAATCTATGAATTGAAGATTCTGAAAAGATATTTATAAAATTATGTGGATTTGTCAGAATGCGTATGAGGTAAGTAATACTTTACTATTTCTAGATTTATTGATAAATTATAATATATTTTTTTAACATTATTTATGAATTGATGCATGAATTGGATGAATGATATTTTATTATGAAAAATATCTTATTTTGATATATTATGATGAAGCATGATTGAACATATCAATTTCATTATGCATTATATTGATTGATTTCAATACCACATGATTATATATTTTTCTTATCGAACTAGAATAAGAGATATGATTTATGAAGAATTTTAATTTAAAAATGATATAAATTGACAACTTGACTATGTAAAGGATCCTACCAATGGGGGCAAATATGTTGGCAATTGATTTATTCTGAAGATTTGTGTCACCAGCGAGACCAGCGATAAACCACCAGCGAGATTAGCGACAAACTGCTAGCGAGACCAACGATTCCGAAGGACTTTGCTACCAGATGATTCGTAGCTCACCGCAAGATGATACACGGTGTTATGACCCCGCTATAGAAAAAATATGGTCAGAGCTCATGGTTGATGAAAAGAACATAAGAATGAAAAAAATTTAAATTTTGAAAAAAATTTAAATTAAAAAAAAAATAAATTTATCATGAACTATATTGCATAATTGAAATTGATTTCGAATTGATGAACTCTATATGAATGATTATTTATCTTATTTTATTGCCTGATGAAATCTACTTAAAGTGATCATTGCTTTCTGGACTTTCTAGCTCATTATATCTCTCTTTTATTTTTCAGATTTAGATTCTAAATCACAAACATGGGTACTATTTTGAGAGTGAGCTAGAAGCAAAGGACAATAGCATCGATTTATTGCTATATTTTTACATAATTGTTATTTGAGGTATAACTGATGTAAGATCCATTGGATATTATTGAATTTATGAAAATATTAAAGTTAAAATTTAGATTGTTAAATTTTAGATTTAAATTATTGACTAATTATTTTGCTATTGCTTTATGATGGCATGATAAGATGCCTTACATACTTGTGGAAAGAGTTCCTTATGAGTATGCGGTGGTTGTCATGACTTTCAGTTCATAATCTTGGATCGGAAGCATGACAATATGAATATGTATTTCTTATGAAACATAAGTCTGAAGCCTTTGAAAGGTTCAAAAAATTCAGGCAGAGAAGCAACTAGATAAACCCATAAAAGTCCTACGATGTGATCGAGGAGGAAAATACTTAAGTGCTAAATTTCTGAAATATCTTAAGGAGAATGTCATAGTCTCTCAATGGACTCTTTTCAACACACCTCAACTCAACAGGATATTCAAAAAGAGAAATAGGACCCTATTGGATATGGTCCAATCCATGATGAGCTTCACTGATTTATCCGTATTTATTTGAAGACATGTCTTACTTATCGTAATGCATATTTGAAATAAAGTTCCTTCTAAATCTATTTCTACCATATCATATGAGATATGGCATGGTAAGAAGTCGAGTCTGAGTTACCTTAAGACTTGAAGATGTCCAGCCTATATCCAAAAATCTGACAAGTTAGAGGATAGATCTGTTGTAGCTCGGTTTATAAGATATCTCAAAAAATCCATAGGATACTATTTTTACTTTCCACATGACCATAATGTGATTGTGAGTCATAATGCTATATTTTTAAAAAAATAATTTATCCAAGATAACGACAATGGGAGGTTAGTTGAGCTTGATGAGAATATCTCTGAAAAGTAACGAGTCATAGATCCTCAGGAATCCATCTTTGATGAGCCAGTAGTTAATGTTCCACCTCCACTTCATAGATCAGGTAGAATCTCCTATCCTCCTGAAAGATATATGGGTATGCTGAAAGAGGATATAGATGAAGCATTCATTATGGGAGATGAAGGTCATGGTGATGATCCTAGTACTTTTGATGACGTGATGCCTGACATATGGAAAAAATTCAATACAGGGGTAAAATGGTAATTTTAAAATTTGTTTAAAATCGCTATTTTATAGTGAAAATTATTAATTAATCTAATTAATTAATAAAAATTTATCCTACACTAGGATCTAAATATGATATATAGCATGCATGCATTTAAATTTGAAATTCGAATTTGAACAGTAAATACTTTACTGTAATGTGTTCAGAACATAATATCTTTGTGCGGGTAGTAGATCACCGCAATCTGATAACCGTCAGGAGAGTCTAATCATCATGATGCAGCCACACAGCATGTCTAGCCTCTACGGATCATCCACACAAAGCTCTCGATTTGATCGACTCCTCACGAGTGCTAGCTCATTGTAGAGCCCTTTCGACGGTCGATGCTGATCGAACTCCTTCGATCGATGTCTGCTAATTTTTTGGATACTCTGGATCATTAGCAAACATGCTTGAGAGGATGTTGAAGATCTCTTTAAAATTTGGTGGGCTCACAACACTCGTAGCTCACCTTCTCACTTCCTGAACTCCAGGCTGAAACCCTGAAGAACTCACTGAAACCCTGCGCACACTTTTTCTTTCTTTTCTTTCTTTTTTTCTCAGAAAGATATAGACCTTCACCTTGCACACAAGGATTCCTCATGCCCAAATTTTCTCTCCAAAATTTTCTTGCACATGCCTCACTCTTTTCCTCCTTTTAGAACAATGTCAAACATCTTATCCACGTGAGAGGATAAAGATGAGTAATTGCACATTTGAATTCAAATCAAATTTTAAATTCAAATAGAAACCAATTTATTCCTATCCACTAAGGGCGTGAGAAGAGAAGGGCATGGATTAATTTGTGCATGAGTGATTTCATGAGAAACATTTTCTCGTGTAATAAATGGGGTGCTAAAAGAGGATAAGGTCAAGGCGCTAAGATTGGTTGCTCATTCAAATTCAAACTTTGTTTTGAATTTGAATAGCCAACCAATCATCCTTATCCACTCATTTGGTGCATTAAAGTAGGGTGTGAGGAGGGCTTTGTATGAGAAAAAATTCATGAGAACTTCCTTTTCGTGAATTCAAATGGGCGCAATGGAAGTGAGGTGGCGCAGGGAGAATGGGTCAAGGTGGTTTCATTATTTAAACCAACCTAATTGAACCAAATAAGTTAGGCCCAATTAGACTAATTTAAATCCAAATTAATTAGGCTTAATTAGGTTCAATAAAATCCTAATCAAATCAGGAATTGATTAAGCCCAACCCCTGATCAAATCAGGGACCAAACCATCTCGATGATTAGGTCAACTCTTAACCTAATCGGGTCAAACCCAACTGAATCCAATTCAATTGGACTTGATCCAAAAATAATTATTCAATCAAATTGAGTTAATTAGCAATCAAATTACTAACTAAACTTCTCATAAATATTGAGTCCAAATTCGATGGGTAATCGGATATCAGAATTCATCGATATGTAACCCTGATCGAAGAGTCTCAAACCAGTGGGACTCTTGACCCCGATACCCAAAATGTGTGGGACTCGTGATTAGAAAATCCTGATTCTCGATCACAGAGTCCCAGACACGTAGGACTCATAGTCCATGAGCATTAAGACTCTTCATCAGCCATCAGATCAGATATGAACCTCTAATGTGTGTGACCCCGCAGGTTCGAACCTAAGCTGGTAGCACAGGAACCAATTCCTGTACTAATCGAAGTGACCATCTAGCAATGATATTCGATGACTGGATAGGTCGAATAGTCATAATCATAACACTCAGAACCTACGTGAATATGGTTACTGTATAATTCATCCTTTTGACCTCTGTGTTTAGGATGACTCAGGGTTAAACTGTCAACCCTGATTAGATCATCCGAATCATGCTCAACTCAAACAGTCCTGTGACTCCTCACAAAGACTACCCTAGTCAAGGTTTTGCTAAATTAAAACACGACTGTACATAGCTCTTGAACTGGAATGGTCAATCCCATCTTGACACATGCACCGACAAGTCAAGTACTTGACTACACCCAGTAGCCTTCCGTCACTGAATTAGAAATTCAGGTAGTCCAGTGCCTAAGTGCAGAGAGTTGCTTACAAGTCACCATGGCGATCTCAGATCAGAGGGACATTTATACCCATATTCCATCAGAGCAAATCTTGACAGCAGAAATAGCTCCGGAGTCAGTCGCGTTCAGTGCAGATGTACCCTTACATCTCACCTGTATGCCATACCAGTGTCTCCACACTCATTGGTTAAGAGGACAACCAACCTATATGACACACAACGATCTATGCTTGATAAACGTTGTCATCCTTGGTAACAACGTATCATTTGGTCACGAACAGATTTAAGGATTAAACGACAAATCCTCCTTTGTCGAGTCTAAATAGTCCTAAGGACTTCACCACAACATAGGAGTTCATTAGAAGATGAAATATTTTATGATAAAAAATGCCAAAATAATTTTTATTAATTCATAATTTATGTACATATATAAAAATGAGCACAACCATCAACAGACTGACGATTGACTTTGGAACACTATTCCCAACAATCTTTCACTTGGCCTAAAGCCAATCGGTGCAGTATCTAATACCCATCTTCGACTTGTAGTCGTCGAACTTCTTCACCGCAATGGCTTTAGTGAATGGGTCGGTCAGGTTCTCCTTTCCATCGATCTTCAGAAGGTTGACATCACCTTGATCCATAATTTCTCAGATGAGATGGTAGTGGCGCAGAATATGCTTCGTTCGCTGGTGTGCCTTGGGTTCCTTCGCTTGAGCAATGGCTCCAGAGCTGTCACAGTAGAGCAGAACCGGACCAACAAGGGAGGGTGCTACTTCAAGCTCGGTGATGAATTTCCTCAGCCACACCGCTTCTTTGGCAGCATCTGATGCAGCGGCATACTCCGCCTCGCAAACTGAATCAGCCACTGTGTGTTGCTTGGAACTCTTCCAGCAGATAGCCCCACCATTAAAGGTAAAAATAAATCCCGACATACTTTTGCTGTCATCGTGATCAAACTAGAAACTAGAGTCTGTAAACCCTATAAGTCTCAAGTTCGATTCACCATAAACAAGCCATTGGTCCTTAGTATTTCTTAAATACTTCAGGATGGTTTTAACAACCTTCCAGTGATTCTCCCCTGGATCAGATTGGTATCTACTCACTACCCCTAGTGAGTATGCCACATCTGGTCGTGTACATGTCATGGCGTACATGATAGATCCCACTGCCGAAGCATATGAAATCCTACCCATACGCTCTCTCTCTTGAGGTGTTGTCGAATAATCCCTCTTCGAGAGAAAAATTCCATGGCCTATCGGTAGATAGCCTTTCTTGAAATTCTCTATGCTGAACCTCTTCAGCATAGTATCTATATACGTAGACTGAGATAAACCAAGCAACCTTTTAGATCTATCCCTATAGATCCTCATCCCTAGGATGTAGGAAGCTTCTCCCAAATCCTTCATGGAGAATTGTAACGACAGCCAAATCTTTATTCCCTGTAATGCAGGGACATCATTCTCGATTAAGAGAATACATCCACATACAATACAAGAAATACCACTACTGGACCATTAGCCCACTTATAAATGCAGGGCTCTTCTCCGTTCTTAACGAAGCCATACGTCTTGATCGTCCTATCAAAAGTATGTACCAACTTCGGGATGCCTACTTAACAGATGGGCAGCTATCGCAAGCATAATCCGAATGAATTTGAGCATTGCCACAGGAGAAAACATCTCGTCATAGTCTATACCATAACATTGATGATATCCCTTGGCAACCAGACGGACTTTATAGGTTTTCACCTTTCCGTCTGCGCCCCTCTTCCTTTTGAAGACCCACTTACATCCTATGGGTTTTACTCCTTCGGATGGGTCAACCAATGTCCACACATCGTTGACCTTCATGGACTTCATTTCGAATTTCATGGCCTCTAGCCATTTCTCAGAGTCGGGTCTCTGCATTGCATCCATGTAGGTGATCGGATCCTCATCGTTTTCATCAAGTTTGATAGGATCGTCGTCCCGGACTAAGAAACTATAGTATCTGTCTGGTTGACATGGTACTCTACCAGATCGCCTTAAGGGTGCTTGAACAATGGGCTCCGAATCTGATCTAATCAAATCCGATTCAAGTTCAGCAACTTGTGTCGGTTTTTCCACCTGTCGAACTTCGTCAAGTTTGACCTTAGAGGCAACAGTCCCTTCACCAAGGAACTCTTTTTCTAAAAAGATTGCCTTAAGGCTGACAAACACCTTTTGCTCATCAGCTAGGTATAAATAATACCCTTTGTTCTCTTTTGGATATCCTATAAAATTACACTTGTCAGACCTAGGTCCTAGCTTGTCTGTAATTAAATGTTTAACATAAGCCGGACACCCCCAAACCCTAAGGTGCGAGAGTACTGGCTTACGTCCTATCCATATCTCATATGGTGTTTTGGTTACAGACTTACTCGAAACTCTATTTAGAAGGTAACAAGCCGATTCGAGCGCATATCCCCAGAGGGAGATCGGCAGACCAGCAAACCCCATCATGGATCGAACCATGTCTAACAAGGTTCGATTCCTCCTTTCAGATACACCATTATGCTGTGGTGTTCCAGGAGGAGTCCATTGAGAGAGAATCTCATTCTCTCCAAGATATGTCAGAAACTCATTGAAAAGGTATTCACCTCCTCGATCAGATCGAAGAGTTTTAATACACTTCTCAGTTTGTTTTTCTATCTCATTTCGGAATAGTTTGAACATTTCAAACGACTCCGATTTATGCTTCGTTAAATAGACATACCCATACCTCGATAGGTCGTCTGTGAAGGTTATGAAGTAGAAATATCCACCTCTTGCACTTGTGCTCATAGGTCCACATACATCAGAATGTATCAGACCTAAGAGTTCACTGGCTCGCTCACCTTTTTCAGTAAAAGGTGACTTGGTCATTTTACCAAGAAGACAGGACTCACAGGTTGGAAGTGATTCACAATCACCTACTTCAAGAATTCCTTCTTGAGCCAACCTGTTTATTCTGTTCTTATTGATATGACCTAGCCTACAGTGCCCAAGGTAGACTTCTGACACATTATCTATTCTAGGGTGTTTACCGGAGGTTTGAACCACATTAATAGGTTGTGATAGAAAGTAAATTCCATTATAAAGTTGTCTAATAAATATTGTAACACCATTCAAAATGATATTGTAAATATTTTCTTTTATTAAAAATTGATAATCGTTCATGGCCAAAAGGTCTATAGAAATAATATTTAATAAAAAGTTTGGACAATAGTGACATTCACTCAGAATTATATTTCGAGAATTGATTACAAGGTTCATGATTTCTAATGCTAGAACTAGAACTTTGCTTCCATCTCCAACGTTCAGGAACCTCTCACCTTCATCAAATCTCCTACTGACCTGCAGACCCTGCATCGAATTGCAAATATGATAAGGACTTTCGGTATCCAATACCCAGGCAGTAGTATCACAAATGAAAAAGTTGCAAGGTGTTATCATATAAGTACCTTGCTTCTTCTTTGGCCTGTTCGGGTCCAGTGAGGCAATGTATAGAGGACAGTTCTTTTTCTAGTGCCCCTGCTTCTTGCAAAAGAAGCACTCTGCCTGGCTCTGGTCGGGCTTGCACTTCTTGGTCTGACCTTGTGCAGATGTCCCAGCATGCAGCTGCACCTTCTTATTCTTCTTCTTCTTATTCTTCTTCCCTTTCTTAAAGGGTCGACGACCAGAAGAAGACCCTCCCACAACATTCACCGACTCCTTATGGAGCTGGTGATCCTTCTCAAAGTTCTGCAGCAACCCCAACAAGCCGTGGTAGTTCACTGCAAGCTTTGTCATTTGAAAATGAGTAAGGAAGGGAAGGAAGGACTTGGACAGAGAATTAAGGATCGTATCCTTACCGAGCTGCTCATGCAGGAAAAAATCCAGTTTACTTAGGCGCTCAATCATTTCGATCATGTATAGTACATGATCAGTGACTGAGGCTCCATCCCTCATCCGAGCATTGAAAATGGCACAACTAGTTTTGTACCTTTCAACATCGTCAGGCATGCCAAAAAAGTCATTCAACATTTGAAGCATCTCCTGTGGCTGGGCATTCTCGAACCTGCGACTGAACTCATCATTCATTGCCGCCAGCATTATGCACCGGACGTTGGTGCGATCATTGAGCCACTTCTGGTATGTATCTCGGACCGTCCCTCTAGCGTTCAAGGCTGGCTCCTCAGGTGTCGGATCCGTTACTACATAAAGGATCCGCTCATGCTCAAGGATGATTTTTAATTTTCGATACCAGCTATCGAAATTAGATCCCATGAGCTTGTCATTATCTAATAATGACCGAAGTGACAGGGTAGTGGCCATAACTACATAAAGAAAAATTAGACCTATATTAGTACATAAATTATTAATACTAAAGACTTGGACTTTAGTCTAAAGTTTCTCTCAGTATTTTTACGAATTGGTAGCCTCAACCTCTAATTCGAGGAATTACTTTAATTCCTTAGTGGGTACTAGAATCCACACAGACTACACACGAGCCCAACTTTGGTTGGTCAACCCATGTGCATCTATGGGTAGGTTCATAACCAGTTGTTTCTCTAAATAACTTCTAGTAATTAATTTTGCCCCAGAACCTAATCAGTAGGCTTTGGCCTCTACTGAAAAAATCTGGTTAGATCCAACCATTAACATGATTTGATTTGATGAATCGGACCAATAAATGATCAAGCCCGACTTTGGTCGGCCAACCTAACCACCATCAGAAAGACTCAAACCAAATTATCATACTATGAATGATAATTTCATTAGTCAATAAGCACCAGGCCTTTGGGCCTCCAATGATTATTAAACTAATGGACTCATTATCACTCACTTAATGGGAGGCTATGACTTAGTTATCAATATAACTTAATCATTTTTAGGACCTAATTTTTTTTTTTTTGAAAATTTTATTAAAGAATAGATGAGAAAAAAATATCTAGCCAATTTCAATCCTCCCACTGACTTCACCAAGTCAGATTAAAAAAGATTTACTTAAAGCTGGCATTAGGAGCACCTAAATCAGTCAAACTGATTTACCTAATGACATGGGTGAGCCCTAATCACCAAGTGATCTAATCAAAAACTAATTCATTAGGTTGGCTAGGTAAGTGAGATCAATGGTGGGGATAAGCCATTAACTCGTCAGAGATCGAATCACTACGAGTAGCTCCCGCTTAAAAACCACTGGTCAAACTGCCAAACTTACCTTAGACACCAACCGGTTCATTAGTTTTAATTTGATCAACTTAGTAAATAGGGTTCCATCGCATAGCCATGAATTAAGTCCATCTTGGTCTAGTTAAAGACATGGACTCATTCAATTACAACTATTGGAGTTGAGTCTAGAGTATCCTTGACCTAATCTAATTCAACTTTTGATTAGATTTGACCAATTACTCTAATTTAGTCTATTTCTTTAAGCTAACCTTACCCAATTATGGACCTAATCCATCTAACCCATTGACCCACAAGTTTATACAATTGTCTTAGGTCTTAATTCATAATTCTAAACCTACTAGACAACATTTAATTCTTTTAATTAAGTATTTGGGCTGATGGGTCAGGGTTTGGCATTTCGAAAATAATTTTCAAATTTGAAAGGTTTTATTTTCTGTTCACCAAATATGTTGACTTATTACACAAATATATCAGCATATTTCATAAATAGCATTCCTATTGTTAATTACATAATAGAAAATAACTTAATCAAAATAAATCATGAATATTCCTTTCGCTGCTTCATCTGCATGGGATATAATCGCATCGGCACCCCTACCGCCATAGGAGACCCCATCGAATGGGAAGAGAGGGCCTTTAAACCCTACTTTTCTCCTATGACCGGATGTCCATGGCAACCAACCCAATTCGATTACTTGCTACTTGAATCAAGTATATCTAAATATACCAATTTCAAAATTTAAATTTCAAATTTCAAATTTTAAAATTTGAATTTCAAATTTCAAACAAATTTCAAATTTCAAATTTTTGAATTTCAAATTTTGAATTTCAAATTTCAAATTTTGAATTTTGAATTTCAAATTTGAAATTTCAACCAAATTTTAAATTTCAAAATTCAAATTTTGAATTTTAAATTTTTGAATTTTGAATTTCAAATTTCAAATTTCAAATTTCAAATTTCAAATTTTAAATTTTGAATTTCAAATTTTTTAAATTTTGAATTTCGAACAACTTTCAAAATTCAAATTTTAAATTTTAAATTTCAAATTTTAAATTTAAACTTTTAGATTACAACTTAATCTATGCATGCAAATATATATATCATATCTAAGAACCCACTCTGATACCATTTGCAGGGAAAATTTAGTGCAGGGGTAAAATGATAATTTTAAAATATTTTTAAAATCACTATTTTACAGCAAAAATTATTAATTAATCTAAATAATTAATAAAAATTTATCCTATACTAGGATCTAAATATGATATATAGCATGCATGCATTTAAATTTGAAATTCGAATTTGAACAGTAAATACTTTACTGTAATGTGTTCAGAACACAATATCTTTGTGCAGGTAGTAGATTGCCATAATCTGATCATCGTTAGGAGAGTCTGATCATCGTAATGTAGCCACACAATATATCTGACCTCTACGGATCATCCACATGAAGCTCCTGGTCTGATCGACTCCTCATGAGTGCTAGCTCGTTGTAGAGCCCTTTCGATGGCCGATGCTGATCGAACTCCTTCGATCGATGTCTGTTGATTTTTCAGATACTTTGGATCATCAGCAGACGTGCTTGAGAGGATGTTGAAGATCTCTATGAAATTTGGTGGGCTCATGACACTCGTAGCTCACCTTCTCACTTCCCAAACTCCAGGCTGAAATCCTGAAGAACTCACTAAAATCCTGCGCACACTTTTTCTTTCTTTTCTTTCTTTTTCTCTCGGAAGGATATAAACCTTCACCTTGCACACAAGGATTCTTCATGCCCAAATTTTCTCTCCAAAATTTTCTTGCACACGCCCCACTCTTCTCCTCCTTTTAAAACAATGTCAAACATCTTATCCACGTGAGAGGATAAAGATGAGTAATTGCACATTTGAATTCAAATCAAATTTTGAATTCAAATGGAAACCAATTTATCCCTATCCACTAAGGGCATGAGAAGAGGAGGGCATGGCTTAATTTGTGTGTGAGTGATTT
Source organism: Elaeis guineensis (assembly GCF_000442705.2). NCBI lineage: Eukaryota > Viridiplantae > Streptophyta > Magnoliopsida > Arecales > Arecaceae > Elaeis > Elaeis guineensis. The sequence continues at coordinate 51,698,639 of NC_026005.2, read as the reverse complement.
CATGAGAAACATTTTCTCATGTAATAAATGGGGTGCTAAAAGAGGATAAGGTCAAGGCGCTAAGATTGGTTGCTCATTCAAATTCAAACTTTGTTTTGAATTTGAATGGCCAACCAATCTTTCTTATCCACTCATTTGGTGCATTAAAGTAGGGCGTGAGGAGGGCTTTTCATGAGAAAAAATTCATGAGAACTTCCTTCTCGTGAATTCAAATGGGCGCAGTGGAAGTGATGTGGCGCAGGGAGAATGGGTCAAGGTGGTTTCATTATTTAAACCAACCTAATTGAACCAAATAAGTTAGGCCCAATTAGACTAATTTAAACCTAATTTAATTAGGCTTAATTAGGCTCAATAAAATCTTAATCAAATTAAAAATTGATTAAGTCCAACCCCTGATCAAATCAGGGACCAAACCATCTCGACGATTAGGTCAACTCTTAACCTAATCGGGTCAAACCCAACTGAATCCAATTCACTTGGACTTGATCCAAAAATAATTACTCAATCAAATTGAGTTAATTAGTGATCAAATCACTAATTAAACCTCTCATAAATATTGAGTCCAAATTCGATGGGTAATCGGGCATCAAAATTCATCGATATGTAACCCTGATCGAAGAGTCCCAAACTAGTGGGACTCTTGACCCCGGTACCCAAAATGTGTGGGACTCATGATCAGAGAATCCTGATTCTCGATCACAGAGTCTCAGACACATAGGACTCATAGTCTACAAGGATTAGGACTCTTCATTAGCCATCAGATCAGATAGGAACCTCTAATGTGTGTGACCCCGCAGGTTCGAACATAAGCCGGTAGCACAGGAACCAATTCCTGTACTAATCAAAGTGACAATCTAGCAATGATACCCGATGATCGGATAGGTCGAATAGTCACAATTGCAACACTCAGAACCTACGTGAATATGGTTACTGTATAATTCATCCTTTTGACCTCTGTGTTTAGGATGACTTAGGGTTAAATTATCAATCCTGATTAGATCATCCGAATCATGCTCAACTCAAACAGTCCTGTGACTCCTCACAAAGACTACCCTGGCTAAGATTTTGCTAAATTGAAATACAACTGTACACAGCTCTTGAACTGGAGTGGTCAATCCCATCTTGACACACGCACCGACAAGTCAAGTACTTGACTACACCCAGCAGCCTTCCGTCACTGAATTAGAAATTCAGATAGTCCAGTGTCTAAGTGCAGTGAGTTGCTTGCAAGTCACCGTGGCAGTCTCAGGTCGGAGGGACCTTTATACCCATATTCCATCGGAGCAAATTTTGACAACAGAAATAGCTCCGGAGTCGGTCACGTTCAGTGCAGATGTACCCTTACATCTCACCTGTATGCCATACCAGTGTCTCCACACTCATTGGTTAAGAGGACAACCAACCTATATGGCACACAACGACCTATGCTTGATAAACGTTGTCATCCTTGGTAACAACGTATCATTTGGTCGTGAACAGATTTAAGAACTAAACGATAAATCCTCCTTTATCAAGTCTAAATAGTCCTAAGGACTTCACCACAACATAGGAGTTCATTAGAAGATGAAATATTTTGTGATGAAAAATATCAAAATAATTTTTATTAATTCATAATTTATGTACATATACAAAAATGAACACAACCATCAACAGGCTGATGATTGACTTTGGGACACTATTCCCAATATGACATCGATTTCAAAAAATGATTAGATACAATAAAGTCAGAAATTGACTCAATACACTCAAATCAAGTATGGATCTTAGTTGATCCATCTGAGAGAAGTATTCCTATTAAGTGTAAATAGATCTACAAAAGAGAAAATAGATGCGATGGTAAGGTAGAGACATATAAGGCAAGGCTAGTAGCAAAAGGTTATAGTCAATGCGAAGGTATTGACAATCATGACATCTTTTCATCTGTAGCCATGCTGAAATCTATCCACACATTGCTTGCTATTGCAGCTAACTATGATTATAAAATCTGACAGATGGATGTGAAAACTGCTTTCTTGAATGGATATCTTGAGGAAGATATCTATATAGAGCAGTCTCTGCATTTTACGTTCGATGATAGTGATCACTGAGTCTGCAAGCTATAAAAGTCCATCTATGGAGTAAAACAGACTTTTTGAAGTTAGAATTTTTATTTCGATGATGCGATCAAATTATTTAATTTCATAAAAAATGAAGAGGAACCTTGTATTTATAAAAGGATCAGTGGGCGTGCACTTGCCTTCCTCATACTATACATGGATGATATCCTCCTTATTGGGAATAATATTTCTATGTTGACCTTGGTCAAAACTTGGTTGTCTAAAAAATTCTTCATGAAAGATCTAGGAGAAGCATCTTATATCCTTGGGATAAAGATCTATAGAGATAGATCTAGAATGATGCTTGGCCTGTCACAAAAGCTATACATAGAGAAAGTGCTGAAGTGGTTCAGCATGAAATACTTCAAAAGTAGTTTGCTATCTCTTAGGTATGGTATTCGATTCTCCAAGATGATGTATCCTACCATTTCTGAAGAGATCAAGTGCATGAGTAGGATCCCTTATGCTTCGATGATAGGGAGCCTCATATATGCCATACTATGTACTCGATTGATATTGCCCTTACTATGAGTGTCATGAGCAGATATCAGTCAAATCCAGATAAGGAGCACTGGATAGCTGTGAAAAATATTTTAAAGTACTTACGAAGGACTAAAGATTTGTTCTTAATCTTTGGAGAAGCACCTGAATTGCGGATTGAGGGTTATACAGATTCGAACTTCATATCGATGATAGAAAGTCTATATCGGGGCATGTGTTCATTTGCAATGATGGTGTAGTCAGCTTGAAGTGTTCTAAGCAAAGCATCATCGCAGATTTGACCACAGAGGCTGAGTATATCGCCGCTTTGAATGCTGCAAAAGAAGGCTTCTGATTCAAAATATTTACTGTGAAACTCAGTGTAATGATATTAGATGTCCTACCACTGTACTGCAATAATGATGGAGCCATAGCACTTGCTAAGAAGCTCCGATCTCATCAAAAATCAAAGTATATTGAATGGCGGTTCCATATCATACATGACTACCTTAAGAAGCAATATGTCGAGTGCGAAGAGTAGACTTTGTGGATAATGTGGTAGACCCACTGACAAAGTAGTTGAGCCAGTCCAAAATGGAAGCCCACTTTAAGAAGATGAGGCTTAGATTAATGGCTAATTGACTTTATTTCAAGTGGGAGATTGTTAGATGTATATTTTAAAAGCTAATTGTTAGCTGATATATTTTTATTCTATAACAAAAATTTATATTTAAACTATTAATTCAATCAATAAAGAGCAAGTTTTTCTTTTTCATTCAAGTATTATATATCTTTGAATTATTCTTGAAATTGATGTTACGATACATATTCTCAAATATTGAGAATTAGAGCCATATATGATCAATTCTTAAATTGCTCTCGATCATAGGATAATCATGGAGACAGTGATAGATCTAGATAGACTGACATACAGTTTGCTTCTTTCAGGATAGATGAGTTTCTAATCTACGGTATAGAGATACTGAGTGGCAAGTGTGGGTAGTTGTTAGAGAATAACTAGTATTGAGCGTGACCATATGAGCAATCACATGGATTTCTATCCAATCGTTAGTGATCATCTCGATGCTGTAGTTGTGTGACTAGTCTTTTGACCTACAGTGTCACAGTTGCTCATAGTAAGACTACTGTAGTTTGACTATACATAAATATTGACTCAATTATAAATTTTTATAGTAGATGTTGGCTTCAGTTGGTTGAGCTGTGGGAGCAATATGTGCATCTAGATAGAATCTATCGACCTTGATAGAGAGTAGTCTTATGAGATTTGAGAAGCGAGTCCATAAGTCTATGGCTATAGTAGTGTGATTAATGAAAAAGAGTTTTTATTTAGAATCACTATTAGACTTGAGCTAATCGGATCCATCATATGACTGATGATAAGATTTGATGATTTATCCATGACCTGTCATCTAGTCAGAACTCACGATACAAGGATTGCTATCACATATTAACTATACCTAAAGATTTTATTTCGGTTCTGCTGGATTGCCACTACATATTGCCATATATCATTGATGGATTGTGAAAGTTTAATAGGATCATTTTGGATCAATGATCCTTATCAAATTAGAGTAGAACTGTTCCAATCCACTGAAAGAGATTTTAGAGATACCTGTGATAGAATCATGGTATGTCTCATTACCTGACAGAATTGAACTTATAGAGCCACACATAAAGGGAGAAGATATGGATTAGTTATGATTGGATTTATGGAGCACCAATTAATATGAATTTAGAAAAATTTTATTAGGTTCATGTTAACCTTACTAGCACCGGATGAATCCAATTTCTCTTATAGTTAGTTTGCTTATATGATAAGCATTAGCCAATTCCTATACTTGATTTGAATATGATTGAATTTGATTTAATGGCCTCCAATGGTTGGATGCTTAATTTATAGCTTGGATTAAATCAAGAAAGAGTTTCTTGATTTTATTTATCTTGATTTGATCAAAAGCCCGTGAAGTGAATTTATGAAATCATATAGGCTGATTTGAAAATTTTTAATTGGCGCCTAGCACTGGGTGTGGGCGTGGGTGAATTATAGGTGGTGCCCCATTTAATTGGTCCAAGTATATTGTGGTTAGGACTTCTAATATGATTAAGAGGAGGGATCCTAATTTGATTAGGAGACCCTTATGTTGTCTATTTAAAGGACCCTAGACTTACCTCTTTCATTATCTCATGATCTCCCATCCTTACCGCCACCCTTACTATACCCAACGCCTCCCCTCCTCTTCCTCTCTCTAGCCCATGTCCTCTCTCTCTAGGCATCCTCCCCTTGGATCTTAGAGAGAAGTGGGAGGCATCCCTTCTTTTGATGTCAAAGGGTTGGTGCCAAGTTGTAGATGGTTTCATCTCCTTCTTCTTAAGTTTATTGAGAGTTTGTTACAACCACTTCTTAGTTGTTATTTTTCTTGGTTAGTTGAGAGATCAAGAAAAGTTCTTGGCTTCTTCAAGAATCAAAAAAGAAAGATCAAAAAGGATTTAAGAGTTGATCCCTATCAAGACTTGGTTCAAGTCTATTCAGGCTTTCCGTTCAAGCAAGCAGGAGTCAAGAAGTTCTATTCCAGGTCGGTCCTGTGGATACCTGTAGAGGCAGGATGCTTGTGCTACTAATTTAGAACCTGCTCAACTTCAGATCCCGAGATTGAATTGGATTCAACCACAGTTACAGGTTTGAGGCAAAAGAAAAAGCGATTTAGATATGTGAATTGATTATAGGTTTTTCTTTGTTCATTCTAAAATCAGTTTATATTAATTTTAGCATATGAACTAGATCCATAAGTACTTTCATATGATGAATGCATGTTTAGATTAAAAATATTTTAATCTAATTTTTTTGCTATATTTTGAATTTAGAAAAGTTTGAAATCCATATATACTAGCACTTGTAGAAAATCCAACAGCTCCATTTACCGTTGGCCTTCTTGACCATAACAACATTGGCTATCCATTTTGGATAATGAGCTTCCCTAATGAATCTTGCTTTTAAAAGCTTGTCAACTTTTTCATCGATAGCTTTCTGTCTTTTCAAGATGAAACTTCTTTTCTTTTGCTGAACCGGCTTGAAATTTGGATCCATATTTAGTTTATGAATAATCACATCAGTAGGGATGTCAGGCATATCAGAAGCCGACCAAGTAAAAATGTCAGTATTTGCTCATAAAAACTTGATCATTCTCTCTGTTAAATCAAGCTTAAGGTTTACACCGATCTGGGCTATTTTTTTCAGATCATCTCTTAAAGGAATGGCTTCAAGCTTTTCTACCGATTTACCTTGGATTCTTCTGACCTTATCTAATGTATCTGATATATCAACTGGCACAGTTTTCATCGGTTGGTTTATTTTAGTAGAAATTATAAAATACTGTCAAGCCACCATCTGATCACCACACATTTCACCAGCTCCATTTTTAGTCAAAAAATACATCAACAGATGGTAAGTAGAGACAATGGACTTGAAAGCATTAAGACCAGGTGGGCCAAGAATGGCATTATAAGCAGATGAAATTCTAACTACTAGAAAAGTGAGCTATACCATGGACTACCTTGGTTCCTGTCTCATTGTAACTGGTAGAGTAATTTCTCCCTTAGTTGCTACCAGATTTTTTGAGAACCTGACGAGGGGAGTATCAATCCACCTAAGTTGTCCGATCAGATTTATTTTTGAGAAAGCATCATAGAACAATATATTAGTAGAGTTTTTATTATCAACAAGAACTCTTTTTATATCATACTTTGCTATCATTATAGAGATGATGACAGCATTGTTATGATGGATTTGGATCTTCTCTACATTATTTTTAGAAAAAAAAATAACATCTTCAGTCCTCTACCTCTTAGGGGATGGATCATCCGTGCTAGATAAAATGTTGGATATCATATTGATAATACCAGCAGTTGGTCAGTTGTGATCATCTGAAGTTCCTTCTACTGGAGATTTGTATTCTTCAATTTTGGCTGGTCTAACATATTTATCGAGGTAATCTTGATGTACCAAGATTTCTGTCTCATCCTACAGCCGCCTGCATTCCTTGGTGTCATGGCCATGTCTCTATAGAAGCGACAATACTTCCCCTTATCTCTCTTCTCTGGAGGGGACTTCAAGGGACCAGGCCTTCGAAGATATCTCTCCCCTTCAATTTCCATTAGAATTTGAGCTCAAAGAGAGGATAAAGAGGCATAATAATTAAAGCATCGAGGTGGGCTTTTTGACCTCATATTTTTTTGGGATCGATGTGAATTTTCAATTTGCTCATCATTCTTCCTCAGTCATTTTTTCTCATTTTTATCCTTTTTTGCCTGCCTTGAGATAGCCTCCTCCTCCTCGGTCTGAGCGTACTTATGCACCCGATCAAGTATCTCATCATAGGTATCTGAGAAATTCTTATTCCAAAAAAGAATCAGACGGTTGCTCTGGAGTCCCCTCTTCAAAGCAAACATAGCAATTAATTCATTAAACTTTTTTACTTCCAGGGTGGCTGTGTTGAAACGAGCCACATACTTCCATTGATCTTCTCTATCCTGCTACTGAATAGAGAAAAGATTATCCACATACCTCAAATGAGGTAGTTAGTACCAAAATAAGTGACGAATAGTCTCCCAAGCTGCTCAAAAGAAGAGATGGATCCTTATGGGAGATCAAAAAATCAAACCTTCACCGTCTTCTTGAGAATTATAGGAAAAGTAATGCATAATAGGACATCAGAAGTCCCTTATAAAGTCATGAGGGTCCTATAACCCTCGATATGATCCATCAGATCAGCAAAGCTATCAAAAGACTCAATGGCGGATATTTTGAACTGATTCAAAACTAGTTTACTCAAGATCTCATGAGAGAAAGAAGATTGAAAATTGAAACTATCTTTATTCTGAGATCAACCTCCTACCTAGAGCTCCATCAGACGTCTTTCAAGATCTAGGGCCTTGTGCTCCAGATCGCCCCCTCTTTGAACTTTCAAAATACTGGAGGCAAATTTGCTGTCAGCCTCATCAATGTGGTATTCACCTTGATGGGCTGGTTGAGGATTGTTCTAGGACAAAACATTTGGGGAAGAGCTTCTTTCGATGATTGCTTCTCCTTCTTTTGAAGCTGTTGAACACTGTTGTCAGGACCTGGACTTGCTGAACAATAAGGCTAAATTATTGAGGATCAAAAGCAATTGGTTGCTGTGGTGGTATCTCAGGTGCTCCTTATTCTAGAGCGGAGGGAGAGGGATGCTGAGCTCATGCTTTAACCATCTTTTTCATAAAAAAATCAGAGAGGCCCCTTCCTTTAGCACTAATCTATTGCTATAAGGCTCAAAATCTGGAGTAGAGTTGATCAACTAGAGTGAGGCTAAGTTAGAATGATCCTTGCAACCTAGTGAAAATTCTTCCAATCTGCAAAATCAGTCAAGAAATCGGATGGGGATCCTTCGATTCTTGACCCTTCAATGCTTAAGTCAGTTCGAGCCTTGAGAACAGAGGTAGAAAAAAGTGGGAGAGAAAGAGAGATTGAGTGAAACTGGAGGAGAATTGGGTGAAAGCTAAGAGTTTGGCCTAATTTCCTACAGGCAGAGTCTCTCATAGTTTCAGAGAGCAGAACTTACCAATAGAGGATCCCTGACCCTCTATTTATAGAGGGGTTGAGTAGGTCATTCTAGAATTTGTTAGGCCATTAGAGGAGTCTGTTAGACGGTTGAGAGCCACCTGTAAGTGAGCTGGTAGACAGCTGTGCATATGAGCTAGACATGAGATCGTGGCCAGCTGTGGCTTGGTTGAGGAAACCGTCATGGGCTTTCGTAGAGCGATTCAGTCTATCACTATAATAGTTCACTTCAGTAGATGACCAGAGTGAAATAGAGATGTCACAACATTCATCTCGGATAAGGAGGCATCGGGGTTCAGATCGATAAATATCCGATCTGAATATTTTTTTGTTAGCGAGACATCATCCGGATAGAACACAAGGGCATCCTATATTCAGATCGATACAATACCGAGCTGAATCTGCTAATCGGTAAATTAGTTTACTGAGATCTGATGCTTTCAGATTGATATTTTTTGGATCTTGTATGATGATATCACATATCTTGAAGCTGATTTAATGCACCAACAGTAGTCAAAGCACATAATAACAGCTCCCATAGAATAAATTTTTTAGATTCTCCTGAGCCAATTTATGGTACCCAGTTCTTGCCATGAAAGTGCAAGTTTACATTAACTGTAGGCACAGACAACTCACTGGATGTTCTCACTAATGAGATCGGAGTTGTAGCAATTTCTGATAGTGACAAAGATCCTCGAGGCTTTTATATTTATGCAAGAACAATTCAGTGCAAGGCCCTGTTTAAACCTTTGAGCATGTCTATTCTACAACAATGAACTGCTTTAAAAATTTATGCGGTGATAGATAGGAGGTGGCATGGGAAGAATTAGGGATAGCAATCGGATTGGATCAGATCATAAACGGGTCAGATCAATATGGATCAGGTTAGAAAATCGTCAACCCAAATCCGACCTATTTACTAAATGGATTAAAAATTCAAACCTGAATCTAACCTATTTATTAAACAGGTAATCTGATCCGACCCATTTAAATCGTTTATTAAATATGTCAAATTAGGCTAAACGGGTTAAACAGATTAAACGGATTAAATAGGTTAAACGGGTCGGGTTAAATATGTCAAAAACAGGTTAAAAAGATTTTAAATAGATTAAACAGGTCTTAAATAGATTAAACAGGTCGGGTTAAATGAGTCAGAAATAGGTTAAACAAGTTAAATAGATAATCTGACTCAACCCGACCTGAATATTAAATGGATTAAATGGGTAAGATATCTAAAACCTAAATCCAACCCACTTATTAAATGAGTTAAACGGATTGACCCATTTATGATTCAAATCTGTTTAGCCTAAATGCAAACCTGTTTATTGTAGGTCGAACATAGATCGAGTTGGTGGATTGGATCATATTTTACCAACTCTAGGAAGAATGCATGGGATGGAGACCACTTTCCCTCGTTTGGGTGAATCACTGGTTATTGCCAAAAGAAGATATATGCTATAAAATCAATTGCTGTTAAACACACAGAAAATGGGAGGACGGTTGACCAGCTTTATAGTGGAACGAAGTATTTGATTAGTCAATGGGTAGTTGACAAGTTCTGCAGTGCCGTTGAGCAGTATTTATGGAAAGAAGTTTGGGGCCTTTCGAGAATTCCAGAGTGGGAATTCGAGAACCATCTTTAGATGGCATGAACAGGTCATATTTGTGCACATTTAATCATGTCTACACATGCAAGCACTAGCAGACTGTATCGTAACTCTGTTTTCCAATGATCTTAGTTTGTTTATTGTCATTTACGAGGTGACTATGCTTCAAAATTTTCTTTCAGTTAATACATTTTGATTATTTGATACTAATTTTTAGAGCGTATGGTGCAACATTTTGTGGATTGCATATTGACAATTGTTGGATTGAAGAATAATGAAGAAAAATTTTAAAAGAAATATTTGAAATTTATGGCTTGTATGTATGCAATACACCTAGCCAGAACATAATCTTATGTGACATTCACCGCTTATAGAGATGACCTATCATCATAGCCCCTGCTCAAGCAGGTCTGCTGGTAAGACATGGCTTATCATCTACAGCTTGCAACATGCAAGTGCATGTTATACTTCAAAATAAGCCTTTTTCTTTCCCCACGTGGAACTGTCTTATTAATACACCAGCTTAGGTTTGTTGATCGTCTTAAATGCCATGGCATGTCCTGCTGTACCACTATGCGTTAAAAATAACAAAGCTAGGAGAGAAATACCTAATATTGTGACTTTTTTTCGATTGGAGTAGTCGTCTTGAGCCGACTAGGTGCTACACCTAGATGTGGACTGACAGGATGCTGAAAGATGATGTGCCATCACTGAAGAAGATGTACACAGTCAAGATCGAAGGCGAGAGCGAGGGATTTCCGGTGAATGGTGGCGGTGGTCTCCGCTTGGCATTGGAAGAGAGAGACCTACAAAGGAAGTCCCACCTGAGGTGGCTTCGGCGAGGATTCTCCGATGCTCAAGTCAGCGAGGTGATTCAATATAGTAAAAAGAGCAATAAAGTTTTGGTACTGTATTGGCCAACATACCTAGAGGGGTCTCCGCTTACCTCTATTTATAGAGGGAACAAAGTGGATAGTGAGAGGATAGGTAATCATGTCAATCATGTCCTGTCAGTCGTGTGGTGCCGCGTGGATGTCTGGCTCTGACAGCAGGCATGCCTTCTGTTCGGTGAGTAGGTGGCTGTAGCGGCAGGCCTTATCATACATGCAGCGTAATTAATAGCCTCGTAATATTCCATCATGGTGCACAGCTAGTCGGTCAGGATATGGCATCTGAGCGACGTGACCTGATGTGGACTGTCAGGATGGCATGACAGCCATGCCTGTCATTCGGTCGTTCGGCTGACGCCCATGTCACGAAGTCAGTTGAAGAAGCCCATTGAGTGGTGCAACCCAGTCGATAGTTTGGGTAGTCAGTAAGGCACCAAGAAAGAAGTCGGCCTTCTAATGACTTCTGATGAGGTCGGCCTCAGCCTTTCGATAAAGTCGACCTCCGGATGACTTTCGATGAGGTTGGTCAAGGCCTCCTGATGAAGTCAGCCTCTGGATAACTTTTGATGAGGTCAGCCTCGGCCTTCTGATGAAGTCGACCTCGGCCTCCCGATGAAGTCGGCCTCCGGATTACTTCTGATGAGATTAGCCTCAGCCTCCTAATGAAGTCGGCCTCGACCTCCCGATGAAGTCGGCCTCTAGATGACTTCTGATGAGGTCGACCTCGGCCTGTCAATGAAGTCAGCCTCCAGATTGTTGAGAAATGTGTCCCAAAGTCAATCATTAGACGATTGTGCTCATTTTGTAAATTGTATATGAATTTTTATTAATAAAAGTTATTTAACTTTTTCATTACAAATTGTCCATCTTTAAACTCTTGTGTTGTAATGAAGTCCTTAGGACTATAATTAATCAACAAAGGAGGATTCATCGTTTAGTCCTTAAAATGTTCGCAATCAAACGATATGCTATTACAAGGACGACAGCGATATTAAGTATAGGTCGTTGCGCGTCATATAAGTTGGTTGTCCTCTTAACCAAGGAGTATGGAGATACTGTTATGGCGTATAGATGGAATATAGAAGTACATTCGCATCGAATGTGACCATGTGTCAGGTACTCTGCTGTCAAAAGTAGCTCAAGAAAGATATGGGTATAAGTGTCCCTCATACCTGAGACCACTATAGTGACTTGAAAGCAACTTACTATATTTTAGTACTGGACTATCTGAGTTTCTAATTCAGTGACGGAAGGATACTGAGTACAGACAAATACTTAACAAGTTGGTGTGTGAGTCAAGATGGAATTGATCCCTCTGAATTAGTAGGAGATATACATCAGTGTATTTCAATTTAGCAAAACCTTAGCCAAGATAATCCATGAGATGGATTTGAAAAGTTGAAATATAATATGATTGACTAAATTAGGATTGACAGTTAAATCCTAGGTCACCTTGAGCATTTGTATCAAAAGGATAAATTATATGATAACCATACGCCAATAGATTCTAGAAGATTGCTTTGCAATACTTCGATCAATCCGATCGTTGGGTCACCATTGCTAGATGGTTACATTGATTAGTATAAGAAGTTATTTCTGTACTATCGGTTTAGGTTCGAACCTATGGGGTCACACGCATTAGAAGATTTGGTCAGATTAGATGGCTGAAGAGTCCAATTGGATTGTGACTTTGGTGAGGAGTCCTACTGGGACTGGGACTCTGGAGCAGAGTCCCATTGAAAGTGGGACTCTACTATTTATGAGGAATTTATTAGTAATTAGATTACTAATTGACTCAGTTTGATTGAGTAAAGAGCTTTGGATCAAGTCTAATTAAATGAGATTCAGTTCGACTCAGATTGAGTTTGATATAATCAATTCTGATTACAAGAAAAATCTGATCTTACTTCGATCAGGATTTGGACTCAACTAATTCTTAATTGGGATAGAAATTTAATGAGATATTTAAATTTTTAATTGGATTAGATTTATTTCTATTAGTAGGTTCAATCCAAATTTAATTTGGATTAGAATTGAATTAGAAATGAAGAGTCATTGTCAACTAAGACTCTATCCTTATCTCTTTGTGCCACATATGGACCCATGCCCTTATCCCCACACCAAATAGGATTTGGCTTGACCTTTTTGGCATCAAAGTAGTAGACCCAATAAGGGTAGGTGCGAATGGTTGATGACTCATAATCTTATCCCCTACCTAATTCGAATGCGATCCGAATTAGAGATAAGATGCAAACTGAGAAAGGAATTTTTCATACATGGAATATTATTGGTACCATATTATTTTTTTTCTTAATTTTTTTGAAGAATATTTTAGCATGTAAGACTCTAGAATCCTTCTTCATATCTTAATAATTTTTTTGAAATTTTTTGGGATGCCAAAAGGTGGTTTTGGCATGGACTATTGGTGCCCTTCCTTGTAAAAACCCTAATTCCTAGTCTATAAAAAGGGGTCCTTTCTCTTGGACGTCCCATGATCAATTCTCTTGCTGGTTTTTATTTTCAGAGTCTCTTCTCCTTCTCCTCTCTTCCTTCTCTAGATCTTTTCTTGCTTTGGAGTGTCTAAGTTGCTTGAAGAAGAAGGAAGAAACCAGCTGTTAAAGTTGCTTGCAGGCTAGTACCTCCAAGTCCCTGATCTACGTCAGTCTTCACGTGAATTTTTTTGTAGAGGCCAAAAGACTTTGTGTGGCTATGAGTGATCTGAGGAACACCTTTTCCAAGTATTGGACCAAAGAAGATCAAATTCTAATTGGTTTGGTAATCATCTCTAACCTATTTTGATCATATCGTTAGATCTAATAGTTAGATCTAGGATTTCAGCATCGATGAGATCGATGTGTATTTTTTTTATTTCTAGATCTAAAGTGCATCATATTTCATATTTTCTTTTTGGCATGATAGTTTAGATTAGATCTTATACATATAATTTAGATTAAATAGTTTAATCTTATTTTTTTGTTGCATAAAAATTTTGAAATTGCATGCATAGCACTACCTATGTTTCCTTCAATTGGTATCAGAGTCAGGTTGTTTTGATATGAATTACTATACCTTTAAATCTAATTTTTTATTGTTAGATCTGATTATTTATGATTTACATTAGATCTAAATATATTTATTTTTAGATCTAATTATTATTTATTTAGATTAGATATTTTGAGTAGCAAAGTACTCGGATTGGGTAATCATCAGGCCATCCCGTCATAGAAGCAAGTAGGATTTCATGACCCTCTCCTCCCATTCAATGGGGTGCTCTTCATGGTATGTAGGGGTGCCACTGTGAGCTCCCATGAAGAAGAAAGCAAAAGGAAAAAACTTACTTTCTTACAAAATTCTAGATCTTGAAACCCTAGGCGTTGTTGTATGTGATGCAAGTTACGAAGAAGTTAGTTACATCTAATCTTGTTTAATCAAAATTATTTTGATTTAAAATCATAAAAATTTAGATTTGATCTAAAAGATTTTATGATTTAATGTAAAAGGTTTACATGTGAAAATTATTTTCAAAATCTTAACCATGTTGATGCAAAACTTAATTAAGAATTAAGTGTTAAACTCAATAGATCTAGAATTGTGATTTAAATCTAATGACATTGCATAAAACATGAAGAATGGATTAGCTCAAATCAGGTCCTTCTCTTTAATTAAGTTAGACATAAAGTCAGAATCAAAAAATTGATTGACCATGTAGAGAAATTGATTAAGTCTAACCAAATATTGAATTAGATTAATCAGAATTTTTCTAACACAATAGTTGTAGATGGTCAAGTCCATGTCTTTGATTAGACCAAATGGATCTTGATTGTGGCTCAGTGGTTGAATCTGAATCATTAAGTTGGTCAAATCAAAATTAGTTAATCAATTGGTGTCTAAGATAAGTTTGGCATTTCGACCGGTTGTTTTTAATTGGGAGCAACTTACCTGGCCAATTCGATGGTGTCTAAGGCAAGCTTAGCAGACCCTCCCACCGATCTCACTTACCTAACTAATTTGGTGAATTAGATTTTGATTAGATCATTAAATGATTCGAGTTAGCCCATGCATTATGGTTGATCAATGTGATTGATCAAGGTGCCATTTCAATCAGCACGATCCTAACCCAATTCAGTGACTTGGTGAAGTCAGTGGGAGAATTATGGTCTACTGATTGATTTCT